>NW_024962270.1:16673038-16704514 GCF_019238085.1 Lagopus leucura | reverse complement strand
AGAAAAGAAAAGAAAAGAAAAGAAAAGAAAAGAAAAGAAAAGAAAAGAAAAGAAAAGAAAAGAAAAGAAAAGAAAAGAAAAGAAAAGAAAAGAAAAGAAAAGAAAAGAAAAGAAAAGAAAAGAAAAGAAAAGAAAAGAAAAGAAAAGAAAAGAAAAGAAAAGAAAAGAAAAGAAAAGAAAAGAAAAGAAAAGAAAAGAAAAGAAAAGAAAAGAAAAGAAAAGAAAAGGAAAGGAAAGGAAAGAAAAGAAAAGGAAAGAAAAGAAAAGAAAAACTTCATAAATTCTCCAGGTTTCTCTAAATTTTAAAGTTTCTGTACTCTAAAAATATGATGCCATTTCCAGTAATTGATTTTTGATATTTCACATATAATGTTATATTGCAATCTTGCGCTCTGGCATGCTGACAAATCCTGGAATTCAAGTTCTAAGTCTTCTGAACTTTTAGCCCTAAATAGTCTGGTAATTCCTGACTTTAAAATGGATGTGCCAACCTTCAAATTTGCAGGCATTCATTTTGTCAGTGTCCACTGCCTACGTGGAGACGTATGTGAGCACAGTAACACTATGTCAGCAGAAATTTCTAAATACTTCGACCAGAAACACTCTTCAAATGAATAAAATGGCATTTCCTGATGTCTTCTTGTGCAACCAGGAAATGATCACACTAAATCCAGCCTCTAGAAGAACTACTTGCCAATGTGAGATTCCTTCCACCAGCTGATATAAACATAATTCTGAATCACAAGAATGAAAAAAAAAAAAAAAAAAGAATGATAAGACTGTGATGATATCTACAAGCAGCCACTGATCTGTCAGTTCAATAAAAAGTCTTCAGCTCTCCCAAGATTAAACTCACTGCTTTCTATAGCTCACTGGCTCTGCAGAAGTAGTCTGAAAGAATTCCCATGTTACTGCACTTGCACTGCAGTAATTATAAATCAAAGCACTTTCATAGTATCTTTTTCTGTAGAAACTCATGTTTATAAACCACTAACAGTAGTTTCCCTGTCTGTACTATACCCCAGGAATTTCAGAGATCTCTGCTGGTGAAACCAGATTATTTTCACCTTTGTCACTCACTGCTTTTCTAATGTTTCACAATCTTCTGGTATTGTTTGACAAAAATGCAAACCTGGTGTATTTGATCAAATAACCTGCCTCTGGGAGGAATCTGATTAAACGTTACTTTACAAGTCTTGGTAAACCTCTGCTTGCTTTTAAGTCATACAGGAATCTAAAAAAAAGTTTTCTAGCCAGGCCAAGTTTGTGCTGATTTGCTTAAAGCTTTGTATTCACTATCTTACAGCCCCTAAGTCAACATTTCTCATGGTTTTATGTTTTTTGTTATCAGTTCTCCACATCATAACATCATGTAGTGCACTGGGAGTTAAAGACTTAATGCTCCAGTTCCAGGTACCTGGTTCTCAGAAGAGAAGAACTACATACTACATACTCCAGAGGACTTTGCATTGTTCTGTTTCCATTTTCCGTTCAGAGGGAAAGATAAAACTGTTCACATATCATGAGACATCTCCCTCTTTTCTCTTCTGCTTGGCCTGGCTAGACTTCTTACCTCAGCATTAGAGGAAGGCCTTTGGTTTTTAGGACACTCACTCTCATTTTATTTGATTTATAAACTTTTATTCCAATTATATTGTATTATAGAGTATGTTTTGCATCCTGAAATCTTATTTGGTAAATTAGTTTGTTTCTCCTCAGATCATTGCTGCTGTTTTGTTGTTAGGCCCATCTCTCTACCCTTTTCCCCTCCTGCGGCGTGGGTCCATTGGCTCTGCTAGTCATGGAACCAAGCCAAACTAGCCAGTAAACCAATGCTGTAGAATGATTAATGTTAACCTTATTGAAGGCTTATTTCAGAGACAGAAAGTCACAAATACATTCTGAGTCTGATTCACCACTGACATGCAAATTCCATACTTGCTTTCATTTGGGCATCGGGGGTTTTTGAATGGAAAACAGTTCTGCATGCTCAGGGCAATAAAGTTCCTTAATTTCACACTTGTGTCAGAAAACAGTTGATGTTTATTTTACCTATTCTACATGTACAAATATCTTCAAAACATTTAGTACCTCAGTAGCATATTATCTCCATGTCTTATCTAGTTCCAGTTCTATCATCAAGATAATTATACTGAATATTTCAAATATATTAAGGCTATAAAAAATAACATCATTTTATAAACTGTCGAAAATTTTCCCTGGATCTCAACTGGCTTGCATACTGTAGTCTAAACACAATACTTGATAATTAATTCGACATCAAATACACTAGTATAAATGCCAACATTTCTGTCAATAAACTGCAAAACAATTTTGTAGTAAAATGTTCAATATATGCTTCATTTAACACTGAGTGTTCTTGTGAAGTGTTCCCAGTAGTGTTTTGTAATTTAAGATATTTTTCATATTGGGGAAAAAGAAATTCCGTCCTTAAACAAATTTATATTTTTTGGTTATAATAAAGCAGTTAATTTTCACACATTTCCCTGATGAGAGATGGCTCTGATGCTGCATGGACAGGGTCGGGAGCAGGGGCATAACCCTTCCACAGGTACACAGGCGGCCTCTTGGGAGTTCAAGAGACCAGGAGCATGATGAACAGTGTGTGCAATCCGACTACTTATAATGTGGGAGCAGCACCCTGTCATGGCAGGTTGTGCAGGCTGTACCTTGCTTGGAGATTCACTACCACAGGAGGGGAAGCACTCAAACTCTGTCAGTATATTAGTGGGCACTCTTCTGAGGGCTAAAACCAGATTCCCTTCAGAGAAATCCTTGGAAATATCTGATGCATCCACCCAGACAGAATAGATAAGAAAGGAGATCTCAATTCAGGTAGTCAGTCACTGACTGTCTTGAACCTTCTCCTAGTGATAAGGTAACTACTTCTGAAAGATGCAAACAGGTTCATGCTATTTTACCACAAGTGGTTGAGCTACAAGGAGCAGTTAAAAGCCTTTGCAGTACTACAAGAACTGAGAGAGATAGGTTGATTAGTAATCATATTCCAAATGTGGACAACACTGAGAAGGAGGTACCTAAGGCGCCTAGGTCCCTGGTGACTCACAAAAGCAGGACTCCAGTCTCTACCCTCCAGTTTCACTACTGAAAACAGAAACAAAGCTTTTACAGCAGTAAACACTCAGGACACTAATGACCTAGATCAGCAAGAAACTACACCAGCAGCCTGTATTGTAAAAAGAAACATCATGTGCTTGTAGTGGGTGACTCTTGGTTAAAAGTGTGGAGACACTCTTCTGCCTGTGTGACAGGGAGCCTGAGGTCTGCTCCTTCCCAGGAGCTAAGATCTGGGACAGTGCCAAGAGAGTGCCACAGCTTATCAAAAGCATGGACTGCTATTCACTCTTGCTATCATGTGGATATGAATGACACTGGAAGCTGAAACATGGGCAGAATCAAGAAGATTGTAAAGCCGGGAGTGAAGGACACTAGTATCTGTGTTATCTTCTCTTCAATTTTGCCAGCTGAGGAATGAGGGAAGACAGTAGTAAACATATATTGCATATCAGCTACATGTCTGGTGCCTGTGCAAGGCTTTTGGTTTTTATAGCAGAAGGACTTTCTAAGAAGATATAACTTGCTAGGGAGGGATAGGATCCAACTGCCTAGAAGAGGCAGGGCAACCTTTGACATCCTACGATGACCAAGCTAATAAGGCAGAATTTAAACTGAAGGACTTGGGGAGCGAGGTCTAAAATGGCAATGCTTACATGAGTGGAATGCTGACAGGGATGGCTATGTACATTTTAGGGAAAATAGACTAGAAAGGCAACACAGTGCAGTTGACTCTTCATACCGGAATGTATCGAGCTCCGCCTAGAAACAAATGACAAACAAGTGGAGAAATTGTAGGTGAGAATAAAGGGTCAGACTAATAGGTTGACACTGTTGTGGGTGTTTACTACAATATGGCTCATCAGGACAAGGAAGTTGATATCTACAAACAGCTGAAAATAGTCTCAGGATTACAGACACTGGCTCTCATGGGGACTTCAACCCAGATATTTGCTGGAAAACAAGCACTGCCAGGAACATACAGTCCAGAAGTTTCCTTCAGTGCATAGAAGATAACGTTCTGATGCAGATGGTGAAAGAGTCAACAAGGAGAGATGTACTGCTGGACCTTGTTCTTAAGAATAACAAAGGACTGGCTGGGAATGTGGAGGCTGGGGACAGCCTGGAGTGTAGCAACCTTGAAATAGTGGAGTTCAGAATCTTACACAGAAAAAACAAGACAGTAAGTAAGATTGCAACCTTGGAGTTCAGGAAAGCCAACTCCGATCTTTTCAAGAACCTGCCTGGAGGTATCCCTTAGGTAAGAGTACTGGAAGATAGGGGGGCTGAACGAGTTGGTTGGCATTCAAGCTCAAGATTGGGGCATCCCTAAGAGTAAGAAATCAGGGAAAGGCAGCAGGAGACTTGCACGGATGAGCAAGATACTCTTGGAAAAACTCAAATGGAAGAAGAAAGTCTATGCAATGTAGAAAAGGGGTCTGCACACCTGGGAGGAATATCTGAGCACTGTCAGGGAATGTTGGGATGCCACAAGGAAGGCTAAGGCTCTTCTGGAATTAAATCTGGTAAGGGAGATCAAGAACAACAAAAAAAGGCTCCTTCAAGTCTATTAACAGGAAATGGAAGATTAGGGAAAATGTGAGTCCACTGCTGAATGAAGCAGGTGCTCTGCAATTGGAGGACTGAGAAGGCAGAATTACTGAACGCTTTCTTTGCTTCAGGCTTTACTGCTAAGACTACTTCTTGGGAATCCCTGTTTCTGGAGGTGAGAGAGTCTGGAGAAAGGAAGACTTCTCCCTAGTCAAGAAGGATCTGGCCAGAAATTGTCTGGTCTAATCTGACTCACACAGATCCATCGGTGTTGATGGGATGCATCCAGGAATGCTGAGGGAGCTGGCAGAAGTGATTGCTAAGCCACTCTCTGTCAGCTTGGAAAGATCATGGAGAACAGGAGAGGTACCTGAGGATTGGAGGAAAACCAGTGTGACACTAGTCTTTAGAGCAGGCAAGAAGGAGGAGCCAGGCAACTACAGGCCAGTCTGCCTCACCACCATCCCTGGGAAAGAGATGGCACAGCTTATTCTGAATGTCATCTCCAAACAAGTGGAAGAAAATAAGATTATCAGGAGTAGTCAGAGTGGATTCACCAAGAGGAATTCATGCTTGACCAACCTGACATCCTTCTATGATGTCATGACCAGTGGATAGTAGAGGAGAGAGCAGTGGATGCTGTGTGCCTTAACTTGTCACTGTCTCCCACAACATTACTGTGGGAAAGCTTAGGAAGCGCAGCATATATGAGTAGGCAGTGTGATGGATTAAGGATTGGGTGACTGGTAAAGTTCAGAGGGCTGTAATCAGCTGCAGAATCTAGTTGGAGACCTTTTGCTAGCAGTGTTTCCCAGGGCTCATAACTGAATCTGGTACTGAGCACAGACTGGAACACAGTTCCATAAAAACAAGAGGAAAAACTTCTGTATTTTGAGGGTGATGGAGCACTGGAGCAGGCTGCCTAGAGAGGTCACGTAGTTCACTTTTTGGAGATATTCACCTAGATGCTTTCTTATGTAGCCTACAGGTTTGGGAACCTTCTTTAGCAGGAGGTTGGTCTAGAGGATTTCCTGAAGTTTTCAAACCCCCTATGACTGCAGTTTTTGGACCTTCCCCAGGATTTTGCATGGTTTTGGTGCAGATTTTTTTCCCTTCCAAAGGAAATTTTGCAAAGGGTTTTGATAAGCACAGGAGGGAATGCTGAGAGAGAAAAAAAAAAAAAGTAAATCAAATGTTAAACATGGAATTAAGGTAATAAACTATTAAAAATCTTTGTAACCTGAAGCAGTTCAAGGACACAGTAAGAACAGATGCACACAAGAAGCAATTGCTTTCAGTAGAGAATACTGAAGAAATTATTGCTTTTGACCCATTCTCTGCCAGCTACTTTAAGCTATGCATCTTACAGTAAGAAGCCTATGTGAAAAGCTAAATGTATTTTGAGCAGAAAACGTTCAGCTACATTTGGGTTGAAGAAAGCATTAAAAAAGTAGATAATATTAACATTACAAGCATCATTCATTAAATCTGTTTAAAAATTATTAAAATGGTTCCAAAAACACTTACTTGGGAACTAAAAGGAGCAGAGTAGTAAGTTACTAACAAATTGTGCTTAAATACAATGCCACAAATACTGTCAAGGTAGAACATAAGAAATTCAATAGTTAATAGTATTTTGCTATGGTCATTTTTCAAATATACCTTGGTCATTTATAGGAAAATGCTAAGGGTATCCAAGTAACCTAGATCCTACTGTATTTTCATTTGTTCAGTCATCTGTCAGAAAAGAGAGAAACAGTTAAAAACCTATGCAAGCTTTGTCCACAAGCCCAAAATAGATGCATTAGCAGTAAAATAGGCATGCCTGTAAGCCAAATGGTCACAATCAGACGTGTTTAAGGCCAGGTTGGACGGGGTCCTGGGCAACCTGATCTGAATGTGTATGTTTGGTGGCCCTGCTAGGCAGGGGGGTTGGAACTACATGATCCTTGGGGTCCCTTCCAACCCGGGTGATTCTGTGATTCTGTGATTCTGTGATACCCCTGTCAATTCAGAACAAATCTTAAACTTGCTTACTGTCTGCATATTGCAAGTATGAATACAGCCAAAAATGCATATGTTTTTAGAAATAAAATTGAGAAGAAATTATGGTTGTGGGGGAAGTACTAATCTTGTTTATACTATCATTTTTATGGTGTTTATGATACACTATGTACAGAAAAATATTGCATTTTGTCCAAGAAGAAAATAGATTTTCAATCCTTCATAATTTTCAGAAAGTGAAGACATATTAGTTCAAATTGAAGTAGTTACAGTAAGTGGTTATACTAATTGTAATAAGTACTGAAACAATATCAACAATTACTGTGGCATCTCTTATTATTACATTATTTCAATATTTAAAAGTAAAATCAAGTATTCCTAAGTACAATGCATACTGAGACATTTGAGTCTTCTGTTCCTTTGGCTGTTGTGGAATGTCAAAAACAAGTGTGCAGTGCTTACCAAGCATTCAATAGTATGCAAATATTCCAGACAAAGAAGTTTCATTCTGCGAAAAGGTTATGGTCAGATCTGTAGGGATAGCTAAAGTGTAAGGTCCTCCTTCATTACAAATAAACTGACATTATTCCATGGCTCTGAAATCTCTTTCGAGTTTACTTCAGAGATATTAGCTATTTCAATTTTGTATTATTATTATTATTATTATTATTATTATTATTATTATTATTATTATTTTGTTAGGTGGTGGAGGGGAGCAGGTAGGATTCCCACTGAGGAGATTTAGAATACAGAATTAGATTACAGAGCAGAATATAGGTATAGGTATAACAAAGCACTGGTAAAAACATCAATTTCTGAAAGATAAAGGTCACTTTAGACACAGATTCAGCAGCTCTACTGCCTTCAGGTTTTAAGCAGCCTTCATCAGTACTCCTAGAGGTCTCTGTGTGATCTCATCAACCCACAGCCATAGGGTTTTTAATATCGCATCCTAAAATGACAACGTAATCAGTTCCTTTTTGTACAGCTCAAATGCTGTGGCTCCTGGCCTCTGATTTCCTTATGCTACTTTGGAATAATTTCTGTCATTGGCCCTGATTACTTCTAAGAAAATCAGTGGATGATTAAAGCAATTAAGAACAGATTTTGATTTTTCAAATCTCTAAACCTACTTTTAAGTTAAATATAGTCTTGCTCTCATGTAAAGTAGTATTTGGTTGCTACTGAAATGCAATTTCAGATTCAGTTATCAAACCCTCATAATTGAAGTAAATAGAAATCAGGTAAGTTGTAACAACAACAAAAAATACAACTCATAAAAAGCTTTTGTAAGTACTACTACAGTGTCCTTTTTTTTCTTAGGAATAGAAATTCAAATGTCTACATTGGCTCTTAAGGGTGTGTAATCACCCTCGTGTATATGTAATTTTATAATTCATAACACTGCTGCTAAGTAAGTTTAATTTGCATACATAGTTAAGCTGATGAAGGTAAATTTGGCCCTAACATTAAAATTCTCTCCCAGTTCTCCCCTTCACTGGCCGTTAGATACGTTTCCCCTAATTAGTCACTGAACCACTATTTTTTATTATTTCTTACTGCAGATAAAAAAAGCAGATCTCTACCGCAGTTCTCTGAAGCAATATATTTACATATATTTCAACTCAAATTAATTTTCATTTTTATAGTTCAAGTCAAACTGACATTTTTCACTAGTTAAATACATTATTTCTACAGTATTTCGAAGTTTTTTTTTTAACCTATGTTTTTGTCAGCAGATTAAAGGTTTTCTAGTGCCTGAGGCTGACGAGTATGAGTACCCAAACATTTGCAATGCAATCAAGCTATTCATAATAAAGTTTCAAGTAAAAACTCAGAAGCAGTAACAGTGCAATTTTTATCACCAAGTCATACTTATACAATCAGAATTTATGGCAAAGAGTTTTGCAATAGTTTGTACAGTAAGATTAACAAAGCACTAGAAGAGGTTGCCCAGAGAGGTGGTGGATAGTCTGTTCCAGGAGACAATCAAGGTCAGGCTGGATGGAGCTCTGAGCACCTGCTGGAGCTGTAGATATCCCTGTAGATACCTCCTGCAGGGGGAGCTGGGCAAGATGGCCTTTAAAAATCCATTCCAACTCGAATGGCTCTATCTTCATATCTTATAGACAAAAAGAGAATGTATAGGAGGAAATATTTTCCAAGTTAACAGAGATATACCTTTAAATTCCTAACTCCAAATTCACTAATATACACTCTTCATTCTCACTATGCTTTGCAAAAACCAATTTTCAGCAGAACAAATAGGAAAATGTGCCCATTTGTAGACAGTGAGAATTAAGACAGATAACAACACCCGGGTAACACACTGAGGTATTTAGGCTTCAATATATCTATGCTTCATCACACAATTAACTACAATTAACTTAAAATTATCTTGTTCTTTCTATTATGCTCTTGGTGTCTGCTGCTTATTTTTAATTAAAAATGTGTTACTTTTCCCAAATATTTACCTCCCCTCCCGCCCCTCCCTCCCCCCCCAAAAAAAAGAATCATAGAAATATTAGAGCAAAATGTCTAATTATTATTTGTTAGGTCCTGTTTTACCTGTTTTATATCTTTATTGATGACCTGAATGAGAGGATTGAGTGCACCCTCAATAAGTTTCTAGATGACACCAAAGTGGGAGGATGTGTCAGTCTGCCTGGGGGTAGGAAGGCCCTATAAAGGGATCTGGACAGGCTGGATTGCTAGGTTGAAGCCAGTTGCGTGAGCTTCAACAAGACCAAGTGTTGGGTCCTGCACTTTGGCCACAAAAACCCTAGGCATTGCTACAGGCTTGGGGTAGAGAAGCTGGAAGACAGTATGGAAGAAACAGACCTGGGACTGTTGATCTACACTCAGCTAAACGGGAGCTAGCATTGTGCCCAGATAGGCAAGAAGACCAAGAGCATCCTGGCTTGTATCAGAAATAGTCTGCCAGCAGGAGCAGGGAAGTAATCATCCCCCCGTACTCAGCACTGTTGAGGCCACACCTGAAGTACTATGTTAAGTGTTCAGTCATTACAGGAGGCTCTGTGTCCAAAGAAAAGCAACAAAGCCAGGAGGGAGGATCTGGAGCACAAGCCTTATGAGGACTGCTGAGGAAACTAGAGGGGCTCGGGGAAGACTTTCTAGTTCGCTACAACTACCAGAAGGGAGGTTGTGGTGACATGGAGGTTGGCCTCTTTTTCTGTGTAACTTGTGGTTGGACTAGAGGGAATGTCCTCAAGTTGTGCCAGGGGAGGTTCAGGTTGGATGTTAGGAAATACTTCTTCTCCAAATGAGTGGTCATGCAATGGAATGGGCTGCCCTGGGAGGTGGATGAATCACTACACCTGGATATGTTCAAGCAGCACTTAGATGTTGCACTGAGGGACACGGTTTAGTGGGGAAATATTGGTGGTCAGTGAATGGTTGCTTTAAATGATCTTGGAGGTCTTTTCCAATCCTGGTGATTCTCTGATTTACTCTTTTGTCTGTAATCTAAAAAGAGAGGTGTAAAAGCAAAATATATTTCATATAATTTAATTTTACAGAGGAAGGTAACTGTTGCTAATTTCTCTAAATTTGCTGGTCTGATTTTTTTCATTGGCGTTAATTTTGTCAGAAAAATATGTATGACAAATTCCTTCAGTTACTAGAAAGTACAAAAGAATGAGTCAGTGAGAACAGTGGGGAGAAGATTTCCAACCTCACCACCATCACTTATGTCTGTAGACATGTAAAAAAAGCTTAGAGATGTTAAATGAAGTCAGAAGCAACCTCAGAAATGACCAGGTACCCACTCTTCTCTCTGTAGTTCACAAGCACAAAACTGACTAAAAAAGAGTTACAGCTATCTTCACACTTATAAAAACATTTCTCTTTATACATGTTTAGCTGTGTATTGCATTCTTGTCAGCTAAACTCACAGAATACTGTTGGCTTGTATTCTTTTTTTTCTTTTTTTTTCTTTTTTTTTTACGATAACCAGTTCTTGATGCACAGCAATTATTCTAATATATATTCAGTTGTAAATACGTATCACAACACTTGAAGTTTGAACTGCTTTAAAAGTTACACTAAAACCAATTTTACACTCCATGTCCATTTAAATTATCCAAAGTCTAATACTAATTTTGAAACTCAAAATTCATGTGTTACTCTTCACAGAGGTTTTGACATCCTGCTCTCCTTTGTTTATTCAGATCTTCATGTACATTTCTGAAGATGAACAAAAAGATGACATCCAAAGAGGATGTCAGAGACTTCATTCTCAAGGGAAAATTCACATTTGATGCTAGTTTACAGCCACCATGAAAAGCGGGCTGAAAGACTCATGTTTCCCACAGAGCTGGAACAGTAGCATCTAACAGTAATGATGTGTACATTTATGGTGTACATTTATATACATAAACATGTGTTTGTTTATATATATGTGTGTGTGTGTATAAATAAATGCACACAAAACACGAGGTGGGATGGGAATGTCCTTTCTCATTCTCTTCTTGGCAAGAGAAGTTAAAGTAATTAGCAAAAAATATTGATTAAAAAAATAAGCATCATCATTTTCAAGGCTAGTGGTAGTGAAGACTCTTTCAGTTGGTCTAGAAATAGCTGTCAAATAAAGCCTGCAAGAGAGTCACATCAAACATTCAGCTGAATGTCAAGTCAGGTCCTGACAAAACCAAAAAAGTGCAAAAGTAAATTTATAGATCCGCTTTCCCCTGCATTCTTTCTTCAGATAAATTGTCAGTTTTTTAACATGTTTCAAAATATAAAAAGGACTCTCTCAATACAACAGAAAAAAAATCTGACTGTTTCAAGCTTAATCAAGACACCTAACAGGCTTCCTGTCAGTAACCAATGGGTAGAATTGCCCAGCTGTTGCTTATCATCCTCACAAATGCCTTTATCCTTTAGTCTGTTGCACCTAATTTTCTCTTACATTAAATCCAAAAGCTAGGACCGATGAAGGATTTATGTCTTAGAAATTAAGTTATCTAATATTTATTATTTTAATCCCACATTATCAAAAGATAGAGCACAAAGTCCTGGACCAGGTGCCCATTAAAGTCCTGGAAAGCATGCGCAGATTGTGAAGCCAGACAGATAGTCCCTTTAGTCAGCTGCCTAAAGCATGCTTACGAACAAATCCAGATAACCAGAGAGTTGTGTTTAATCTCACTCAGCACTGCAGTCAGATCAGAGGTAATCCCTTTTGCAGTATTAACAAGAGGTCTGAGCAGAATCCATGCACTACCTGTGGAGATGGAGCTCAAGCACTTCTCCAGCTGTTCTCACTGTTCATGCATCCTCAGGACATTAGCCAGCTGGCTGTCTCTGAAGCAGAGCAGACTAGCTCGCAGTTGGGTAGCATGGATGTCTTTCATTAAGGCCAAAAATCTGCAGAGAAACTCATGCTTTCCAGTCACCAAAGGAAAGGAAGTCTTAGCCACTTGTTTGTGCTTAGAAGTAAATAATGGAACAGCCTGCAGACCACAGTAGAAAGTGAGAGACATGCAGCGTTTTTCTCTACCTAAAACTTTTCTAAACCTTTACCTCCTGCCCTTTGGAGCAGAGCCACCAAACTATCAATCACCCAGAAGATGAGTGGAAGCATTCCCCATCTTTCCCCCTGAAAAGGATACCAGTATATCAGGTTCAGAAAGTTGGGAGAAAGTAGTCTTAATTTACTGCTTCTACTCCCAAAGTTCCATCTTAAGTTCCACTAGATTTCACACAAATATCTGGAATCCTAATATTTTTATTCCATCAGCTTTGTGCCACACTGGAATTTATTTCCAGAATGGTATTAGATTTGTAGATGCTTCCACATTAATACAAATCAGGAAGGAAGCCCATTTGATTAAAGTACTGTGATGAGAAAATCAATAGAATCATAGAATCATAGAATCACTAAGGTTGGAAAAGACCTAAAAGATCACCCAGTCCAACCGTTCACCTATTCCCAATAGCTCCTACTAAACCATGTCCCTCAACGCAACATCCAGTCTTTCCTTGAACACCCCCAGGGTCGGTGATTCCACCACCTCCCTGGGCAGTCCATTCCAGTGCCTGACCACCCTTTCTGAAAAGTAATACTTCCTCATGTCCAGCCTGAATCTCCCCTGCCGTAGCTTGAAACCATTCCCCCTGGTCCTATCACTAATGACACGAGAGAAGAGGCTGACCCCCAGCTCACTACAACCTCCCTTCAGGAAGTTATAGAGAGCAATAAAGTCTCCCCTGAGCCTCCTCTTCTCCAGGCTGAACATTCCCAGCTCCTTCAGCCTCTCCTCATATGGCCTGTGTTCCAGACCCCTCACCAGCTTTGTTGCCCTTCTTTGAACACGTTCCAGGGCCTCAATATCTTTCTTGCAGTGAGGGGCCCAAAACTGGACACAGTACTCGAGGTGCGGCCTCACGAGTGCTGAATATAGGGGAACAATCACCTCTCTGCTCCTGCTTGCAACACTGTTTCTGATGCAAGCCAGGATGCCATTGGCCTTCTTGGCCACCTGGGCACACTGTCGGCTCATGTTCAGCCGAGCATCAATCAATACCCCCAGGTCCATTTCCTCTACGCAGTCCTCCAGCCACACCGCCCCAAGCCTGTAGCGTCGCCTGGGGTTGTTGTGGCCGAAGTGCAGGACCCGGCATTTGGCCTTGTTGAAACTCATCCCATTGGCTCCAGCCCAGCTCTCCAGCCTGTCCAGATCCCTCTGGAGGGCCTCGCTACCCCCAGGCAGATCCACACTTCCAGCCAATTTGGTGTCATCTGCGAATTTACTGAGGGTGCACTCGATGCCCTCATCCAGGTCATCAATAAAGATATTGAAGAGGACAGGCTCCAGCACCGACCCCTGCGGAACACCACTCACGACCGGTCGCCAGCTGGATTTAACTCCATTCACCACCACTCTCTGTGCCCGGCCCTCCAGCCAGCTCCTTACCCAGCCAAGAGTGTACCCATCCAAGCCTCTGGCTGCCAGCTTCTGCAGGAGAATGCTGTGGGAGACAGTGTCAAAGGCTTTGCTGAAGTCTAGGTAGACCACATCAACAGCCTTTCCTTCATCCACCAGATGGGTCACTAGATCATAGAAGGAGATCAGGTTGGTCAAACAGGACCTGCCCTTCATGAACCCATGCTGGCTAGGCCTGATCCCCCGGTCACCCTGCACATGCCGCATGATCTCCCTCAAGACGATCTGCTCCATAACCTTCCCTGGCACCGAGGTCAGGCTGACAGGCATGTAGTTCCCCGGATCCTCCTTACGACCTTTCTTATAAATGGGAGTCACATTGGCAAGCCTCCAGTCTTCTGGGACCTCACCAGTCAACAAGGAGCGCGGACAGATGATGGAAAGCGGCTCGGCTATCACCTCCGCCAGTTCCCTCAGCACTCTCGGGTGGATCTCATCTGGCCCCATCGACTTGTGACAGTCCAGCTGGAGCAGTAGGTCTCTGACTGTTTCTTTCAGAATCACAGGGGGGTTAGTGTGCTCCCCGGCCGAGATTACCAGGTCAGAGAGAGGGGTATCCTGAGGATAACTGGTCTGACTTTTAAAGACAGACGTAAAGAAGGCATTCAGAACCTCCGCCTTTTCCTTATCCTCAGTGGTCACATTCCCAGCCTCATCCAGCAAAGAGTGGATATTCTCCTTTGTCCTCCTCTTACTGTTAATGTATTTATAAAAGAGTTTCTTATTCCTTTTCACACCAGCAGCTAGGTTAAATTCAAGCTGGGCTTTTGCCTTTCTGATTTCACCTCTACACATCCTAACAACTTTCCTGTATTCATTTTGAGTGGCCTGTCCCTCTTTCCACAGGCCGTATATTCTCTTTTTCTCCCGGAGCCTCAGGAATAGCTCCCTATTCATCCACGCCGGTCTTCTTCCCCGCCGGCTCATTTTGCAGCTCAGGGGGACTGCCTGCTCCTGCGCCCTTAAGACTTCCTTCTTGAAGAGCAACCAGCTCTCTTGGACCCCTTTGCTCGCTAAGACTGAATGCCAGGGGACTCCCCCTATTAGTCCCCTGAACAATTCAAAGTCCGCCCTCCTGAAGTCCAAGGTAGCAGTATTACTATTCCCCCTCCAGGCTCCACTGTGAATCACGAAGTCTATCATTTCATGATCACTCTGTCCAAGACAGCCTCCAACCTCCACATCTCCCACCAAACCTTCCCTGTTTGTGAACAGCAGGTCTAGTGGGGCAGTTCCTCTCGTGGGCTCTCTGACCAGCTGTATCAGGAAGTTGTCCTCTACGCATTCCAGAAACCTCCTAGACTGCTTCCTCTGTGCTGTGCTGTACTCCCAGCATATGTCAGGGAAGTTAAAGTCCCCCATGAGGACAAGGGCAGGCGACTGTGCAGCTTGTGCCAGCTGCTTATAGAATACCTCGTCTGTTTCTTCATCTTGATTTGGGGGTCTATAACAGACGCCCACCAGGGTGCCTGTCTTGTCAGCCCTTCCTCTGATCTTTACCCATAGGAATTCAACGTTATCGTCCCCAGTCATAATCTCAGTAGCGTAAAAGCATTCCCTAACATAGAGAGCTACACCTCCACCCCGCCTTCCTTGCCTATCTTTCCTGAAGAGTTTATAGCCATCCATTGCAGCACTCCAATCGTGGGAGCAATCCCACCACGTTTCCGTTATGGCAACTAGGTCATAGTTTGCCTGCTGCACAATGGCTTCCAACTCTTCTTGTTTGTTGCCCATGCTGCGTGCATTAGTGTAGACGCACCTCAGCTGAGCCCCTCGCCTCTCACCTAATCCCACTACCACTTCCCCAGGCTGCTCTCTAGCAGGCCTGGCTTTATCCCCCTCCCCCTTCCTATCTAGAAACATTCTACATGAGCATGTGTTGCACCTCACTCTCTTCCATTTTTGGGAAATAGAGACAATTTAGTTCACCTTCTTCCAATTGTGCCACATTTGAAAATAATCACCCTCGGTAACGTTGGCCCTGGAATTGCAAGCATCCCTATTATTACAAAATTTTCAGTTTCAGTTACTGGCTTACACGTCAGGTAATAGCTACAAGCCACATTTCAGAAAGAATGCAGATCAAGTTTGAACAGACATTATTTCAAATCACCGAGTTATGGGTTCCAAGCAGCTTCATTACAAGATTAAATTTTAAAGTGGAAAAAAAAAAAAAAAAAAAAATCAATAAATTTCCAGGATATAATTTCAAGGACATAAGCTAAATATTAGAAATTATATTCTTAGCACCTGAAATCAATTCACTCTTTTACTGAAAACTTTAAATTTCATTCAGCTTCATTTTTTATCAGTCTAAACTAAACTTAATCATTTGGATCACTTCTTCAGTCCTTTCAAAGACATATTGAAGTGCTTTGTTGCTTTATTTTCCTTTTTCATGGTTTGACTACAGAAGATCAGACAATCCATTTTTTAGGAAGATTACCATTTTGTGTGTGTGTGTATTTGGTTGGTTTTTCTTTCCACTCAGACAAGAGAAATGACTAAAGGATCTTTCAATTGAATTGGTATATTTCCATTAAAATTAGAATATCATCAGCAAAGAGGAATCATTTGTGCAGTGGCAATTTTGTTGAAGTCTACTGAAAAATGAGCCTCTACTTTTAATACAATGAAGAATATTGTAGAACATTATTGAAGTAGAAAATGTCTGCACTCAAACTACTGTGGAATTTTTGCGACTTTTTTACTTATAGCACCTGCTGCAGTCCTCATTCAGAATACTGATCTATTTAAAAATAAATACTGTTTGCCTGGAGGTTGAGTAAGAACTACAAGAAACCATAAACAGAAGATTCTGAGACTGACCTTGTGGCTGCTTTGACAATTTATCAGCTCTACAATAGTGCCACTGAGGTTATGCCTGCATAGAAGAGTGTAATACATTACATTAAGAAACTGTTGAATTATTTCTGCAGAATTCACAAGTGACAAATCCTTGTTAAACAAAGTGTTTTGAGTCATTAGTCACATCTGCCCTAGCTGGGATTATTCAAAAACAGACTGTAAGCTATGCAGACTTGTTCAGTTGTACCTTTTATGTCATTACAAGTCTTTTATCCCAGCATGCGTTTCTATTCTGACCTTCTACAGTGAACAGATGGATTCATACCAACTCATCTAGATTCTGGAGATGGATTTATGCAGCACAACTAGAATAATTAAATGAGAGCGTGATCCAGAATTACCATAGCACATAATGCTCTTCAGAGAAGATAAAGCTTTCAAAAGATTTTCCCAGTTATGTTCCCAGTCTGGCAGCCAAGTGGTATGCCACAAATGATACTGCCAACACATTTTTTCCCATTCTCTCTGCCAGCAGAGTGCAGGACACAGTTTCCTTTTCCTTGGAGGGTAAACTTGGTAGACCTGGAATCAACTAACCCCTGGGTAGAAACACAGCCCTATCATTTGTCATGGACTGATCCAGATTGCACTGGAACAGGTGGAAGCTCCTAAACACCTGCAATACATTGATGACATCATTGTATGGGGAAAGACAGCAAAGGAAGTTTTTGAGAAAGGGAAGAAGACGATCCAAATCCTTTTGAAATCGGGTTTTGCCATAAAGCAAAGTCAAGGGACCTACGTAGGAGATCCAGCTCTTAGGAATAAAATGACAAAATGGACACCGTCAGATACCCATAAATGTGGTCAATAAAATAACTGCTATATCTCCTCCAGCTAACAAAAATGAAACACAAGCTTTCTTGTGAATTTCTGAAGAATACATATTCCAGATTACAGTCTGATTGTAAACTGTCTCTATCAGGTGACACAGAAAAAGAACTATTTCACATGGGACTCTGAGCAACTACCAGCCTTTGAACAAATGAAAAAGGAGATAGTTCATGGAGTAATGCTTGAGCTAGTGAGGGCATGACAAGATGTAAGAAACCTATTTTTAAGAAAGGGAAAAAGGAAGAACCAGGGAACTACAGGCTGGTGAGTCTCACATCTGTGTCTGGGAAGATCATGGAGCAGATCCTCCTAGAAACTATGTTAAGGCACATATGACACAAAGAGGTGATTCAAGACAGCCTGTGTGGCTTCACCAAGGGAGATCATGCTTGGCAATCTGGTGGCCTTCTATGATGGAGCGATGGCTTTGATGGATGGGGAAGGGTGATGGATGTTATCTACCTGGACATCTGCAAGGCCTTTTGCATGGTCCCTTACCACATCCTTCTCTCTAAGTTGGAGCGGTGTGGATTTGAAGGATGGACTGTTCAGTGGATTAGGAATTGGTTGGCTGGACACAGCCGAAGGGCTGTGATCAATGGTTCTGTGTCAGAGTAGTGGCTGATCACAAGCGATATCCCTCATGGGTCGGTCTTGGGACCGGTGCTCTTCAACATCTTCATCAGTGACAGATGATGGCATTGAGTGCACCCTCAGCAAGTTTGAAGACGACACCAAGCTGAATGGTGCAGTCGATACATTGGAGGGAAGGGAAGCCATCCAGAGGAACCTGGACAGGCTGGAGAAGTGGGTCCATGACAAATTGAGATTCAACAAGGCCAAGTGTAGGGTGCTGCACTTGGGTTGGGGCAAACCCAGTTGTTTATACAAACTGGAGGAAGATCTCCTTGAGAGCAGCCCTGTGGAGAAGGACTTGGAGGTTGTGGTGGATAAGAAGCTGGACATGAGGCAGCAGTGTGCGCCTGCAGCCTGGAAGGCCAACTGTGTTCTGGGCTGCATGAAAAAGGGGCGGCCAGCAGGGAGAGGGAGGTGGTCGTCCCCTTCTTCTCAGCTCTTCTGAGGTCCCATCTGTAACACTGCGTCCAGGCCTGGGGCCCCCAGTACAAGAAAGACACAGAGCTCTTGGAATGGGCCCAGAGGAGGGCCACTAAGATGATCAGAGGACTGAAGCACCTCTCCTACAAGGAGTCTAGTTGGAGGTCTGTAACTAGTAGTATTTCCCAGGGATTTGTTCTGGGTTCAGTCTTGTTCAGCATCTTCATCAACAAAGTGAATAAAGTGATAGAGTCCTCTCTCAACAAGTTTGCTTATGACACAAAACTAGGGGGAGTGGCTGACACGCATGAAAGCTGTGTTGCCATTCAACAAGACCTTGACAGACTTGTGAGTTGGGCAGAGAACAGCCTGATGAGGTTCAACAAGAGCAAGTGCGGTTCCTGCGCATGGGGAGGAATAACTGCATGTACCAGTACAGGTAAGGGATAGGCCTCTTGGAAAGGAGTTCTGAGAAGGACTTGGTATTCCTCGTGGCCTGCAGGTTAGCCAGCAGAAAACCCAAGAAAGTTAATGATATTCTGGGATAAACCAGGAGTGAGGCCAGCAGATTGAGAGGTGGTCCTTCCCATCTACTCTGCCCTTGTAGGGTCACATCTGAAATACTGTGTACAGTTTGGGGCTCTTTAGTTCAAAATACACAGAGAAAAAGACAGAGATCTTTTAGAGTCCAGTGGAAGGCAACAGAGGTGATCAGGGGCCTGAAGCATCTCCTGTACAAGGAAAGGTTGAGAGACCTGGGACTGTTCAATACAGAGAAGACTGAGAGGTGACCTCATCATCATTGTATATAAATACCTAAAGGGTAGGGGTTAAGTGGATGGGTCCAGACTATATTCAGTGTTGTGCAGCAATAGAACTAGAAGAAGTGGGCAAAAACTGGAGCACGTGAATTTCTATACAGACTTGTGGAGGAAATTTTTTTTACCGTGAGGATGATAAAGCACTGGAACAGACTGCCCAGGGAGGTTTTGGAGTCTTCCTCAGTCATTCAAGGTCTGTCAGGACACTTTTCCATGTGATCTACTGTAAGAAACTTGTTTTAGCAGGGGACTTGGATCCCCAAAGGACACTTCCAACCCCTACAATTCTGTGATTCTGTGACTTCAAGCTCCCAAAACCAAACTGTTCTTATACAAGCACTAAATGATGGACGTAGAAGGCAGACAGACTAAACTGCATTTGTATAGCATGAGAAATGCATCATCCATCATAGTATTAAAGAGAATTTCCTGACACTTCTCTTTTCCTCCCTTTCAGTAAACAGATGCTGCTTCTTAAGGACATGCTGAAGCTAGTAATGGCCCCTGGTATTGTGGCTAGTTTTTTTTAATATTTTTATCGACCAACTTGATGAGGAGATGTCAATGGTTTACGGTCTGGTTCGGCCCGGTTCCGTGACGAGCAGGGCAGAGGGATCCGCAGATCCGTGCCTCCGGAAAAAAAAGGAAACAGGGGACCCCAACATAATTAAAAACAGCAGCAACGATCTGAGGAGAAACAAACTAATTTACTAAGTATATTATCAGAATGCAAGAGAACACACTATAATACAATATAATCAGAATTGAAGCTAATAAATAAAATATAATGAGAGAGAGAATGTCGGAAATGTGGATAGGCCTCACCACAATGCTGGGGTGAGATGCGCAGTCCAGTTGAGCAGCAGGAAGAGCAGAGCAGCGCCCACGACGAAGGGCAGGTGAGAAAGAGCACATCAGGTGACCTTGCCAGGAGTTAAACCTCCTCTCCCTGACCACAAGGTCCCCTGGGGAATGTAGTTCTTCTTCTCTTCTGGGCAGGTGCCCAGGACTTGAGCATTAACAGTTAAAGTCCCAGTGCCCCACATGATGTTATGATGTGGAATACCAAAAGCCAAAAATCACAAAACCATGACAGGAGATCAAGTTGGTTGATCTGCTGGAGGGTAGGAAGGCTTTGTAAAAGTATCCTGGCTCAATGGGATGCACCTGTTTGCAAGGCATTGAGCAAGACTAAGTTTTGTTCTTGGGTCATAACAAACCTATGAGAAACTTAGGCTTGGGGAACAGTGGCTGAAAAGTTACTCAGCAGAAATGGACTGGAGTTGTTGGCTGGCAGCTTGCTGAACACTATGCAGCAGTGTGCCCAGGTGGCCAAGAAGGTCAATAGCATTCTGACCTGCATCAGAAATTGTGTGGCCAGAAGGACTAGAGAAGTGATTGTGTTTCTGTACTCGATGCTAGTAAGACTGTACCTCAGTGACTGTGCTCAGTTTGGTGTCCCTCACTGTAAGATGGGTACTGAGTAACATAAGCATGATGCAAAGAAAAGCAACAAAGCTGGTGAAGGGACTAGAAAACAAGACATATGAGGAGTGGCTGAGGGAACTGGAATTGTTTGGCCTGGAGAAAAGGAAGCTGAGGAGGGATCTCTTTAACCTCTACAGCTACCTGAAAGGAGATTGCAGCAGCCTTTTTTCTCAAATGAAAAGTGATAGGACATGAAGAAACAGGCTCAAGTTGCACCACTAGAGTTTTAGTTTGGCTATCAGGAGGAATCTCTTCCTGGAAAAGGTGGCTACCCATTAAAATAGGCTTCCCAGAGAAATGATAGAGGCACTATCTATGGAGGTATTTAAGAAATGTATGGATGTAGTGCTCAAGGGACATGGATTAGTGGTGGACTTGACAGTGTTAGGTGATGGTTGGACTTACTGATCTTGGAGGTCTTTTCCATCTTAAAAGATTCTGTGAACCTATGAAACAGAAAAAAAGTGAACAAACTAGCACATAGGTTGTAAAGGTAATGTAGCCTGTTTGGGTCCTTTGGCACTCTCTTGAGTGCCAAAAATTATTTCCAACATTTGATTTAATAGTTCTTTTTGAGACATCATGACTGCACTGTTGTTTTTTATGAGCAGCTGACAGGAATTTTCATCAAAGAACTATTTTAAAAAGCACTCCATCTCTTTCCGTTTTGAAAAACATGACCTTTGATGACAAGAATCTGTAATTAAATTTGTCAACCTGACTTCAACGCTGAACAAAAGAGATATTTGTAATAAACCACACTGCTAAAGAAGCTATACAATATATCAATAGAAAAAGTAAAACTTGTACTGTTCAAATGCTGTGAATTCTGTGAGAAGAGTGCTGGGCCTTTCAAACAGTCTAACTAATTAGTAATTCATAGGCTTGGTGTCTTCCTGACATCTGGTGTGTGGATGGCAGATCAAAAGCTATCAGTGTAAACAGAATAAGATTTGTTAGAAATTAGATTCCAGGAAAACTACTTCTGCAGACGTACTACCAGCTTACCTTGCAGTTTATGTTAAGGTAAATCTTGCTGCATCTGCATGAATTCATTAAAACCTACATTTCAGAATAATGATTTGTTCCTCACTGAGCACTCTTCATAGCCTCCTAAATTAAACATCACCTTTCAAGAGTACAACTGTTGTAAAATATATTCTCTTTGTACATTTTTAGCTTTTTGGGAAACTTCTGTAGACCCAAAGTAGGTCTTAAGCCCTTCAAATCAATAACTCTGCTTTTTGTCATTGGAATTCCCTGATTCAGTGTTTCTGTGGTCAGTCTTTATAGCTAGAAGTAACTAAGAGTAGAAAGGCAGGTATAAAAATGGAAAAGCAGCAGGCCAGTCCCAGAGATAGAATGTGGTTACAGAAGCTTGGATTTCAGCAGAGCAGTGCCAGAAGAAAGCAGTCCTGATAGCAACATTCTAAGAAATGTCTTGGCAAACAGTAAGCTTTATGCCTTACGTCCAGTAAATAGGATTTCATAGGTTTCCCGGAATTATTAGTGGTAGGTTTCAGATCTCAAGAGAACATAGAGTCATATAGATGGCTTTGATTACTCCTTTGAAAATTGGCAGCATATATGTTTTAACCAGATATCTAGAGAGCTACTCCAGCCTGAGCTCACGAACTGCAGTGGAACGAGGATAGTTAATCCATCCTAACACGTTTTCAGTTTGGCTCTTACACCTGTAACAGTACTTTTCTTCAGTAGTTTGGAAAGTATGTTAAGACACTGCTTGTACCTCCACAATTTTCATAACTAGTAAGAAAGAAGAGTTCTTCCATTAAAATATTGTTTCCTTATTATCAGCAGTTAAGTAAATACTTGGTAAGTATTGCCATCACAATCACTGTGAACTTCAAGTGATCTTTCACCACAATGTTCTGTATTTTCATACACTGTTAGGATTCAATTTCTACTGGGGAAAACAGAGCAAAACTAAACAAAACCCACAAATTTCCATTGGAAGGAACTGTAAACATTAATCACGTTAGGAATAACAATTCATTATTACCAGAAATGCCAGAATAGTCTGTCAAGCACTGCTTGAATGCATACTCCTTGTGTTCAGATAAGGACAAAGGCAGCTGATAGTAACTGGCAAGCCAGCCAAACACCTTATGTAATGCTGTACAATCAATAAATATGCAACTAACATTACTACAAATCCTATCGCTAGATTCATAATTTCAAATAATTGGTGAAAGAATATACATTGGAGCTGAAAAGAATTCAGGATACTTAATAAGTAGTTAGGAAATTCCTGTGTAATACCTCAAATAATTAGAATTTTATTTTGCCATAAACCTTATAAACCATACCTTATAAATCTACTACATCATTTATTTGTAATTTAAAGGTACCAGTGAGACTTACTTAGATAAATTACAGACTGATTTAGAATTTGGTTAAATGTGTAATAACAGAGCTCTGATATAGAAAATGGGACTCCACATTCTTATGGAAAATGAAGAAAAAAAAGAAGAGCGTAGAATATTTTTCTTATACGGATGGTTACAAGTTTTCTTATGTTTCACTACAAACATTTGATTGATGAAATCCATACAGCTACATCCTTGGAAGGAATAAGTTATTGTTGGCCATATACTAGGAAGGTCAAAATAACATGCTTTTACCTATAGAAATGTGACTACTGCTTCCACCTCTTCTAGTTGCCCAGAGACTGGGGAGTAAATCTAAGAGAGAATTAATTTACTTTGATGATAGAGAATAGTCAATTCATCCATATTATTACTTTTGAAAAGAGCCACAAAGCACCCTAGTGTATCCTTCATTTAAGCATACGTTAAACATCATGTTTTTAAGTAAGAGCATATATTCTAAAGTAAGCTTTTAAAAATGATGAGTGCTGATATGATATTGAGATTCAAATTTCTTCTGAATGAAATGTAAATTTATCTGAGAAGCACACAGTTCATTTCCCTGTTGATTATTAAAAAATCTTATCTATCCTTTAGCTGGCATGCATTTAGCATAATTTCTGAAACCAAGATTTTATCTTTGTGATGTTCTTCAAGAAAATATGACCAGATAATATAAAATTAGATTTATATAATTTTGTATTATTAGACTGCTGACAGCTCATTTATAAGATAATATGCTCCTCACACTGCAGTATTAGTGGAGCTCTAAAATTTGTAGTGGATTTTTTATTCACAGTGCTTTAATGATATCAGAAGTATTGTTCAAATGAGTCGCTACAGAAGCACCAGAATGTTGTGATTGACTCAAAATTATGATTACATCTGTGAATCAATATTCAGTGTTGAAAAATCAGATAAGTATTTCTTTCATGCTAGAGAAAACAGAATTTGGCCCCTTAAAGCCTCTTGAATCAAATAGATGAAACTACTTCCAAAGTGGCATAATATTTACCATAAATCAGATCATCGCAATCTAGTTCCTCTTCAGTATGGAAATTCCTACAGGTTTACATGCCAGTAAGCTTGCTTTACTCCAGATATAATCATACAAAAAATAAAATATCATTTGAGTAATTACTATTATTATGAAAGCTCCGTAGTGTTAAAAATTCCAAGATCCTCATTATGATTTTATACCAAATGAGTTGCTATCAATTTTAGCTGATTTTTACTGTCCTATAATTACTTCTGGTTCAGTAAAAATTTCCATTGAGAAATTCAGATAGATTAAGGAGTCCTGAATTAAGTAAATTAAAGTTTTCTGATATCATCAATTGATTATGTTAACATATATAGCCTAATTAGTTCAGGCATCCTGAAATTGAGTTTAAATAAAAATATATGTTTCACCTTAGTGCCAGTACAAAATTCTCAAGACAGATGCCATCAGGGAAAAAACATCAGCCAAAAAAAAAAAAAATCATGACAGTATGACAAATGATTTAAGTTACTACAAAGACAGAGAATAAATAATAAAAGCAATTGTACAGGAAAGACAGATTATTCTTATCCCTTTAAGAGGCACTAATAAGTCCCCAGCATGCATAGAAAAGAAAAAATAAAGATGCATAATGTAATATATTCAGTGATAGCTCATTATACTTGTAAAGGCATCTTGAGAAGCTTTTATAAAACCAAAGTTGCTCAGACTGATGAGCTCAAACTGCTGGATGAAGAACAGCCAGAACAAACAAGGAAAAGGTAAAATACTTAGCCTTTTAAAGCTCACTGCACTGCATACAAACTGAAAATTCCTTATATTCCTAGGCAAGATTCAGTCCCTTAAGAGCTTTGCCAAACCTTTCCCATGGTCTTATAATTGGAACAGTTCCTCTTTTCTTCCCCCCATTATTAGCCTCTCTCTCTGCCCTTCCCCTTTCTTCCACCAGTTAAGTACATCCAGTTTCCAAACTTGAAAAAAGATATTTCCCTCCACTATGTGTACTTCAAGGAATGTGGAAGATGTGCAGAATACACATTTTTGGTGAGGTCTTGTTATTTTGTTTTCCTGATCGATTTATTTACTTAAATACAGCATCTAAATTTTTCTGCAGGCTATAAATTTAAAACTTTCTACTGGCAACTTTCTTAGCCTTTCTGCTGGTAGTCTACTCCTAATTTATTAGTTCTTCCTTACAAACAATCATTGTATTTGATTTTAATGCTGCTTCTCTAAATGCCCCAATTTTTATTTATAATTTTCATGCATTTTCCCAGATCCAAGGCAAAATAACTGACCATAAATGTCCTTTTCACCACTCATCCCTTAGTGTTGGCACTCAGTCAAGTTAGAGAGCTCTCACAGTTTCTTGTAGCATCAGAATGGTTCTCAGAATCGTTCTACTTTATTGTGTTCAACATACGTTTTATATACCATTCACTTACAAGCAAGAAATTCCTGTCCTTCTAATCAGTTAATTGGGCCTAGCTTCTCCCAAACAACAGTGATAAAGGATGAAAGGTTTCTTAAGTGTGATAAGATTAACAGTGCATGCAAACAGAATTGTTTCCCCTTAGATGCAAACAGATACCGTTTGCTCTCTGTCTTACTCTCCAGATTCACAAGGTTTCACAGTGTTAGGGTCTGTCAAGGAGTCTGATAAACTTTTTGGTGACTCACTCACAATTACATCTTTCCCCACACCTCAGGTGTTTTTTTTTTTTGTTGTTGTAGTTGTTTTGTTTTTCTTCCAGTTTTGAATATGACCATCTTTTGGATAACACAGCAATTCAACTCTCAGCTGAGTTTGTTGGCTGTCATTTCTACGTCTTGGCAATTGGCTGGATAAATCACAACTGTAACTAATGTTTTAGAATGTAATGGAACATCTACGAAGTCCTCACTTGGGGTAAAATATCCTTTGCTATGTGTGTATGTATGTTTCTGATACTACTGTTTTCAGTTCCAAATCTTGTTTGAATTAGTTCCAAATCTTGTCCCTTGTCTATAACTTTGCTTCCCGTTTTCTCATTGAACTAAAACCTAGACATTATTTCCTTTACCTGAGATTCTGGTGAATACTCTTCCTGCTTTAAGGATCAAAAAATAAAAAAAATAAAAAAATCTATATCCTCTTATAATTAAATATTTCTGGAGATCCTAACAAACTTTTGCTTCGTCATTACATCATTGCATAAAGCAGGAACTTAGCTTTTCTAATTATATCCCACAGTAACTTTCAATCGACTACTAAATTTACACATTTTGTCTGCTACATTTCAAAAGAAATGAAAAACAAAGTTGGCCACTACTCTGTGCAGATCCACTCATGTGATTCTTGTTTATTTTTATGTTCCACTGTCTTTCCCTGACACACCTCATTGGCTTTTTGGTTTGTCGCCTAGCACGAGTCAAAACCTTTTCTGTCATCCCTTCTAAAGTATTTTCTTAAAAAAACTTTGTCTCAGTCATCCCTTTCCCTCTAGCTTAGTTCTGTAGCAAATCTAGTAAGTATTAAAAACAGTGTCATAGAATCATCATAGAGTCATAGAATCAAAGAATCATAGAATGGCTTTGGTTGTAAGGGACCTCAAGGATCATCAAATTCTAACTCCCCTGCCACAAACAGGGCTGACAGTCACTAGATCAAGTGCTAGATCAGATTGCCTTGGGCTACATCTAACCTGGCCTTAACAGCTCCAGGGACAAGGCACCTACAGACTCTCTGGGCAACATGTTCTAGCACCTCACCAGTCTCTCAGTAAAGATCTTCCCCCTGACATCTAATCTAAATCTTTCTTCCTTTAGTTTTAAACCTTTCTCCCTTGTTCTATCACTATCTACCCATGTAAAAATGTAAAAAGTTGATTTCGTTCATGTTTACAAATTGTATTTAAATATTGGAAGGCTACAATGGGATCTCCCCTCAGTCTTCTCTTCTCCAGGCTGAACAAGCCCAGTTCCGTCGGCTTATCTTCCCAAGTAGACAAGCACCAGCCCTTGCATCATCTTCATGACCCTACTCTGGACCTGGTCCAGGAGTTCCACATCTTTCCTGTATTAGAGGCCCCAGGCTTTGATGCAGTACTCCTGCTGGGTCCTCACAATGGCAGAGCAGGAACAGTCCCCTCCCTTGCCCTGCTGCCACCCCTCTCTTGATGCAGCCCAGGATATTTTGGTTTTCTGGGCTGCAAACACACTGCTGGCTCATGTTCCATTTTTCATCAACCAGAACCCCTATGTCCTTCTCAGCAGGGCTACTCTCAAAGATTTCTTTTTCCAGTTGATATATATCTGGGATTACCTTGACCCAATTGGAAAATTTTGCACTTTGCTTTGTTGAATGTCACTAGTTTCACAACGGACCTTTTGAGTTTATCAAGGTCCCTCTGGATGGCATCTTTTCCTTCTGCTGTATCAGCTGCACCACGCAGGTTAGTGTTATCAACAAAATTGATGTATGGAAAACAAAACAAAATCGTACTGTAGTACTGAACTGTAGGACTGAATTGTAGGACTGAATTGTACTACTGCAAACTTAAAAATGCACTGCTATGACAAAAGCTATTACTGGTACTAACTTTGGGCTTTTCAAGTTTTCTGTGACATCATTATAATAAAAGTTTTGCCAGAAATGAACTTTCAATTTGGCAAGAAAACTCAGCTTAAGCAAGTAAGTACTAGTGGCCACATGATTCGATCTCATTGTTTTTGTTTCAAAATATTTGCAGTAAAAGCTTTGTACTAAAAAGTGAAAATAAAAAAGAGCCTATTTAGAAAAGGGAACGTAGACTCCAGATAGTTACACAGTATTTTTTCCTCTTGTAAAGCCACGTTATTATGAATATTTCTTTCTCTGTTGTACACTTTCATGATGGAAAGCTAATTCAAAACCTAGATTTTATATTGATGTACAAGATGTATTTTGTATCCACATAAAAGTAATACAGCCTTTGGTTAAAGGCATTCCATATATTTAAGAATAAAACTTTACCATACTTCTGTTATACTCCTTCAGTGCCTTCAGTGAGATTTGCTGCTCCTACAAGGATAAAAACAGAGGGCCAAATACTGGACCAGTTCCCATTATCTCCAGATAAGAAAAACAGTGTGCATCAACAGTAGCTTGGCAACATTATGCAAGATAGACAATCAATAAGCATACTTTAAAGTATAGAACTTGTCTCTCATTCTAATAACCTGGAAAAATGTTCAAACTTTATGATGCTAATGGGAACTTGTTCATAGCATGATTTAAAAGACCAGCCAGTGACATGGAGGCACTCAAGGCAGTTAAATACTTTTCCTAGTGTTTGTATGTATCTATCACTTACATTTTAGAATAGGTAATGAGTTCATGGTCTCAACACATGGCAGATATTATGCTGGTTTAGTCTTCAAAGCCTTTCGCATATCTGCTGAGACTTCTCTAACCTTAATATAAAAATTCAAGGTCTGATATTTACAAAATCTTGGCAGAAATAAGATGGTAAAAGTTCTAAGATCTCTCCTAAGATGTATCTATTTAGGGTGACCGGAATGGTCGTTGACTTGATCAAAACATTTCTGTAAAACTTTGCATGCTGGAGACTTAGGAGCAGTGACTAATTCTCCTCAGGGAATTCTAGCGCCAGATCACAAGAAACATTTCATATGCTTAGGAAACAGAATGTCTCTTGGTCTATTCAGTAAGTCCTTCATCTTTCCTATTGCAGATACTTTTAAATATAGAAGAGTAGATCTTCAGGCTATGCAGCTCCTTCCTGCTTGATATTCCTTGATAATTAGATACCAGATTCTGTATTGCTGTAATAATTTCTTACACCATGGTAACATTGGGCTGTTTAGCCACAACGTCACATTGAAATGAATACCATTTGGAGACAGCAACCAAGCTGCAGTATGATTCTCTTGTTTATGAATATTGCTTTACCAGAATTATTTGACTAATTTCTTTTAAACAGAAGAGTAAGAAAGACTCTGTATACAGAATCATCTACACAAACTATGCAGTTCTGCCCATGGAATCCTCAAAAGTGTCAAGAAAGAACATGATCACACAGAACTTACCTAAAAGTACATACAAGTACTCACTGGCTGTGAAATATGACAGTAAAAAATATTATATGAGACATTACACAATTTGCTATACATGAAGCTTTGTGTGGTTCAGGGCTGGCAATGAATACAGAAACAGTTCGGAAACATATAATGTATGTTCAACTCCAATTCTTTATTACATAACTTAAAGAGGTTCTACAAGACTTCAGCTGGCCCTCAGATGTACACGAGAGTGAAAGTGACCATCATATCTTCAAAATCATCCTACCTGACTTCCTTTTCAGCTTTCAAGCCAAACTGATATTCTAAAAATCTTGTCTCTGGCTTCTAAAGGAGATGATAATTTTCTACTAGGAAGCACAAGTGATAATCTGAAATATCAGTCTGACTCAATTTAGGCTCAAAATAGCAAAACAGCTGTTTGTGGAAAGTAATCAAATCTGCTCTCATGCTCTCATCATTTTCTACCTTAGAGAGACAAGACGTTCCTCTGCATAAGACAAAACTAGTCATTGTTCTTGCCCATCTCTATTTTACTTCTTATTTAGGCTCATTTTTTCATTAAAATTGATGCCCAGAAAAATAATTTCTACTTAGGGCTTACGTCATTAACATGTATGTCAAGAAAAATACATAGAGCTGATAATTCCTGCGGCTACATATGCATATATGCATTTTCATGGATAGATATCCTGCTAATAGTAAATAGTTTACAAAAATTGTTTTATTCCTATTTCATCACCTCAGCTTCAGGCAGAATATTTTCTGTCTAAGTGAAAGACCACACTGCTTTTTGTTTGTTTGTTTGTTTGAGAAAGGAGTGTTTATTTTGCTTCAGTTTTCAGAACTATCCAGTTCTTCATGCACAATATTCCAATCTTTTCTCCTGATTCACAAGGAAAGCTTTGACCTGTACGACTAATTCCCATTAGTAGCCTTAGTCACAATGTAACCACATTACCTCCTCTTCATGGGCTCTTTATCAATCTGAAAAGTGGTATGTTTACAGGCTAAATCTCTTAAATGTTAGGCTGCTATGCTGGTCATAACTGGCTGCATTTGGGTGGTGAGGGGCAGCCACATGCCCTGTGTGGGGGAAGGATGTATCCCTGTGCCTGCCATAGCTGGCCTAGCAACTGACAAAAAGACCTCCAGCACCACAGGAGTTTAAAATGGCAGAAGCTGTCATGGTGCACCCAACCCCAGGAAATTCGTTTATTTGATTTGTTAGAGAAATCAGAGAAAAATAATAATAAAAAAAACTTTAAAAAAACAGTCATGGAGAAGACTGCTACTGTAAGCACAAAGACAGATTGAGGAGTTTGAAAACATATTTTAAAAAAAGACAGTATTCAGAAATTAAAAGAAAACGTTGCCATTTTATTTATAAAAAATTTGGATTACTCCATAGAAAGGAGATTATACTTATCTTGCATCTCTTACAAATTTTCAAACTGAAATGAAAATTAATGGGTGTCAGCTAATAAGTACACATTCATTCTTGTGAAATGAAGTCTCTCAAAACTGCTGTTTCTAAAAAGTGTTTTTTGCTAAACAAAGCTCATGGCTGTCACAAGATCTCTTTCCATGTGACAAAGAATATTATTCAAATGGACACAAATTAATGTCACTGCCTTTACAGAGTATGAAATGAGAACAGGACATGACAACATTGCCAGTGATACACCAACATTCCCTGCAAAAATAAGCAGCAAGTAACACACAGGGGCCACATGAGGCAATGCTGTGAAGGCACAGTGCAAACTCACTACTTTCCACACAGCTCAGGAACATTCACATTGCATTGATGCACTGCTTTTACATGACCTTGAATTCTTACAGCACTGCAAATCAAAACTGCTTCAGTTTCAGGGAAACGTATAGAGACAAAAAAAAAAAAAAAAAAAAAAAAAAAGAATCATACCAAGCCACAGCTTTAACCAAGCTCTGAAATAACTAATAGAAGGTGTTTTAGAACACCTTTGAAGATAACCTTTGCATGCATATTGCAGCAACATTGTCTGGATTTTAATAGACTTTATATGGACCTTTCCAAGTTTCAAATGCAGGATTTCACCAGCTTCGTAAGCAGACATAAGAGGTTTTCATAAACACTAACATGGAAATCTAAATTTTTACATTTCTGAGATGTACCCGTGAGATTTCATTCCTTATATTTCCGAATTTGGAAATAGCCTGTCATTTAAACTGCCATTTAATTTATCAAATATCTCCAGTATTCTTTGGATAATTAGTTCTTCATTTGTACCATTATAGAAGGTGACGTCCTTCCTTCCTTCCTTCCTTCCTTCCTTCCTTCCTTCCTTCCTTCC
>NW_024962270.1:16669974-16673028 GCF_019238085.1 Lagopus leucura | reverse complement strand
TTCCTTCCTTCCTTCCTTCCTTCCTTCCTTCCTTCCTTCCTTCCTTCTGAGCGATTGATTACGTTACACCACCTAACAGTTTTGCAGTTTCTGACTAAAACTGACATGAGAAAAGGATAAATTAAATGTACAGTCAGAGATAATACTGTGTTTATTTCATGTAACTTCTTCAATAATCTTCGAGCAAAGACAAGGAAGAACAAAGTTGAAAATTCTCTGAAATAAGGAGATCATCTTTTTTCTTTTTAAAAAGCAAGTAAAATACACATTATTTGCTTATTTTCTCTGCATTTATTTTGACCATGATACCTTGGGTTTTTTTCAGAGTAAAAAATAATATCTGTCCTACAGAAAACCATAATTTACATGATATTTGGACACTTAATTTATAGCAGTTAAAATTCCCAATGGGCATAATTAAAAATAGAGTAAGAATTACAGCAGAAAGTCAGTCAACATTTCTATATTAATATTTTCAGAAATAAAATCCTAACTACAAGAGTATAGTCAGTCTTGAGAAGGACCAAACAGAAAATACCCTCAAACAAATCAGAAAAACAAATATTTATCAGAGATGTTTGAAGATATTACTTGGGACATATGAAAGTGAGTCAGTTTAACCTGGTCTCTAGACTATAATGACAGAAAGTTCCCTAATTCTTCCTCCAAAGGAAAATAAATAAATTACTAAAAAGCTGGTCTACTGGGAAAAAACATCACTGATGTTAGCCACGAAATATATCTTAGATTATAAATGCTTGCTGAGATAAGGTAGAGTTGAATTTCATCAGTTAATAAGATCACCTAGGAGCTTTATGACAAAGCAATGAGCATTATGAACTCAGCCTACACGTTTGCACTGGTATCTTTCAAAACTGCCATTTTTTATACTGAGAGTACAAATATTGAGATCTGACCTAAGAACAAATACTAAAGTCAAAGTTTAACTGAAGCTGAATTTCCAACTAAAATTATTTTTTGAGTTAATAATAGGTCTGTTCTGTTGTGATTAATTATGCTTATCCTAGTAGCTATTCTGAGATATTTTTATAATTTTAATTATTTATTTGAGTGTCCCCAAGTACACAGTCAAAATACAATGTGACCAGTATGCTAAAAGACTGAAAAACTTACAGAAAGGGACTTAAAAACACAATTCATTTGATCAAATTAAACAGCAAAACAGAAGTGTATAACTATAAATACTAATAGCATCCATTCTCTGGAGGGGATGAAGGACAGGCTGGATGGGGCCCTGGGCAGCCTGATCTGGTGGGTGGCAGCAGACCTGCAGCAGGGGTTTGGAGCTACATGATCTTTAAGGTCCCTTCCAACTCAAGCCATTCTATGATTCTATGATTCTGTGATTCTGTGATTCTATGGTTCTATGAAATAAGACCACACATACACACACACACACACTCAAAATGTTCTGACTTGCTCTCATTATTTCTGTGCTCAGAGGTATTCTGTATTTCTTTTATTTAAGTCAAAGGCATTTAAAATTCCTTTTTCACCCTTGATAGTGTGCAAAAATGTTCTTATGATGTATCAACATTTTGCCAAACCCCGATTAAGTACGATTGATGATACCAAATACTAGGAGGTCCATTTTCATTAAACATTTTGTATATTCCCAAGAGAGCTTTATTTATATTTCATTTAAACTACATCAGTTCTTTTCCTATTGATTCCCTCTATCAGGTATGATGCATAAACAGAAACAATTGTTGACAATGGCATCTGCTTATCCATATGGGAATCCATTGTGTTGAGTACTTTGTTATTGAAAATAAAAAATTTTAAAAAAGAAAAAGATAGTTAAGCGGGGGGGGGGGGGGGCTTTTATTTTTAAAGAAGATACAACAATGCACTGCAATAATTTGATAAATACACTTACTGTTTATTTTCTTAAACATATCTGTAGTTCCTGTTTTCATGTCTCCTTGATCTTATGTTTCTATACGTACTATTTTATATCTCTTCAATTTCCATACTGCTTCTTCTTCTTCAAAAAAAAAAAAAGAAATTAAATCTTAATTATTTAGTATGTCTTTTACACACAGACTATCTGTCACCTGATTTAACATGCTTCACCTACTTCTAAATTGTTACTTTTACTTCTTGAATCAAAGGTTAACATCTAAGAGCTTTTGATTTTCGTAGAACCATTGGAAATCCACAAAGATGGAGGTGTTGCACTCTTACAGCTTTTATTTCATGTAATAAGCATTCATAGAAATGTAGAATATCCTGAGTTGGAAGGGACAGTTTGGCACGGGGATCTAGGAAGTCTGGATATTGCTCAAGAAGGAAATCTTAAAGGCTCAGGATTGGGCAGTCCCTTATGCTGTAAGATGAGCCAGTAGGGAATAAGATGAGCCTAGCTGAACAGGGAGCTCTTACTGTGACTGCAGAAAAAAATTAAAAAAAGAAAGTTTACCATCTTTGAAGGAAGGGTCAGGCAACTCAGGAAGAGTACAAGGATGTCACTACAGTATGCAGAGGGCAAATAACTTAAACTGGCCACCATTTTTAAAGATAATAAAACATGTTTTTACAAATACGTTTATATGATGTCCCCAGTTAATGTCTGGTATGATGAAGTTCCCATAAGGACAAGGGCAGTTGATCTAGATGTCTGCTCCTCAAAGAATAATTCAATGGCGTCATCATCCTGGATGGGGGATCTATAGCAGATTGCCACAGTGACATCCCCTTGATTTGCTTGTCCTTTAAATCTTAACCAGAGGCTCTCAACTGTGTCATCACCAGCTGAAACTACATACAGTTCAGCCTCTCCATGGAGCAGCAGGACTGAGCACTAAGAGTACAGGCTGGAGGAAAGGACTTTGTCAACGGTTTATGGGCTGGTCCGGCCCAGTTCCATGACCGGCAGGACGGAGGGATCTGCGGATCCGCGCCTCTGGGAAAGGGGAAGCAGGGGACCCCAAAATACTTGAAAACAACAGCACTGATCTGAGGTGGAACAAATGATTTTACTAAATATAGTATTAGAAAAATACAATGAGAGAGAGAGAGAGAGAGAGAGAG
>NW_024962270.1:16597941-16669964 GCF_019238085.1 Lagopus leucura | reverse complement strand
TTATGGTGTGGAATACTGATGACCAAAAAAATCATAAAACCATGACAGACTTGTAGATCCAACCTTGTAGTTAGCAAAGGCAAAATCAGTACATCTGAGCCTTTATATCATTTGTGAAATGAGGAAACAAATCCTTTCTCCAGTGCTGAAAGTCTAGTTGACAATACAAAGCACAGCAATGTCGTTAAATATAGCTATGTAAAAAGAAATTGAGTTACTTAAGAGATATCTACTTATTTGTACGAGATCTAACGTTTATATATGAATTATCATTTCAATTTTGGTGTGCAACCTTTGACATGAAAAGTGCTTACAAAATATCCCTGAACATGTCACCTGTTTGTCTGGAAATCCACAATTTCCACAAAAAAAGTTACAAGCAGATGTAAAGTCTCATACAACACTTGAATGAGCATGCTGGTAAATCAGCTCACTTCATTTCCTGCAGCATCTGCTGGCAGTATTATATGAGCTGCTCACTTCAGTGAAGCCTTTCCAAACAAAGAGATTCACTGTGATTTCAGTCATGGGGGTTTTAATTTCATTAGTGATTTTTGATTACTGTACAGTTCTTGATTCTGCATAGATCAAAATGTAGGTGTTTTCATAGAGAAATAAATAGATTAACACTTTCTTAAGGGTCAATAAGGAAAACACGCTTCTTCAAGTTTTCAATAGCAAAAGTTGTCAGTTGACACTGCACAGTATTTTCACAGACATTAACCCAACTTTCCAATGTTCTTCCAGTTAATCTGATAAATGTGGTCCATACAGTAAATATTACCAATCAGCATATAATTCAGATGCATTCAAAGAACACTTGAGGAATGAAGAATTAAAAAAAAAAAAAAAAAAAAATTTCTTTTATGGTCATTGGAGTGTTTCAGTTTCCCTCATCTGAACTTGAACACCCGCAACACATCAGTATGCCTGCAAGCAGTTGAAGAAGTTTCTATTTCATTCTCTTTTCTGAAATAAAACTTCTATTGTAGTGAAGGAGGTTTTTTCCCTCCTCCCACAAGACATGAAGGCTGATTGCTTACAGACTAAGACAAAATGACTTTTAAACAGTTTGAGATTTTGAATATATTTCAGAGGAACTGATTTGCAATATTTTCATCTCAGAGTATCTGTATCATGGAAAACAGATAAAGAAAAGAAGTTTTGCAGGCAGTGACTGTTGATGCTAGTTATGAAAAAAAATCTTAGAAACAAATTAGCATCTCACATTAGAGAAGAATTATTAACATGATAAAGACCTTGTTCCATCACTTTCTTCAACTTCATCAGATCTTAAGGAAATATACAGGCTTGCCTAGTGCAGAGTAACAAACAGTTGTACTGTCTAACATCTGAGGACCCAACCACATCAAGTGTTTCAACAGTTTCTATTAAATGTCTTTTTTTTACATCCACTAAAATGAGCAACTGATACAAGCACAGTTTTGAAACTTCTGCACTGAAAGATGTTTGGAAATAATCAGAAATAAGGTACCAAATTCATCCAAAGTGATGCAGTGTTCCATTTACTACACAAAAATTCTTGTTATCAGTTTCCCATATCACCTCTTTGACTCACCAACACTGAAAATAGTTTACTGCATTTAGCTGGAAATAACACCACTGCAGGACCAACAACTTCCACCTCACTGATAGTCTTCTTCTAGTATATCTTAATAACTTGTGGCTAGAGCTGAGCTGGTGGTTGGCAATTTTTCATTTTGTTTTTTCAGATGTTAAGCAGTTTTTAACAGTGGTTTGTCCAATGGTGCTGACAGTCTTTCTCTAACATTGAACTGGAACAGCTGAAACCATTGTTTTTTATTAGCTTCTTTGCATGCGCTTAAGAATAAGCAGTATATATCCCAGATACTAAAAAAAGTTTGCCTATGTTTCCCGTTTTACATATCAAAAATCAGAAAGTGCAAGGCCAGGATATTTAACTTTAACCACTAACATAGCAAACTCCTTTTATCAAAACATTAAGACATCAGAGAAATTGAGAGGATTTTTTCTTGAAGACTTTTCCTCTCATGTTCATTTTCTATCTTCACAGCTACAAGCAATTTTATTTCACAGGACTAAATTTGTAGGACAAAAAATTAAAAAACAAACAAATAAACAAAAACCCTAAAAACAAAACTGCTTCTTGTGCTATAATTTCTTTTCCACATATTAGATAGAAGTTTTATGATAGAAGTTTTATTTTGTTTCCACTTGCTATTTTAAAAATAAATAATAAATACAAATAATTATAAAGAGAGAAGTACAGGGGAAGATATGTGTCCATTCCAGAGATAAGACTGGTTCTGTAAGAAATTAAAGTAAAAAATAAAACAGCATGCATATGGCAAGTTTTGAATATGCAGAGTAACAGTGAAAAAGAAATAATAATTTAAGATTCTAACCATAATTTGTTCACTTCAGGTACAACTGTTTATTTTACCCAGTAAGGTCAGGGCAGTCTCAAAATTTAGGTTTCAAAGTCATTGGAAATTACAATATTATTTCCTTTTCTCCCTAAAAAAAGCATTTTGTTGGACTAAAAACCATAATGAAACCCTGACGTGTGTACTGTGTTGTTTATCTTCAAGGTAACCTCTGCATGGCACCCACTTCAGCTACCTACACAACACAGATATTGCAGAACAGTCACATACTCAGGCTTCTCAGCACATGCTCAGCATTAGCCATCTGCCGTTGCAGCTACTACAGCACTCTACAACCCAGACCTCTCCTTCCCATAACAGCCTTTAAGCCTCTGAAAGAAGCATCCCTTCTTTCTTCATTACCTTATTCAGACTACTATGAGATTATCTCAGCCTTCAAGGAAAATCCTCAAAGAAATTAAACTCAGGCTTCCCAGCCCTTCCAGATTCTCCTAGATACTTCCTTCTCCATAATGCTGACCATATTTGACCTGCACCCTTCTTTCTGTGCACAATGCAGACATCTGCTTTGTCTGTCCCAGATAATGCACTCATGTTCACTTTTGAAACCTGCTGAATGCAGTCTTCTGAAAAGACTTGAGATCTATAGGCTGTCCAATTATTTTCCCACTGAAAGGTTTGTCTACATCAGTGTAAGCTAATAAATTAACTCTGAGTTTCGCAGCTTGAAGGGAGTACTACTTTGTAGTTAATATCTGTCGTTCCCAGTGCACTACCTGAACAGATTTGTGTGATTGGAGACTACGTGGGATTTTTGTGTGTGTGTTTTTGTTTTGTTGTTGGTTTTTTTTGTTTGTTTTTTGCTTCTTTGTGGTTATTTTTTTTAGTAAAAGACTAAACTAGATATAAACATACATAAAAACTCTATGCTGTAAGCCCTATAATACCAAAGGAAAAGTAACTTTTAAATGCTGTAAAGGTTTCAGAGAAGTAACAGAGATATATGCTTCAGTGGTATCCCTGTTCAGTGTTCAGTGTTCCTGAAATCCAATTTACAAAGTGATAAAGATTTTCCTGTGAGATTCTAGATACAAAAGTAATACTTATTTCTTATGATCAATTTGCAAGGCATAAGTAGCAGTTCTGTTTATATAAAAGCATCATCATGAATATGAATCCACGTTTCTAGTAACTCTGAACTTTAAGAAGGACAGATATACACATTTCAAATTTTTGGTTCTAGGCATGAATTTGGATCTGAAGTCTCATTTCAGTGGACTGTAGGAGTATGAAACTTTTGGAATTAAGTATAGATCTTTAGTTAATAACCCTTATTAAGCTCTGCAAAAGGCTAGGCAATAATCATGATAGCTGCATTCCTGCTTAGTTTTGAATCAGAAAAAAAATATTACTAGCAGAAGACATACCCTCTTATGCCATTTAATGCTAAATAACTAAATGCAAACATGTAAACATGTCAATCAGCTGTCAAAAAATATATACTCACATTAAAAACATACTGTGGCTCTTCAATGACAGGACAGGAGTGATAAAGGTTTAAGAGATTAAAGTCTGTTCTTGATTTTCCATCAGCTGGTGAGTAATCTCTAGCAAATTACTTGACATTTTTATATGTCAGCATCCCAATTTATCAGATTGGTGTAATAATACTAATTCTTTTACAAATTACCTTCATATCCAGTGATGAAGACAAGCTTTCCTGTAACAAAATTAAGGCTTAAATCATTTAGAAATCATTCTAATCATACTAGTAAACATTCAACAATTTCCCTCTCCCACTGTTTAGAGTAGAATGAGCACAGAAGTTCAAATACACGTTAGGTGTGCTGTCTCTATAATTGTTCAAACACTTCCATGATACAAAATTAGCGTCAGAAAGCCTTTCAGTTTATTAATTCTTTCATGGTTAATAAAAAAATACTCTTTTTTTCTAACAATATTTTCAGCTGCTCCTTTAAGGGTTAAAGAGCTTCTAGACTAACACCTTCCAAATGTTTTCTTTTGCAGTTCACAATATACCACAAGTTTCTTACAAAATTTTACATTCTTAAGATGTCTTAAATAGCTGCAGTGTTTATTGCACTCTGAAAGTGTAATAGCTGCACCTTTCCCATGATATGAGGCAAATATGAGGTAAAATCTTCATGTACACATCAGTGACTTTTCTATCATTGCACTGGACTGTAATAAATTGGTTTGTGCTGAGCAGTGGTCCTAAAGGCCTTAAATCTGTTATGATTCCTCCTTTATGCAGACCATATGTACAACCATCAGCAAAATAGAAAGTACGCCTTTTCTGTTACAAACAAAAAGCTTTGCAGAAATAATTGGCAAAATTTATGTTTAGTAGCTTTTAAATTCCCAGTAGCTGTTACAACACATACATTCGGGGAACATTAGGTGTGAGTAAATGCATTAAACTTTAATTTAACACTGTCAAATTCCCACATAGGCCACTTATTAAAGTAATTTTTATGTTATGAGCATCTGGCATTCTCCAGTAATAAAGCATGTAATATTTTAAGTAAACAGCTTATCAAGTAACATATAAATTAGTCTTTTTAAATATGTAAGAAAGAACTAAGTAGATTTTAGGTTATTTGATATCCTCTCAGATTTTCAAAAGGTCATTTTGCCAAAGAAAGGCAAAACAGTAAAAATTAGACAAAACAAATTATTAATATTATCAACTTTATTAAAGGAAGTTAAACTGAAGTGTAAAGCGATACAGCTGTCAAACAAGATCATAACAGTCCAGTAAACTTGTTAAACTTGTGAGTATCAAGACTCACTCTGGCTGTTTTCTCCCAAAACATCCTGAAATATTAAGTCCACAAGAGAAAATCAAGACAATGACATCTGTTTTAAAACAATGATAATACAGTAAATCACATCAAAATAGTTCAAAATGTCAGCCTCTGCTATCTGTAATTCAGTTCACAGCCTTGTGTCAACAATGTAGAGCCAGACTTTTCCTTACCAGAGGTTCAAGACAAAAGACAAAACCAGGAAAGGCACAGGTATTGTGTTCCTGTCTCCTCACCTAAAAGTGATGGTATCTGGCATATGTGAGAACCATTATAATAATAAACACAACCTCAATGTGCGTTCATGTTGCTAATCAGTGGGGTAATTCAGCACCCAAAAAATATTTTGACATATGCTCTATATATATAATACAGCATCCTTCTGGAAGAGGTGTTCAGGTATACCTTCATGGTCCTCTCCTGCTGAGGGAAACTTTTTTGTGAACAAGATAATCTCTGTTTGTTACTTGTGTCCTGTTTCCCTTCATGTCTTAAAGAAGACATGGGAAGAAATACGTATGATCCAGTAAAGCAGTTTTTTTTCACAATATCCAAAGTTACTGTTTTCTTCCTCTCATGTTATTCTTGTATTGGTCTAATTGGCTGTATCAGCTAGGCCTGAGCTGAAAGGACAAAAACAATACAGAGTAATTTGCAAACTATCTACTTGTTCCCAGTTAGCAAAAGCTAATATAAGAAAGAAATGATAAGTTTTTTATCTGCTGAAAAGGACTGGGGGGTACTGGTGGGTGGTAGCTGGGCATGAGCATCCCAACTGGACCCTGGCTGCATCCAAAGCAGTGTGGCTAGCAGGGCAAGGCAAGGGATCCGCCCTTCTGCTCCGTGCTGTGAGACCTCACCTGGAGCACTACGTCCAGATGGGGAGTGCTCAGCACAGGAGAGAGACAGAGCTGTTGATGTGCATCCAGAGGAGGGCACAAAAACGATGTGAGGGATGGAACACCTCCCTGCGAGGACAGGCTGAGAGCTGGAGCGTGGAAAGAAGAAGAATTGATAGCAGTATCTAACAGGGAGCTACAGAAAAGAAGAGGACAGGCTCTTTAGCAAGGTCTGTTGTGGTAGGATAAGGGGAAATTATTTCAATCTTAAACAAGGGAGTTTTAGGTTGGATATAAGAAAAAAGTCTTTTCCAGATTTCCCAGAAATGTGGCGGATGCCCTGTCTCTGGAGACATTCAAGGCAAGGCTAGGTCAGGCTCTGAGCAATGTAATCTAGATATGGATGTCTCTGTTCATTGCAGGGGCACTGGAATAGATGACCTTTAAGTATCCCTTCTAACTCTAAGGATTCTACAATTCGAATGGACCGTCAGTTAAAAACAAAATAAAAAGGCAACAGATACCGAACTGCAGATGCAGCAAGTATTTTTATATAGTGTGTGGTGCAAAATGGAAGTTAGATGGTCATCACAATTGAGCCTTCTGTTTCAGAAGACACAAGAGGAAGAAGATCAATTCATTGAAAGAAATAAAAGCAAAAACTAGAACAAAAGAAAGATTTGTGACCATGAGTCTGAGCTCTGCCAGTCAGCCAGTTCTCGATCCACTTCACCACTTACCCATGAGGATGTTGTGGAGGACAGTGGCAAAAGCCTCACTTGCCAGAGTTTGGTGCTGAAGCTCTTACATAGCACTAAAATCAGTTTTAAAAGCTATTTTAGTATGTTGTTTTTAGGGTAGTTGGCATAGGAAAATGTTCATATTTTTCTCATTTTAAATTGTTATTTATATTTATATCCAAATATATATACAGAATCATAGAATGGTTTATACTGGAAGGGACCTTAAAGATCAACCATTTTCAGCCCCCTGCCATGAATAGGGTTGCACCCCCTAGATCAGGCTAGGGCCCCTTCCAACCTGACCTTAAACAAACCCATGGACAGAAAGTGATTCTGTTGTTGCTGCACTTACTTTTGAAGAGAGCAGCAAATCACAATTCAAAATAAAAGTGCCTTGCAATTTTTAAATAATAAGATATTTTCTTTTAGACTGAATTAAATGCTTGGTAACCAACTTCTCTGTAACGTATATTGATTGATTTTTTTTTTTTAGACAAATCCTACAGCATGACATTCAACTGAACGCCATGCCATTTGCTATTGTTACTGAAGAGCCGTATGCTTGCATGCTAATTACATGAGATCATGTTCTTTTGCCCTCTAATACCAGGTGTCAGTCACCACAGCTTTCTATTTCGAATTACTCATTACACCTGAATCATACACTGCTTGAATTCTGAAAGCCTTTAGCAGCTTTCCATCTCACTTGTTAATTTCACTTCCACATTTGTTATTCCCAGTATTTTAAAAGGTTAAGAACTTCATTCCACACTGCTCCGCACATTCTGAATATTTGTGTGAGGTGAGCATAAGCTTTCCAGACTCATTTAACTGTATTTTCAGCTAGATTTTTTGTGTAGGTATAATTGATGCAAGTGCCAGAAGCACAGAACAGTACTGAAGTCATCCCAGTGTTTATTAATAGATTCAAAAAGGGTACTTAATTTGGCATTTCTTTGAAGGTGATTGTGATCTTTCCTACAACTTCAGATAAGGAAGAATAAGGTGCAAGTAGAGAAAACATTGCTTTACACACCTATAGGACAGACCAAACAGAAAAAGCTTTTACTAACAACTTTTACAGTACAAGACATTTAACAAACACCCAGCAGGATGAAGAGGAAAAAAAACTACACAATACAAAATGGAAGAAAGCTAAATGAACAGAACCACAGAAAAGTTTCAAAGGGACCATTACACAAATTTCCTTATAAATGGATAGACACAGGAGGTCAGGCACTTGAAATATTAAAGTATTACAGCTGAAACAGATCTTCTGGCCAGTTACCAATTTAAATAAAGATGACAATAAAAACCATGCATTAATTCATTTTGAGAGAAATCAAAAACATTCAAAAACAAATTAACATTTTAAAATTACAAGACACAGAAAGGAAAATTTAATCTATACATCAGGATTTATAGAAGCATGGGAATAGTTACTAGTGAAAATATTGGGGATTTGCAAATTTACTGCCTGTCATAGTTGCTCACCAACTTAGTACCACAAAAGCTTAAGGCTCCAGACCAGAGCCAGCAAGAGATCTGGTGTCTTAATTTTAGGTGGCATGGAATTGTTTTCTTCTGAGTATCTAGAATTATGCTGTGTTGTGGTTCTAGGAGAAAACAGCAATAACTGTGAGATGCTATACTCTTGTCTCAAAATCTGCCTGCGTTTCTGCAGGTCATCCTACTGGACAGACTTCAGCTCTAACTACACATGGTTGCCAGGGGCAACGAAGATAAGAGGAACATCTTGCAGTTAAGTGGCTCACTTTACATTCCAAGTGACCTTTGGGCGCTGGGGCCCAGGGGGGGCCTCTACCACTCAAAGGTAGTGCATGTGAGGAAATGCCAGAGGTGCATTACCATGGGAAAAAAAACAAAACAAACAAACAAAAAAAAATACAGTTTATAAGGACTCATCAAATAAAGGCACTTCTATTTTCTTTTTTTCCCACTTGCTCTCAAATATGCTCTCATTGCTGATCTGAATATACATGGGATATTGTGAACTTAAGGTGGTGAATATCTCTGCTGTTCTATAACCTATCCCTGCTTTTATTTCCTGTCTTTTACCATCATTTTCTTCTCTATTCCCATTCCCCTCAAGTCTAACTGGCTAATATTTGTAATAAACTGGTTGGATGATATGTGACTCCAAAAAAGCCTTAATCTCACTCAAGGTGTGTGTATATATATATATATGTGTATATATATCACAATTTATCTCACCTCTGGTAAGTGAAGCAAGACAGAAACACATTGATGTCTATAGCTGCCATTAAGCAGCATTATAAAGAGCCAAGGCTGTTGTCAACAAAGGGCCAAAGGAGCTGGGAGGGAACAGAATTAGGACAGCTGACTTAAACTCACCAAAGTGGCATTCTGTACCACATCACATGGAAGGAGTTACGAAGGGGGTGGGAGTGCATATCACTCTCTTCTGTTGCTAGGGAGGCTACCTGGGCACTGGTCAGGGACTGCTGACCAATTACTTGCGCATCATTTGTTTTATACATCTATATAATATAGCTATAAATATTTTCTTTTCCTTTCCTTTATCTTGGCAAATAGTTTTATCTCAACCTAAGAGTTCTACTTTGTTGGGATTTTTTGATTCTCTTCCCAGTCCCTCTGGTAAGGGGTAGAGAGAGTGAACAACTGTGTGGTGCTGAACAATCTGCCAGGTTAAACCACAACACTTGAACTTCAATCATTTAATCATTTAAGTATCTAACTCAGAACAGAATTCAGAATGAAATTATTATTATTAGCCCCAGGAAAATCAGTTCTAAACAGCTAGAAAAACCTTGTAGTAAGATGCAAATACAGGAACTATATAGGTTTTTGGTTTTGATTTTTTGGTTGTTTTTTTTTTTTTTTTTTTTTTTTTTTTTTTTTGCTTTTTTTTTTTCTCTGGGGATTAGGAATATTGCTAAAGCTGTACAGAGAGATATTCCTCTACTTGCACAACTTGAAACCATTGCAACTAGAACATATGTACTCAGCTTTCAATTGTTAAAACACAAACCAAAATATTTTTCTACCTCTTTAACCTCAATCTCTTCTGGACATCATTTTCAAAGCCCTCCTTCCACTGCTGTTACATAAAGTTTATTCTTCATGTGGTTTGCTATTCTTCCTTAGCCTTACATTTCAAATAAAGCCAAGGAAGTCTTTCTCCTACAGATGAGTATTTTTGAGAAATGAATTTCCCTTCCAGTTAGTTATTCCATTCCATCCCTCTAAGTCCAAGTTCATCTTAGAGGTCCTTCCTATCTCCGTTACCCCAACATGTTTACATACTATCTCTGAGCCCACCCCATATTGCTCTGTGCTAGAATTCTCCCCTTCAGTAGGATAACAAATCCTATTGGCAGCTGAGACAAAAACAAGCTGCATGTGAGATCACAAGATGATGATGTACTTCCAGGGTGACATAGCACATACAAGATACAAATGGTTTTTACTGATGGACTTTGTCACTAAGCAAGTTACCAACCACACAACAGTGAAATAGTGACAAGTTTTCTTGCAGAAACACCACACAGTTTTTGGTAGGGGAACCCTCACATAGAAATAAGGAGAAGTGGAGAAAAGCACATCTACTTCTGTAACAGCTTGTTCCAGTGAGTTCCTAAGAATCATCACTTCAGTGATAAAGGATCACCACCATCAGTGCTAATTATACAGCATCCACTCTACAATATCATACATTCACAGCTGATTTTGAAGATACTGTTGAAGATTAACAATTCCCTACATTAAGTGATGGTGATTAAAGCTGTGTGAGATTCTACCACTAGCAAAAAGTATACCATCACTGAGCAAATTCGGCAAAGTTCATTTCTAAAGTTTAAAACTAGCTTATGTAGTCACTTTTCTAAACATAATTACAAACACCTTTATTGCATAAGTAACTGCCCAGTTACATGTGTAAACCAATGATGCTTAAAATTTTATTTTTTTCATAATATTTATTGGATTTAGAAAAAAATGATTTCACTTAGGAGTAGTCCCTAGAGGGGAGGAATTTGCCCCTCTAAGCGGCAGGAATTCTTGTCATTCCAAATCAATAACCACAGCAGATCAGGCGAACAATAACTTAATGAAAAAATTTCTGATTTGTTTTGCTGAAGGAAACCGTGTGAAGAGAGTATCAAATATACGTATTATTAAAGCATTATGCCAGCAGATGGCTCTTGTTCAAAGAGAGTATGATTTGTGTATAAAAAGATGCAAATGTTCAAAAAAACATTTTTTTTTCTTTAAATCTGAGCCTAGGACTTATTTTATACTTGTCCTAATACTACATTGGTGTTAAAAGTGTAGTGGTTATTTATTCTTAAATTTACAATGTAAAACACTCCAATTACAATGTAAAACATTTGTCAAGGTGCATCAGGAGAAGGCCACAAAGGTCAGAAGTTAAGGTATGTACCAATAATCTTTTTTTTTTTTTTTTTTAAAGTTATCATAATTATGGACAGGCTGAGAGAACTGGGGTTCTTCAACCTGGAGAAGAGAATGCTCCAGAGGGATCTCGTAATGGCTGTTCAGTACCTGGAGGGGCCTACAGGAAAGCTGGGGAGAGACTTTCTATAAGGGCATGCAGTGACGGGACAGTGGCATGCTTTAAACTGCAGAAGGGTAGATTTAGACTAGACATCAGGAATAAATTCTTTACTGTGAGGGTGGTGAGACATTGGAATAGATGCCAAAAGTTGTTGTGGATGCCCCTTCCTTGGAAGCATTCAAGGCCAGGCTGGATGGGACTGTGAACAACTGGTCTAGAAAGAGCTGTCACTGCCTAGAGCAGTGAGGTTGGAACTAGGGGATCTTAAAGGTCTCTTCCAACACAAACCATTCTACAGTACTATGATTCTATAAGAACATTAGACACTTCCTATAGTTTTGACAATGCCAATGCTCAGCTTATTTCTTTAAAGTGGTCTTAAGTTTCATGATAGTATAGGAGTTAGTTAAACTTGGTTTGAACATGAGCAGCAGCTCTTCCAGCATCAGTGCTTTCTCTTTTGCTACCACATGAATGGAAAATGAAGACTTTCTGCTGTCTACAGAGTAGGAGCAGCAATAAATTGGATGGAAGAAAACCAGTACTCATGGCAGAAAGCTTAAGGCAGGCAGCTTGGGGTTTACTCATCATCAAGATGTGGGAACACCTTGTATTCACTGGCTATTTTGTTTTTCTATAACACCATGAACATAGGATATTCCTCAGAACAGAAACAAGAAAATCATATCAATCACAAGTCTCTGATTGATATTAGCAATTTATTTGCTTGAAACAGAAACCTCTGCACTGCTAACAATGTTAGTAACTGTAGAAAGAATAGACGCCATCTCCTGTGTTTTCTTTAGTTTTAATTATTATTTTTTTCATTCTCACTCCTAAGCATATGAAGTTCTAAAATAAACCAAGAGAACTTCCTACAGCATTTTTCCCTTTATACTCACATTTATGTGATTTTTAAGCTTTACAGTAAACAGCAAAAACTGGAGACAGCAGATGAATCTATCTGGGATTTGTCTAGATAAGAATCTTCATTCTAAGTCCCATATAACCATTACTTTTGACATTTTGAGCCCTGGACTGACCCACTAAGTGATCTTGCATAGCAAGACAGCTTAATTACATGGATTAGACTAAGCATACTTACGTAAGTATCCAATTATAGCTTAAAACAGCACTCAACAGACAGCCATCTGTGATTGAACTTATCTGTTGTTACGGCATAATGGTATTCTCACTTCCTTCCTTTCTGAATACTTTAAATGTCTTTAACAGCTATAATGAAGAAACACTGGTGCAACAACTGTTTGGAGTGCAGTAATGCATTATCTTGACAATTTAAAAACAAATTTACAAGGCAGTCTGCCATTGTTCACTAAATCCCTCACATACATCTATGTGAAAATTATTGTTTTTTAACAATCAATTACAGATGACACTAGAAATAATCACTTGTCCATACATAAGCAAAACAAAATGGTGGTTCTTCCACATTTCTTTCAAAATATTGCTCATAGCCATTTTCATTTTAGGATAAACTACCAGCATTTTTGCAACTAAAAGATCAAATAACATTTGTCTCAGAAGAGTGGGAGTCAATCAGAGTAAGAAAAAATAAATGCATGTTGAAATATATTTAGAACTCTCTGTAATAACATACTGTGTTATGGTGGGAGGCATTGAGAACCCTGCTATTGGTCACTTCTGCTGACTGCAGAACCCTACCAGTGTCAGACACAGTACCAGCTGCAATTATTTGAAGATTTTAATGTTAATTTACCAATGACAAACACTGTACACAATACCGCAGGACCCAATTAACATTAGCATATACACTCCCATGTTATCTGTGAATAAATCTGGTAAATTTTGAATTTAAAAAGGATTTCTACCCCTATGACTCTATTTCTCCCCTTAGTGAAGTGCTCTGTATTCTGAAATGTCACACAAATTAACTATTCATGTTATTACATATCCGAACCCTTTTGGCATACAGCTTCCTATATATTTCTCTTCTATATTTTGAGGGAAGTGCACTATTTAATATTTTTCCGGTATCTGCAAGAAGTCTTTTAGTTACCTAAATAACATCATGAATAAGTTTACAGTTCTTTCCATCTTTTCCCAAGATCAAATTCAACAATAACCTAATGTTTCAAGCATGTTATAAACCTCTATTACTATAACAACTTTGAAAGAAATAGCAGATATATTGTTGATTAAGGCATGTAGGCATGTGTTATGGCTATGAGATGTCAGCATAGGAATTGCATGAACTCTGAATTAATTGTATGCTGTATGATTACTTGTAAACTGTGTATTAATTCAGTGACAGAACTCCTTCCAGACGTATTCACAATTTGTTGGAATAAGACTCCGCTAAATTCAGTCATTTTGCATGGAAAATTCATATTGATGATATGAAGCTCTCAAAAATGTTCAGATTGAGCAGGGTTTTTAAAACTGAACAATATGTTTTTTAGAATGTAATGTCAATATCATTTGATATTTAGAAGACTGTAAAAATAACACTGACCTCTTGCTTCTAGTCAATTAAAACTCGTAGTCTTCCTGAGGGTTTTGCTGGCTGATACCCAGTTTCTAAAGCAACTGATGCAGCACACAAAAATCCCAGATGTATGCTGGGTTTCTGCTCTTTCAAAAATCTTTCTCTTACAAAAACACACCCACAGCAACTTTCCTTCTTTTAATTAGGAGCTTGTTTGCTCTAATAGTCTGCATTTCAACCTTAGGCAAGAAATAAATAAAATTTCAATCAACTTGCAAGTACTGAGCTGCAGGAAAAGAGAACCTTCTAGCTCTGATGCACAGGATTACCTCTACAGCTGGGTAGAAAATGATGTTTCCTCACCAAAAATTTCACACATGAGCTCTTAGATATAGAATTTTAGGGATGCTAAAGATAACTGGCACAACACCACAATTTACTTAATTTTAGTAAGGCAACTTTGTCAGGAGTTTTATTTTTAAACAAGTGTTGCATAGTCTTGACCTATCAGAAGTTCCATCTTTTACTGAATCTTAATTTTAAGGGCACATAGATGCAATTGTGCAATTTTTGTTGGATTCTGAAGAGAGTAGGATGGCATTGGGAAGCATTTGATGTGGAGAGCCTTTCTTTGTAACTGGACTATGGTTTCAACATCCAAGTACTGTGGGAATCAAATGTTGTTTCTGCATTAGAATTGGATAACATTTTTTTATTTCATGGTCTCTGCTGTCATAGTTCTTTTTGGGAGTCCTTCAATTTTACTTGTAGGGGGGGGGGTGGGGGGGTCTCTGATAGTTTACATCACTTATCCTCTATATGAACCTTCCCCAGGAATGCACGCTCTTTATATAGGTCTATAAGTGTATTTTGTCACACACATTGCAAGAATGTTCTGCACGAGATCAAACCAGAGAACAAGTGATGGCCTGCCCAAGGAAGCACCTGAAGTGACATCAGAAGGCCTGGCATCATTCCCCTCCCCCCTGTTCATCCCCTCCCCTCTGCCCATGCTCTGTGTTTAACGGAGGCCTTGAAGAAAATCACCATATCAAGAAGAGCACTGAGACATCTTGGAAACTACAGGATGGCTGCTGGCTGACACCAGATAATTAACAAATGTAAACCTTGATAAGATTGTGAACTTGGAGTACCCAGCCAATGAAGAACAGGGCAGAGGGATGGGCAAAGGGGGAACAAGGTGCAAAAAGCTGTCACTGTGTCCTTAGGGATGCTCCTGCTTGCAGGACGCCTGCCATCGCAGTCGCGAATAAAATCTGCTTTTATCAGAGGTACCGGCCTGACCAAATTATTTGGATATTTCCAACAATACTAAGTGAGGGAAATTGATTTTAGCTTTGCTTTTTACTGCTGCTTTACTGGTATATTTCTCGTGCTTAATGGCTGCGTTTATGTGACATTTTCTTAAGGAATCTTACTAGCCACTATCAATAGCCTTGTAAGAATAGAAAAGAGTCTTGTAAGAATTGGAAAAAGTCTCTTGTTGGACAAGGTAAAATAATATACATTATATTTACTTTTTTAACAGTAGACAAGTGAATGAAGGCACTAGTTCATTTTTAAGAAAGCTTAAAGAAAACTACCAGAACCAACAGGAAAACTGAATTTGAAAGGATTAAAGGTGTTTTTCCCCTTCAACAACATCCTTCCTTTTTCTAGAAGAAAAGAAAAAAAGAACGTAAAGTGATTTTTTAAAAATGTGTAGTTTTTAGGTGGAAAGCCCATCTCCCATACAAACTTGGATTCACAAAACAGGGGCTACACTGTTATAAGACTGTCCCTCGGTGCTAACAGATTGCCCCAAATGGCAGGCAACCAGTGGGCAGCTGGTGCTTAGCTATCACTTACTGTGAAGAAGTTCTAAAGCTTATTTACATTGGTACACTGATCTGAGGTGGTGAAAAATTTCCCCTGCCATAAATGTCGCTCCTTTAAGTTCACAATTTTCTCCCATTGTAGGAAATCAGTGTCACCCCTATTTTTTGTAAGAAACATCACACCAATTTCTAAAGCATTTCACACTGGTTAGAAGAAAAATCTATATCAGACTGGCTCTGAATCCCATATTTTATTTTGCATATAATGTAGAGCACAGACACTAGGATAAGTTTTCACTCTTAAGATTATTCTGACTGGAAAGCATGAATCCTAAAATTTACAAGGAACTTAGCACTGCTTCATATGAAGGCAGTATTAATCTTATGCTCATACCAGGCTTCCATTTTATCACTTTCTAATCACCATAGTATTTAAAAAAGAAAACAGGAATTACTATGCTCACTCAATGCCAGTCATGCCTATCAAGAATTTGCATTGATAAAAACATGATGGAGATCAAGTGAAATGCCAAGGACTGGATTAGGCAGTGGCATATTCTTATATGCCTTTGCCATATTAAAGGTGGATAGCAAAAAGATACAAAATCTTAAACTGAACCATGAGTGAACTCGCATCTGGAGTGTTTTAAATTAAAGAAAAAATATCATGCCACACATATCTTAACCCTATTTTTATGATTCCAAAACAGACTGTAGCAAATGCAGGACTATGCTAATGTTCAAGCTAGCAGGGTAACACAGTTCTGACTGCTTTTGCTCTAAAATTTACAGAGATTTTCTCAGTTTCAGAACTTATGGCCAAAGTCAGAGTTTTACGTTAACAGTTTAAGGAGAATATTCATCTATATTCACATTCTCAGCTATATTCACTAAAGCAAAATAAGTCAGGAAGGTGAGCAACACATTTAAGTTTTAGTTTAATACCCCTGTACTTTAGTACAAATGGGAGATAGTAAGAATAGCAGACTCAAGTTATCCAACTTTCAGTGCCTTTAACTTTCTCCATATGAGTGTGCGCTACTTCCATCTGCAGGCCAGGCTTTTCAGGGAAGGTGTCATACAGCTCAAAGCTTTTCAGTTGGAAACCGAATTAAAAGCATTTGCTCCAGATCTGAAAGCATTTGCCCAAACTACCCAGACAACTTCACATTCTGTTTACAAATTTTTCAAATCATTCTGGTGCTCTGAAATAATTAAAAACTAAAAATCATAGAATCATAGAATTATCTGAGTTGGAAGAGACCTTTAAAGGTTATCTAGTCCAACTCCCCTGCACTTAACAGGGACAGCCACAGTTCCATCAGGTGCTCAGAGCCAAGTCCAGTCTAACCTTGGATGTCTCCAGGGATAGGGCACCGCCACATCTCCAGGCAATCTGTGAGAGCACTTCACCACCCTTATTTTAAAAACTTTTTCCTTATATTGAATTTAAATTTCCCCCTTTTTAGTTTGAAATCATTCCCCTTGTCCTACCACAACAGACTTTGCTAAAGAGCCTGTCCTCTTCTTTCCTGTAGCTCCCCTCTAGATACTGACAGGTTTAGCACAGCTCTCCCCACAGCCTTCCCTTCTCCATGCTCACAGCCCAGCTCTCAGCCTGTCCTCGCAGGGAGGTGATCCATCCATCCAAAGTTCCATAACTTTACTAAACTGAATTTCCAAGGTTCTCTTTCTTAGCCCAGTACAAAATCAAGCCAAATTACAAAATTCTATGCATCCATACTTCCCAAACAGATTCCCAAGCCAGTAGGTTTAAAGTTAAACAAGATAAATTTATGTATTTGTATTAAAATCATACAATCATATAGTCATTTCAGTTGGGAGGGACCTTTAAAGGCCATCTAGGTCAGCTGCCCTGCAATGAGCTCCATCAGGTGCACAGACCCGTCTAACCTGATCTTGAATGTCTCCAGGGACAAGGTATCCACCACCTCTCTGGGCCACCTGCTTCAGCATACTTACTGTAAAAAACTTTTTTTCTTATCTTCAATCTAAATCTCCCCCCTTCTACTTTGAAACCATTTTGTCCTGTCCTACCACAGCAGATCCTGCTAAAGAATCCATCCCCTTCTTTCTTACAGCCCCTTTATATACTGACAGGCTGCTTCAGGTCTCCCCACAGCCTTCCCTTCTCTGTGCTGCACAGCCCAGCTCTCAGCCTGTCCTCGCAGGGAGGTGTTCCATCCCTCACATCGTTTTTGTGCCCTCCTCTGGATGCGCTCCAACAGCTCCGTGTCTCTCCTGTGCTGAGCACTCCCCATCTGGACGCAGCGCTCCAGGTGAGGTCTCACAGCACGAAGCAGAAGGGCAGATCCCCTCCTCACCCTGCTGGCTGTGCTGCTTTGGATGCACCTACGATTTTGTTTGCTTTCTAAGCTCTGAGGGCCCAGAGCTGGCTCATGCCCAGCTGCCTTCCACTTGTACCTCCAGGTCCCTTACAGCAGGGCTGTGCTCTATCCTTACACCACCCAACTTGTCCTGGTAGTTGGGGTTGCCACGACTCAGGAATCTGACCTTGCACTTACTTAGCTTTGTAGAACCTCTAAAAATTCTCCTGCTTCAACTGCTCAAGCTGTCTAAGTCCCTTTGGATAATCAATTGCTATGCAACCGCATTCCACGATCCAGGGAATTCCTGCCAATGATAAGTTCTTTAATTATGTTTTGTTCCAAACAGTAAAAAAAGTTACTGGAGAAAAAAATTATTACTCTCGAGAACATACTCCTGAAAGGATATTTTATTCTGAAAGAAGTAGAAACATTTCATTTAATCAGTTCATGGGAATATGGCTGTTTTCTGTCAAGAAACATAAAAACTGCTTCTTTTAAATCATACAAACTATCCTGGGGAAGCTATTTTCCTAAATTTAAATTTAGCACCTTAGGCTAAAATTAATCCTGCCTCCCTAGCTTGTTTATTATTTGATGCTTTGGAAATGAAAAACTAGTAGTGAAATAAGTGAATATATTTTCTTTCTTTCTTTCTTTTTTTGGGGATCAACTAATCAATGATCACATCACTTTGTATGCATCCTAGACTAAGCTATCACTCCTGGGTCAATATTTCAATCTGAAAATAGTATTTTGGCGATGCAAATGTATTTTTAATTTCAATTAAACATTCACATTTCAGCAATAACTTAAAATCATTCATTTACAACTATAATTAGTTTGTGTTGCAAAGGGACAACTTTGGAAATTTAAAATGCAACGGGAGAATAGGAAATAGATCTAACAGAGTAACATCTGATGTTATACTCGAGTTGCAAGGCCAGAGGAAAATAATTTATCGCAAAAGTGAAGTAAAAGGTTTGCATCTCTCTTCCTCATCACCCCTTGAAAGTGAGATAGAGGAGAAGAGAAAAATAAAGTGGAAATATAATTGCTATTAATATGTTAACCATAAATAACAAGGAAAATTGTATCCATGAATTAGAGGCAAGTTCTGTTCCACTCGTCTGCCCTCATATTGAAGACCACCAAAATACTTTTTACAAGGCACCTGTTTCCAATTCTGTACAACACTGAACTCAAATGTTCAAAGGCATTCAGGAGCGCATGTCTCAAATCTAATAAAAGCCTTCAATCTCTGAAACCTAATTTCAGTTCAAGATATGCCCTTCAACAAAATGGCAGGACTCTTCAGAAGATACGTAGAAAATATCAGAGCGCCCACCAGGAAACAGGAATCATTAAATAATGAATACCTGCTGGCGTGTGAGGAAAGGCCTGGAAAGTGAAGAAAATCCTGTTTCCCTTTTGTGAACTCATTCTGAGTAGGATGTAGGATACTGAACTGATCTTCCTGATCAGATATTATGCCCTTACACTGAAAAAAGGAGATTTGAAATTATGCATCTAACAATAATGCTCAAAAAGCCTTCAGTGCATTGCTTTTAGAGCTTGCAGAAAAAGTGTTCTTATTTATTATTCTTACTTTTCACAGAAGCAGATTTTTTGAAGTTTCACTTCCATCCCCATTTTAAATTTCTTGGGAGTTACATTTCCTCATTCAGTGATTTGACAAGTGATAAGGGAAACATGTATGGTACAAGCTTGTTAAATATTCAGCATCTTTTATTAACCAAATTATAATCTACAACCATGAAATCTTCTGCATAATAATACCCTATTAAATGACCTTTTATATTTATTCCCTAGAAACCACGCATTAAACTTAATAACCATACTTCCTCATTATCATTTATTCTAACCTAAAGACTGATTTTGCAGTCCACGTGGGAAATCTTTTCCTGATAATTAGTTCCCTCGGTTTTAGTCCAAGAGAAATGACAAATTTCACCTTGTTCCAGCTGCCTCTTGTTAACAGTTTAAGTCAACAGAGGAAGAAAGAATAATCTTTTTAAACAGGCACAAGTTTTTCTCCTGAGGTTGCACCACTATTTGTCCAATCACTTGTTACTTTCCTCCCCTCTGATCAGTGTGGCCTGGAGAACAAACAACCAGCTTTTCTTTGTCCCTCTCCGGGGAAGGTTAGAATTTGGCAGGATGCAGCATGCAAGTAAAATTAAGTCTCAAAATATAAATTATCAATTGTTTCCAATATTATTTACAAAGACATTTGGGGAAATGTGTTAATAATTCAGGATGTTTACATTTATTTTTCTGTTTTTAGAAATGCCCAATAACATACGTGTGTCCAAATGAACTCTGGCAAAAACTGTAAAATCATCTATGAATAATTGAAACTCAGATTAGAAGAGAAGATACAAAAAAAAAATCTATTATTCTTAGCTTCTCTAACAATCCAAGACTTAGGTGACATCATAAGAAAGTACAGATTCACATTCCTGTTGTTTCCCATCTCCCAAAATTTCCAATGCAAGTGTATTTGGGGAAAAAAAAGAAAAAGAAAAAAAAAAAAAAGCAAGAAATGAAATGAAACATAGTAGTCCTGACACTAGGTAAAAGACGTTTTAACTTTCATGAGGAATTAATATATGCCTTCTTTGGCTCAAGCATCTATAGATAATACGTAAACATAAGTACATATGACTGAAGATCAAAAGACAGTAACACTGGATCTTAGAAATAAAGACTGAAAGTAATGTACTCCTTAGAGGAAATAAATTTATTTTCCTAACTGAAGAACTTCACTGTTTCTTCACTGTAGAGCAATTCCCAACCTGAAACCATCAGAAAATAGAATACTTTAATGATGCCTTCAGAAGCAAATCTCAAAGTTTATTTTGCTGGAAAACCACAAGCACTGATCTCCTGGGGAAAGGAAAGAAACTATCAGAAGCAATCAAAGCAGAGATTAGTGCACAAGTTCACAGAAGCCTTTGATGTTGGAATTTAAAGCATCTGTTTGTACTATGGTGTTATTTCAAAAATTACGTTTTAATGTATAGATATCTGGCAATATTTCATTACTCTTTTTAGTCTTAAAAAAAAAAAGAATAAAGACATTTTTGTGTTTAGAAGCATCTATTAGTATTAACGTAGTTCTATAACCACCCAAAACTCCATAAAATTGACAACTTTGACAGCGTAAATGATTTCTTAAACTGTGATATACATGAAACGAATGATGGCAACAACTTAACTTTTGAATAGCATGATTCTTCTTCTCCTTTTTCAGAATCCAGTATTCTGTGTGAAAATTTCAGGATACCTTTTTCAAAGTAGTCATACAATGGCTGATATAATAAGCTTTTTAAATACTGTGTTTCTAAATGAATTCAGAAATTATATTAGAACAATGCCTGTGCAGTTGGAAACCAACCTGCTGCAGCAGATAGTTTACTCAATTATAGCTTTTATTTTATTATTAAAATATTTTGTCCGTAAACTATTCTCTAACTCTTTCATGCCCCCCACAGCCCCAGCACCTAGCAGTCTACAGCATGCTGCAAAAGCATTCATTTCAACACCTAGCATGACTGATCATAACTAGCATAAAAGTACTTTCATTCTCAGTCTGGAAGAACTTAAAGCAAGAGAAACTAAATAGATCAGGAGAAATCAGAATTTCACAGAATCACGGAAACGGGCTGGAAGAAACCTCTGGAAATAACTACTCCAAACTCCTTCTAACACAGGTTTCCTACAGCACATTGCACAGAAAAGCATCCACGTAGAAGAGAAGAGGAAGGCTCAGGGGAGACCTCATTGCTCTCTATAACCACCTGAAGGGAGGTTGTGGTGAGCTGGGGGTTGGCCTCTTCTCTCGTGTAACTGGTGATAGAACTAGAGAGAACGGCTTCAAGCCATTCAAGATCCTTCTCTCCAGAGCTACTTTCCAGCAGTTCATTTCCTAGCCAGTACTGACACAGTCATTCCTACTCTAGGTGTAAGACCCTACACTTGCCCTTGCTGAAGCTCATAAGGTTCCTCTCCACCCAAATCTTAGCCTGTCCAGTTTTTGGAGTGTGTCCAGAGGAGGGCCACAAAAATGATCATAGGAATAGAACACCTCAAACATCTCTCCCACAAGGACAGGCTGTAAGAGATGGGACTGTGTAGCCTGGAGAAGAGACAACTTCAATGTAACATCACAGTGGCTTATCAGTAGCTACAGAAAAGAAGGGGCACACTCTATAGCAGGGTCTTTTGTGATAGAACAAGGGGAAATGGTTTCAAATTTAAAGAGGGGAGACTGAGGTTGGATATAAGGAAAACGTCTTTTACAGTGAGGGTGGTGAGGCACTGGAACAGCTTGCACAGAGATGGTGGTTGCCCCATCTCTGGAGATGTTCAAGGTCAGGCTGGATGTGGCTCTGAGCAACCTGATCTAGCTATGGATGTCCCTGTTTGTTGCAGGGGAGTTGTCCCTTGCAAGTATAAGAATTCTATGATATTCTGTTTCTGTGATTCTTGTTGACCAGAAGCATGATCTTTTGGTGGGTCAGCCATTCCTTCCACCTTATTATCAACATCTATTCATCTTATCATGACATCATAGAAGGGTACCAGATTGGTCAAACACGATTGGTGAATCCACTCCAGCTACTCCTGATAACCTTTTATTTAATTTGCTTGGAGATGACATCCAGAATAAATTGCTCCATCACCTTTCCAGGGATGGAAGTGAGGCTGGCAGACCGGAAGTTGCCCTGCTCCTTCTTCTTCCTGTTTTGAAGACTGGAATGACATTGGCTTTCCTCCTTTCCTCAGGCACCTCTCCTGTTCTCCATGTTTTTCAAAGGTTAACAGAATGTGGCTTGGCAGTCACTTCTGCCAGTTCCCTCAGCACTTGTGGATGAATACCATCAGGGCCCATAGATCTGTATGCATTGAGTTTACCCAGGTCATCCTCAATCAAGGCGAAGTCTTTCTTTCTCTAGACTCTGACACTGGTGGAACCAGAACATTCTATCACTGGAACCCTTTTGTAAACAGTTTATGCAAAGCTTGATCATGAATATGCAAGTTGGTTTGCCCTTAGACAAAGAGACTGACAAAATGACAAAAGATAATATCCAGTACTGTTTAAGACTGCCCTATGCTATTCTAGTTTATTTAGTTACCAGTATGCACAAGTGTATATATATACACACCATGTGTATAATACGTAATATTGCGTATTAATATTCTTTTCTACTATCACCAAGTTACCTACCTCTAATGCTTTCTTTGTAGCTCGTGGGATTTCAACAACTAATATGGCACCATCTATTCTCTTCTCTTTCATAGTAATCCTTACAAAAAGGGGTTAAAAACTTCCAACGCAGCTACATTTATTCACATCTGGAAGTCCACAGAAACCCCAAAGTCCATTCAAACAAGGATCATGTTTGTGAAGATTAATGGAAAGAAATCAAGGGAGGTATACAATATATATATATATATATATATAAAATGAGGATCTTGCAAAATGGTAATACTACTTCTTATATTTAAGTGGTACTGAAAGTATGGCATCTAAGACAGTTACAGCCGGCATTCATACAGTGAAGTATATAAAGGTAGGCATTTCTGTGACATACTTGTTACTCAGCAGTGAAGACGAAATCATCCTTTTGGTGGTCAATCAATTAAGAGAAAAAAGTTCATTAACGAGCCTTGAAACTAAACCGAACATAAGAAACCATCTTGAATTTGGAATAGCAAGTAATTTTTGTCAAAACAAAGGTTATCAATCTGTGAATACATTTGCAATGTTTTTGCTTATCTTCCACTTAAACCAGCTATGAACACTATCCCGAAATGCTAAATGGAATGAATTATTTGATGAGTTCCAACTGGCATATCATGGATAAAACAGAGGACTGTTGCAGTGCAAGTCCTTCAGCATTTAGAACAAGAAGTACATCTACAGAATTCATCAACAGCTTGCTTCACAAAAAAACTTTAAAGTGTTACTTAATGAGTAAGAAATATAAAGCAGACAGCCTTGACTCTACATCTCTGAAGTATATGCAAGTTCAATCTTCAAAGGAATAGCCTCATTCATGGAAAAAAATTCTTCCCAACATCAAAGTAAATGAGCATGAGGAAACCAACAAACCTGTTTTGTGTAAGAAAAATATAAATAGTTAGACAAAACGGTCAACAAGATTTATCCCTATACTTTCATACCAGGCTACCTGAAATCAGTAAGGTTTAGAATAGTAATTCTAAATAAAAGAATCTTTCTTCTAGGAAAAATAATAATAATAATAATTAATAAATAAAAAAATCTGAAAATATTTCATTTACATCGTTCCTTAAATACATAAATTCCCTGTGTTTGCTGGCTAGAGTGCCTAAATTACCACTGATAATTAAAGAAATGATAGATGTTAACAAATGCTTTTATTTTTTTCAGAGGAAGCATCCACTTTCCTATCTCCATTTTCACTGTGCCCATCTGCAGCTCTGTAATGGAACTAAACACTGCTGTACTTAAAATGCTACAAACAGCCCTGGAAATGACAGGTTATCATGGCAACTACATGATGGTCAGGAAGACTTTCTAAAAGAAAGTTTTTCTCCAGAACAAGGCACTGTGAGCAGCTGTTGTCACAGTAATAACTGAAAGCAAATTTTTGTCCAGATCAATTGAAAATATATGGGACAGAACCTTAACATTCCAATCCAGTGGAAACAACGTTCTCTGATTAAAAGAGCTCTGGTAAAAATAATAAAGCCAGCTGACTGAGAGTTGTGGATAGTTTTCTAACTGTAATAGTTTAAAGAGCCAAAGATGGTGAAAAGGAAGAATCTGTTATTTTTTCACATTCCAGCCTTTTCCAAATTTTTATATTTCTACATTTTTTTCTATTTTATTCTTCACTTCTTTTTAATTAAAAATAAAAAATGTAAAAAATGACAAAGTGAGAGAATTCAAAAGTCCAGTGTTATCAATAGCTTAATTTTCAACTTCTCTAAGCAGAAAATATATATATATTCAGGCTCTTTGGACAAGCTTTTTAGTTACTATGTAATGTCTATAAAAAACATGAGTCGTATGGGTTTGTTTTGGTCTTATACATAAAGCAGCCCATTCATTGTGAAGATTGCTGTTATAATGTTATAGGGAGTGGCATGCACTATGAGACACTGTTTTTACTAGCTGATCACAACCTGCTTTGCTGAGAGGAATTCTCTGTTCCATTACTTTTGGCTCGAAAGTCTACCTTTCACAGAATTAAGGGGGACATACATCCTTCATCAATTACCATTTTCTCTTACAAAGTATACTTGTGTTATAGGACATCAGAGTTTTTCATTTTTTAATAACCTAATAAATTTATTCTAACCTCATTTTCAGAAACTCATGAGCTACTGCTAGAAGATTTCTTTAACAACTCAGCATGATCCAGACCTCTAACACAGAATTAAAGCAACCTGGCAAATAAAAACATGTCTGTTAATGAGAACTATAAAACAATATTGATAATGGTTGCCAGCAGTCCTTGGAATGTGAAGAAGCCCAAGTGAAAAGCACTGTCCTCTTCTCTCTTATTTTAGCGTCCATCTCCTCTTTTGGAAGCACTATGGTAGAACAAAATGAAGTAGTACAGTCAGAATGACAGTGAGTCAATGATAGTCACTTAATACAGCTTCCAGTTTTATGAAGGATTTGGCATGTGAACTAGTGGGAAATTTGGCTATGAAGATAACACATTTCTCATCAGGGTTCATGTCACTTGCTGAAAAAATTGATCTTGATAAATAAAACTTAAAACTTCAATGTGTAGATCAGACATGTGAATATGTACTTCTGACAAATGAAAGACTCCTTTCAAAGCAGTTTTGCATTTGATTTTAAAAATAACCCATGCCTGGAAATCTCTACAGAAAACATAGCAAAGTCCTAAAAGCACTGCAAAATTTTGCCCGATCTACCGTTATTTCTTCAACCAATCAGAAATACAAATGCTTCAGATAATCTGAACTATCTTATCAAACACATTTTGTAGGGATGCTGGACCAGATTGCATAACAAGAAAGTTAGGAAGTGGCATATAGAAGGCATGTCAGCCATGCTGCATAATTCTCTCTAAAGAAACAAACTAATAGAGAAATTTTGTTTCCCCCACTTCAGAACCCTTCTTCCCCAAGCTTACTGTGTGAATGAAAATCTTATAATTTACAGCTTATTGTCATTCTCCAATTTTAATTTTAGCTTCCACAATGCACCAAAAATGCTCTGTTTGAGTACCAGAGATTTTGGTAAAGCCAGTAATATTTTTTTCAAACATAATTGTTTGCAATCCAAAGCTGATCTGTACATCTACTTAAGTTACACACTAAAATCTGTAAGTCAAATTACAAAAAGTGGTTTGCATTTCAGATGCCAAATGCTCATTCTATTCCAAGAAACAACTGTTACTGTCAGATTTTTTACTTATTGTCTAGGGACACAAAGCTTATGCAGTCATGATAACTGCCTCTGTGAATGCATCTTTTGTAAATCCATAGGTCGAGTCCTAACAAAAAGAATGCTCTGTTAGTTCTTCCACTGATAGAGCTCTACAAAAGCACTTAAAAAGATACTTGTTGCCACTATATTATACATTTGAAGAACAGTATACAAGGACAAGCTATTCCCAAGGCACTGAAGTGAAAATCAAGGAATTCAGTGGACAAAAACATTCTTTTCAGAGTCAGAGTTTTGAGTTATGCAATGTAAGTAACCCTCAAAAGTATCTTGCATTTCCCTTCTTGAACAAAAGCAGAAGAGTTTAAGTAAGAGAATGAAAAAGTTAAGACACGTGCAGAAAGTCATATCAACACTTGATTCATGAAAGAACAGAGGATACAGCATTAAAACTCAAGCTGAAGGAAAATCTTACTTTTAAAGCTCTATCTTTCTAAGAAAAAATATTCCACCTAAGACTTAATTTCCACCTTTTAAAAAGAGAAGTGAATCTGCACCCATGGAAGAAGTCAGTATTTCATTAAAACCAGGACAGGGAGATCAAAGCACTTGTATTTGGAAGTGCTAGCACAGCACCTGAAGCGTCAGAGACTTGATTATCAATAGCCTGGTTTCTGAACCAGCACATCCTCAGTAACAAGACTCCTGTGCTTCTCCAGGAGTCTTCAGCAAATGGAGCCAAGATGGAATATCAAAAAGTTAAAGATTAGTTGGGTTATAATAAAAAACAAGGGCATAAAAAACATCAAAATGACAATTACTTTGTCTTTAAATATGTAAAGCATTTTGTTGTGTTGCTATGTTATAACTGGTGTGTACTGTAGTTAATTTAAAGGGAGGGGCACAGTTTTTGTTCTCTTTTCAAATGAAAGTGCCATGTAAAACTTTGAACTTTTCAGTGCATACAGAATTTTGTTCCACACAAACGCATTTTCCAATCAGTTTAGGTTGGAAGTTAAAATCCTTCACAGACTTGTCCTATTTTTCTCTGCAGGTAACTGAAGTATAACCTAGAAGCCAGAACACTCAGAGCTACCCACTCCTTCCAACCTCTGGCAGTAGAACAATGATCCTTTCAACCCTTTGGTCTGAGAAGAGAAAGGAATTAGCAGTGCACTTCACAAATCTTTCCTTTCCCTCTCTATGGGATGTGTTACTATATTTTTGTTTAAAGAAATTGCAGCAAATGTCAACTGTGTTCACTTTATTCCGGGTCCAAAGCTGCCAATCAGCTTTTAAAACCACAGGTCTTAAAACTGATTCAACTAAGCCCAAAAACATTGTCATCTTTCACCGTGCATCACTGTTTTTAAAATTACAAATTCTCTTAATGTCCAGGTTGATGCTGAATTCTAAGTATCAGAGATGAAATATTCCCCAAGTAAAATCAAAAATATAAGAGCAAAAAAAAAACCATAATTCTTGATAACTCAAACTGGTATATACCAACTTAAATGTTCTTCTTCAGTGTTTCAAAATCCATTCTGCACTTAGCTCCACTGATTTTAACTGCCCAGTTCATAGCAACTGACTAACCATGTAAACAAGACAAGTTCTTTCAAAGACACTTTCTATCTGATGCATATATACAGCATGCAACACCTAACAAACGGTCCTCTCCTCTTTCATATATAATTAACAACTAATAATTTCTTAATAGGAAGTAAGCTATTGCTTAGAGCTATTGCAAATCAGTGGCAGCACTCCATTGCCATTTCTGTGCCATTTATCTTAATGAGTATCTGCCTATGATATAAGTGAACTCAGAAGGAAGGTAAAGACCAGTTATAAGCTTTACCTTTTCTGCAGCTCTCTGCCAACGTACGCCTTATAGAGGATGAGCTTAGAGGAGGAAGGGAAAGTGAGGCAGACAAGTAGACAATCCCATGGAAGCTTGTAGCCATACAGTGAGAACCCTAAATACAGACTGCTTCATCAGAAGCCTTTGAGTTCACTTTCATCTTCTGAGGAAGAGATGCCACTTCTAAACAACAACAACAAAAGTCTTTCTACAGTACAAGACAATTACTTCAAAGGTGTTAATATGCCTCTAGCAAAACCTTTCCTATAGACCTTATTCTACAGCTGAAAACAGTACCTGCAGGCACATGCAGAATTCACCTTCTTAAAAACAGTTTCTTGATCTCCGTGTGAGTACCCCAGATAGTCAGTAAGAAAATGTCCTACATTATCTAAACTTTATATGAGATTATATTTCTGTTGTATTTCATTCAGCTTGGGCTGCACTCAGTGGTAAATCACAACAATTTCCTCCAAATGTAATTTTCTTTTAGGAAGGAAGAAACCTCAGATGTGGTTGATACTCAGAACACCTTTTCCACTTGAAGGAAATATCATACATCCAGTAGAGGTTATTTGGTCATAGCAGTAATCAGTGAAACTATTTTATCTTTTGCTACTGACTTCACAGTATTTCTTTTTTGTGCCCATCTCTACAAATGGAGTTAACAAAATCGTATATTGATATAAGTGGTTGCAATTCCAGAACTAATGACAATGAAGGGACTGGTAATTAATACTGTGTTCACATAGATACACATCAGACTAAACAAGCACAGCTCTATTCATCTTATACTATGCTAAATAACATCACCCCCTGGTTTCTCAGTCCCCACAGAAGGGGAAAAGCATCCCTTCAGGAAATGTGAGCACACATTCTAAGTGAGACAAACATCACACCCTAAGCTGATGAATCTTTCCTCTCTCATTTCTTTTTGTATTTCAATCAAGCCTTGCCAGCCTCATGAAACTACAGAAAAAGCATGCATTTCTCATTTGCCTTGAATGGTGGCACACAGCTTCGACTTTCAGTTCATCTGGAAACAGAATTTGCACAAACTAGAAGGTTCAGTGGAAAGAACAGTGTGCAGATAGTGGCCCAAGGAGCAAATGCCGAGAGTGTCCAGCCTCAACTGAGTAGTACATGGGCATCTTCTTTCCATTCTTACCTATTCTGGTGATTTTCCTTAAAGTATCTCACGTGTCACTATTAGACAATCAAAGGAAAGGTCAGACATCACAAAAAGCAAGAAGGTATTTTGTTTCAGTGGGAAAAGAGTAAGCTACCATTCAGTCAAGGGGTCTAGTGTACATGGAACCACAGAACCACGGAAGCTCCTAATAGAAGTGAGATGTTAAGTATGCATTGTACATTATAATTTACACAAAACAACAGCAGCAACAAAACAAATGTTGAGAGGTCTGTCCTTAAGGATTCTATAGTATGCATATATTTTGCTCCTGCAGCATGGCGTAACAAGGCAGATTTAACTGTGCCGTTTCAGTACTGACCCAGGGACACAACTACTACGTGTACAAAGAAAGCACATATTGCTAGAGGAATATCATCCCTTTACGTTACCCACAGTACAGACCAGATACAAACGTAACAAAATGCTGTGCATGCTTAAAAACAAAAGCTTGTCTCTCTCTTTTTAGACTACATTTACCAATTGCTTCAATCCCAAAGCTGCTGGCAATTACTCGCATTCTGTAAAAAGTCTGAAGTCTTCTTCGCAGCACAGTGGCAGTAGCACCTGATGTGCTTCTGCACTTTTCTGAAGATCCGTAATGGCAGATATGACTATTGGCACCTTCTTCTTTACCATTTTATTTTTGTGAAGAATTTACTGATAGATCTCTGAAGTGGAAGAAGAGCCCGTTTGTACAGGAGTGGGCTAAAGAGAAATCTAAAGTAACATCCAGTTGTTTCCAAGAGATCTTAATTTTTCCTGTGCCTGAATTTCTCCTCGAGCAGTTTGTATCATCTTACTACCAACACCACAGCATCTCTCCCAAAGGCACGCACTCTACTTTGTGTAAGTGGTATAAGACCTTTTCCCAAAGGATTCTGAAGCATTTGGCAATGAATTCATTTTCAGAAGCATCATTTTTCATAGTGATAGCCACTTGTTGAACCTCTGAATGCAAACCTCTTTAGAACAGCACTTCAAAAATGAAGGTGATTTGACCTGAGTGGGCATATGACAATTTATTTTCCACAAGATAATAACATAGAAATTCGTTGAAGTAAAGGTATCCATTTTTTATTTCTTTCTTTTCCATTTAAAAGTATTTCTAAGTCCATAGAGAAGGTACAGGTTTCACTAAAATTTCATGTTGCTCAACTCTCTGATCTTACACCAGCGTACAGAATAATGTTGTTTATCTTGTAGAAAGATAAACAGAATCAGCAAAATTACAATTTATGCCCCAAACAAACAGGTCTAAAAAGCACTCACAAATAAAAAGGGAGTTCTTACAATACATATAAAAACATGTTCCCAATTTACAGCTATGGCAAGGGACAAACCAGTGGAATGAAAATTGGGTCATTCAGCTTACCTACTCAGAATTTGGATTAACAAGAGCACATCTTGGTTCACAGGACTATGTTTAGTAGTTTGAATGACAATTCAATAAATACTTACCATGCCCTGTGAAACTAGATCTGTTTATTCTTGAAATGCTTCCCTGGCAGAGGGAAACAGTTCGTTGATTGATAAACACTTGCACTAATTTGAAGTATTGTTCTAAGTGGGCTCAGTTTGATATCGAGGCTTGTTTTGAAGTTTAAGCACCTGGATAATACTTACGAGGAAAAATGCTTTTAGAAACTCAAATCAAGCAAGTTGTAATTAAAAAAGTACCTCTGCAGATTTGATGAATCACATTGGCAGCTAATCACTTTCTCATCTTGCTTCTCTTCTCCTCCCCAAAAAAATGGATGATATAATTACTTTTGCATAGTAGAGTAGCAACATAGGTAAATCTAATAGTTTCAGCACCAGAAGAATCAGTGTCCATCTAAACAGAGTGAAGTAGGAAGATAGATATGTTTCTAACATACTTCACACTGGAAGGAAATCAAATCAAATCAGCGAATTCATGAGAACATGGTATAATACCTCATTTGTAAGTGAACTTCACTCAAATTCCCATCCATAGTAAACCTAAGTCTCTAAGAGAAAGTGCTGCCATTGCTGATACCATAACATTTAAATTCCTCTCACGTGTAATACAGGGAAAACTAAGGCACCTGGGAGGACCCTCAAGTAAAAATAGTTCTTGCTGCTTTGCTGAAACAAACTTTTGAACTAGTATAAATAGGCTGTTTCTATCACTAAAAAGTCAGTTAAAACAAGAATAAAAACACATATACTTCTCTTTTTCCGTTGCTTTATCCCCAAAAGAATCCTTCAACAGCAGTTTTTAAATAAAGCCAGAAGATTATATAATAAGCTCTAACTATACCTGACTAAAGTCTAAACAAGGTGCTTTGCAGACTAAACTCCAGTTCCTGCACATCCCAATCACAGAATCATAGAATGCCTCGGGTTGGAAGGCACCTCAAGGATCATCAAGTTCCAACCTCCATGACACAGGCAGGGTTGCCAGACACTTCACCAAGTGCTAGACGAGACCTCCCCACTGTCAGTAAAAGACTTCTCCATGACACATCTAAATCTCTCTTCCTTTAGTTTAAAAACCATCACTATCTATGTATGGGAACTTCTGGATCACAGCCTGAACCTCTGACTGACTTCCTGAGGCGAGCAATGAGTGAGTCCTGGGAGCACAGGTGAAGGCAATTCACCTATAGAAGGGGTGGAGCATGACCTCATTTAAGAACTGACTACCAGTAGAGAAGGATGGAAGGATCTCTTTCTGGAGATCTCTTCTTCTGGAGTTTTTTCAGTGAGGCTAGGACAAGGATAAACACTATCTTTTCTTTTATTTTGGTGTAATAATCTGCTTTGTCAAACTTCCTTGTATATTTCTTAATTATTACATCTGTATATTCATTGATTATACAGTTTATCTCTGTAAGAAGTTGATTAATCTCATGTTTACAAGCTCCCTTTAAAAACTGGAAGGCCACAATGTGATCTCCAAATTGCCTTCTCCTTTCCAGATTGAACAAACTCATTTCCTTTAGCCTGTTTTCATATGACAGGTGCTTCAATCTACTGTTTACAGGAGAGAAGCTGACTTGATGGAACAACTGAGATTAAGATTAAGAGAGAATTTTTAACACTTCAAAAACTCACACATCTAATTCAAAGGAAGTCTTATGAACTGCAGTATATTAAATTAAATCGTCCTACCTCCAAACCACTTTATTATAGCTCAGAGACAATTTAAAATAGATGTTCTTGCCTAAAAAGAAAATCAAATTAACTGCATTTAGTGTTTTGTCCCTTTGGTTCTGAAAAGCTATGATTTTTCCAGTCAATTAATTTTGTGGACGGAAAAGCCAGGGACATAACAAATTCTAAGTACATGGAAGTATGTCTCAAGTTAAAAAAATAAAAATAAAAATAAAAATAAAAATTGTCAAGGTGTCTCAAGCAGTTAAGAATTCAATCTAGGGTCCTTGTAAGACATATCAGTATTTTTTCTTACACAAGTGGAGAATAAATATCCCAACTGAAATTAAGCAATCCATCTTCAGCTTCCAAATACTGAATACTTGCAATGAACCATTATGAACAGTTGTAATTTACTAGGGGAAAAAGTAGGCTACTTCTGCTGATATAAATTCAGACATGCCCTTTGATGCTGGTGTGCAAGTTGCAAATAGATGCGTAAATCTGTATGGTAAGCTTGATTCAGTTTGACCTGATATTCCTAGGACATTTGGGGATCTATCTTAACTGCTCTCCCCTGCCACTGTACTTCCAGGTCTATAGTGGAATATAAATAAAACAAAATAGTCATTCACCTTATTTCAGTCCATCATAAAAAAGTGCCCACACAAATAGCAGTAGCATTCATATATGCTGTCTAACCCACATAATCTAGTCAGATGTTCATCAAATGGATTTGTTATGCATTTTGAAATACCAATCTTATTGAATCAATCACAGCCTGTGATTTGGCTGCTCATAATTTGACACACATTAGTCCCAAAGTACTCCAATGTGCTTTTAAGAGTCATCTCTTCATGAACATTCTCTAGCATGTACCACACTGCAGGAGATTCAGGCCAAACTGGTTAGAAGATCAACAAAGTCCACATTATCTAATTTGGCTTTAAATAAGTGCATTTTATTTGTGCCATGGAAGAAAATATGGTACACAGTCCTATTGTCCTCTAGTAGAACATTAGGATTGTCTGGCTGCACAGTCCCTCATGACTACATACTGACTACCACCCACAAAGTAGTAGTTCCACAACATTTAACAACACATTTGCAACATTAAAGTAACCAGAGAACCATTTTTAATGGAAGTATCTGCAAGGTTCAGCTGTAAATGCAAAAACTTTTGTTTTGCCAAATACACCTTTCCTATCATGTAAATGACACAGAGTAAATATTGAGGTGGTCAGAAAAGCAATATAATGCAATTAAGATGCAAAAAGTTTGATCTTGCATTCTTTTTAAAAATAAAACTCAACATAATTTACTTGAAAACTTTTCATGCCACAAAAAAAATGGTCCTCATCAAATAAACCCTGTTTTTTTTTATTTTTTTATTTGATACCCTGTTAACTGATGTCTAAACCCTCCACACCCAAGAGCTGAATGCACTGGGTTTGTTTAAAATTGTGAATTATAACATCAGTTTGTTGGAGCTGATTGTTTTTGCTCTTGGATACTGAACAGGGGTTTAGACTCATTAGTAAAGAATATCTTTAAAGAAGTCAAGCAGAAACTTCTCAGTTTTCAACTGCTTGACAGTTTATAAAATTGCATTTCAAATGAACTAATAACGGCTTGCTTCTCTCTATACACCATTATTTGAAAAGAAAAAAACACTTTTCATTAAATTATGAACAGAAAAAGAAATAATTTAACAGTATCCAAGGATGAGGATTATGAATGACTATGTTGTACAAGTTTATTAAGTTCTCCACATGGTATTTACTGTTTCTTCTAGGAAATGATGGACCAGCTGTGCTCTCTTCAACTTGAAAATGCATTGATTACTTCCTCCTTTTTAGGTAATATGCCTATTGTAAGTGTTATTGCTAAAGTGTTTGAACTGTTGAATGATTAGGAGTTTCTACCAGACTTCTGCATGTTCTGCCAGATTCCATGTAGGCAAATTGAACCTGTGCCAGGAATTTGGTTGTGGTAGAGTTAATTTTCTTCAGAGACTTGTATAATTTCATATTTTGGATTTTTCAGTAAAATAGTGGTGATAACACACCAACATTTTAGCTATTGCAGAGCAGTGCTTACACAGAGCAAAGGACTCCCAGCTACATGTGCTGCCCTACCAGCGAGTGGCTGGAAGGGTACTGAACCAGGACAGCTGACCCAGACCAGCCAAAGGAGTGTCCATATGGCATCATGCTGGGGCAAAGAGGGAGGAAGGGGGAACATCCACAGTGATGGTGCTTGTTTTCCCAAGAAAGTATTACATGTGATGGGCCCTGCTTTCCTGAAAGTGACTGAGCATCTGCCTGCTCATGGGAAGTATGAATGAATTCCTTGTTGCACTTTACTTGCATGTGTGGCTTTTTCTTTGCCTAACAAACTATCCTCACCTGAGTCTGTGAGCTCTTGCACTTTTTCCTTTCCATTTCTCTCCTCCATTCCACTTGGGGTTAGTGAGCAAGTGGCTGTGTTGTTAAACCACAAAAGCTAAGTTTAGCAAAATTCTGCCCCACTTCTTTTTTAATCTAGAACCCCTTTGCACATATTACATTTTAAACCTACTTCGTCAGCTTCAGCATTTCAAGTTTCCCTGTCATTTTTACAGTTCGTAATGTTATTAATCTTCAGGCTTCAGGCTTAATTGCATAGAGAAAATACAAGATGGAAGATTGATCTGTTTGTTATTTCAAGGGCAAAATCATCATATTTTATTGTTCAGTGAGGCAGAACATGTTTTATAAACTTCATTTTGTGGGTAAATTTTAAAAATAATAGAAATATTAGAGATTCTACCTATGTCAACTATGGAGTAATATAGATGTACAGTCTAAGTCAGTTCTGTAACAGATTAGAGTTGGTCTTAGAAATTTAATTGCTAAAAGCTTTCCTACTCAGAAGTTCTTTCCAGCTGAAAAGAAGTAATACTACAAACCAAATATTTGAAAAAGTGAAATCACTAATCAGATCCCTTCCAAACTGAAAATCAGCTCGAGGCCCTAAAAAATTTAAATATATATTACAAAACAAAACAAAACAAAACAAAACAAAAGAACACTGAATGAGTTGAATTTCACAAGATGCTTCTCTTTCAAAACAAGAAAAAAAACACATCTGCACTTCAAACTTTATGTTCTTCTGTCACCTAAAATTGTCAGTCATTAGGAATAAAAAAATACCTCTTTTGTATGGTAGGATCTTTTTCCGAATCTGTAGCTCAAACAGATGAGAAGGCACAAAGACGCAGTTACTGGATTGCATTTAAGAAGGGTGAAGACAGGAAGCACTCCAAAGCAGCATGTCTGAGCTTCAAAGCAACTGCTCCCTTGATGCTGCAAGGGATTCAAAATCTTCCTGGTAGCATATAGCTCAGCTGTGGCTTGCAGCTTTGCACTGGCCACAGAATCTTATACAAGAAAGCAATCTACCAAGAAAGCATGAGATACTGAGCAGAGTGCTAGGCTTTAACATAACCAAAACAGAGAGTAAGAGCAGCTTGAGATGGCAAGTTATTTACAAACTCATTCCACATTCTTATGCAAACTGAGCTGATTGTGGTGCAGGATACAATCCCCAAGTATTATTTCCACCAAACTTAAAAGAACTCTCCTCAGCTTCCTGTAAGGGAAAACAAACTCATTCCCTTATCTGAGCCTCATTTGTATTGTTTGTAAAGTTCAATGAATCCACATAAACCTAATTCATTTTTAAATTTGATGTAATGCTTGCACTGTCTCCTCGTAATGTTCACCAAACTGTATCAAATATATGAAAGTACAATGTAGTTTTTGTCCTTATCTGATAATGAAGCATGAAAGTTCACTGAAACGGGTGAAAGCAAACCTTACTCAGTGTGGCTGAGGCCATTACTTCCAAAGCGCAGAGAAGAATTCTGTCAGCAATTCATCAGCACTCATTCATCTCCAAGAAAAACAAAAGGACAATATGGCTTTGTATTACCTACATGTAAAATATTTATATTGACCATTTAAATATTTATATATTTGTAATTTTAAAATGTTTATATAACCATCTATTTGAGCACTTCATATATTGGAGAGTAAACTTATATAAAGTACATTTATTATATTAAATATTTACCATAAGTTAATATTTTATGAAATTTACTGTACACTCAGTAACTAGCAATGGGTGGGGAACTCAACAGACTAGTTTTGCACTTTCAGCGTGAAACAAGCCTTACTTCTGAGCTGCTTTTAATAGTCTTGCTAAGAAAGCCTGTTCAGAGATTATGCAGTTAAACATCAAGAGATAATTTATTCTTAGGCAGGATTCCACCAAAATCAGTTGATTAATGACAAATCTAGTTGATCCTGCAGTCTGTAATCCAGCAGATCACAGAAGGAATTGAAAATATTGAGTGTTTTGCAGCATCAGTGATGAAACTTCTGAACTACCTCTGACTCCTGTGCCCTCACTAGGAGTATTCTAACAACCTGCTGAAAAATAAAGGTAAGTATTTACTTTCTCCTGCAGATTGAACTGAACCTCTCAACATGACAAAAATTCAAAATGCATGCATATAGAAGACTTGAAAAAGGTCTTCTCCCATAGCTATGGAAAGTTTACACGTTTTCTCTGCCCACTACTGAGCTCCAGTTTTAATCAACAGTGACTAGGACATAACTTGACCATATATCAAATTTGAAGAAGTCACAGGCTGTTTTTAGGGAAAAAGTGATGTGAATTATGAACAATAAAACAAAGCAACATCCTGGTCTTTTGATGACTGTTCCCTGTGCCCTGGGACATACAGAGATAAGTTTAGGATCTCTAAAGTAACCTCAGATAAACATGAAGACTTACTGCTGGCATAACCACTACACAAATAATAGTCTTCAAGCAACAACTTGTAAGAAATTAGTACCAAAAGTATGCTTCAATACCTATACATTGTTCATTTATATTTTTGACAAGGTGATATTTTGACAGTAAGTTTATGTCGAAAGTTCTGTACAAGTCAAAGAGTCCCTTTGGCAGTGAAATTTCTTTGGAGCTTTTAAATTCCTTAATTAACTGCCATAATAAACTAATTTTACTTACAACCTCCAAACATTCAACTTTATTAATCTACGTAACAAGCGATTAATATACCACAATTCTACCTGTTTCTGAAAGATGCTTTAATCTTACCAGCAAATATGAAAGTAAATCAGCAAGCAAGTGTCCTTGCTCAGTTTTTGAACTATTGACCATATTTTGTAGCATTCTAATAACTTCCCACTGAGAAGTGCGTTCTTCAAGAACAAGAACTATTTCTGCCTGATAATATACATGCCAAAGCTCCTGTCCTTGCACTGTCTGCATAAAGAAAGGCACTGGAACCAGATTTTCAGTAGAGGTAGAATTTTTCCTCTGGTGTAAGAGAAGTCCCTTTCACACCCCATGCTCTCTCCTCTATTCCTTCCTTGTCCATCATGCTGCTCCATCAGTCCATCTCTGCCAATACTCTGGTTCTTCAGTCAATGGCACAAGACTATGTGCTCCAGTACATAGTGTTACCTTCTGTTGCTCTTGTGGGTCTCTGCAAGCCACAATCTCCTCCAGCTCTATCACAGAGCACATAGTTTCCTAGCAGCAGCTTAATAACTATGGCCTACTCTGCTTGATTCTGACCACTAAAAATTAAATATCACAGCTGACTGGGGGATGTGCATTGTATTAAAAGCAGTTCATTGCCATCTTATTAAGAAGCATTAAAAATGTAAGACCCTGCTTTGAGAGCGTTCATCAGTGGTCCTTCTTTAAATTTGAGCAAGGAGACTAAAAAGGACCTAGAGCTCTCAAGTATATAGAACAATTAGTTTTGATGCATGGATGTTATTATACCTTTCTTTGCTAATTATTTCCTACTCCAGTTACATATAAGCCAATTAGGAAATGTCTGCTACTTTTTATTTCCACATTAATGACACCATTCCGATTACAGGGCTGCCATCAAGGCAGAAAAAAATCTTATGAAGTGTATATATATTCAAATCAGTTATTATTACTACAGCAATAGCCTTTCTGTGAAGTGTTGCTAACTATCAGAAGAAATGCACTACTCTCATCTCAAATGAAATGTTGATTCACAGAAGGATGTTTGCTTCATATTTTAGCTCTCCATCAGTGTGCCACACTGGCACCTACAAACACTTCTGGAAGTACAGCTCTGGCCAGGAGCAGCTGTGATGTCATCACCAAGGCTCCCTGGAAACATATCACTATTCTGCTGAAAGCAATCTACCTTCTACATTCTAAACATCTCTCTCTAACAGAGGAAGAGGAAACAATCAGCAGACTCCACAAAGTGACCGAACATCAGTTCCCACCCTATTCTTTTTCAGACCAGCTTATCTGCCTGTTTCCCAAGTAGCAGCAAGGAAGTACATGGCAGTATTCCTAGCACACTCCACAGCTCTTCTCAGATTGTCCTTTTAGTAGAAGAGAAAGACTGAAGGAACAAAAAAGAAGGCATTGATGAAGAGCTTATTAATGCAGTCCTTCTGGAGACCAGTTTGTGTGTTGTAATTAGTAGTACAGAAATGTAAAACAATTAATTTACTATGGAGAAAAAAAAAACAAAACAACAGAATAGATTAATGATTACTGTAGGAAATCCAGCCTACATGGGAATACTTAGTAAAACAGACTTTCCATAATGAAATTATGTGTACAGATGAAATAACATTTCATAGAAATGCTATCCAATCAATTTCTTGAGCAATTTGTTCACTGCAAAAACCGATTGTATTTTGAACACTTTCTTTGCACCAAATACCTCATTAAGGAATGACTAGACTAAGGGCAGAGAGCTTGATATAGAACTTTAAGAGTTTCACACATTCATTTTAATTTCCATGTATTTTACTTGGACACACACACAGAAGAGCACTTGGAACTATCTTACCTATACCCTTAATAAGGCAAGGGTCATGTCATGCTTCTGTTATTTCCAGCTCCCCCTTGGAAAGTTGAAAGTTTTCAAATGATGAAATACTAATCCAGGGCATACACTGAGTAGTACATTGTAATGCATTTTTGAAGTTAATTTTAAAATCTCATTTCAGCATAGCTTGGAAAGGTTAAATTACAATGAAAAACAAACTGATAGTCATTTACCACCTACGTTAGACTTTCATCCAAAATAGCCCTGCTTAAAATAACCGAATGTCCTCCTCCCTCATCCCCAATGGAAAGCAGCATTTCAGTGCTGTGTACTGAATATTTTACTCAGTAAAATATCATCTTGCAATGTAAGCAATGGGAGCAAATGGAATCTGCACATACGTAATAAAAATTGGAAACTTCTTAACCTAGGTACTTAAAGATGTGAAAACACCACTCCATGAGCATGAACAAATTTTTAAAAATCTAATAGTGGCAATCACTTATCTACTGAGTGGAAGAATTAATTTAAACATGTACTACTGATCAACTGCCACTTGAGAGCTACTCAAATCATATTCCTTAACACTTCCTTGGGAATAAATGCCAAGAGGGGAACATAAGACTTTTTCATCTCCATGCAGCCAGAAAATGACGCTGCAGAGATCTGATGACATTTGCTAATATCATCTCACCTTTCTGTGTTTTCTCTACTTCCTGCTACAGTCCTGAAAAGATGGACAGACATGTTCATAGTCAACGTGGCTCTGATTAGTCTTCCTATCCCCACCAGTTTGAATGTCATGCCAGCAATGATGTTCCAGCCATTGTAGGAGCAATAAATTCATTTTTTCACAAAATGCTGAGCAGCTCTAGGGTGGCTCTCCAATGTAGTAGAAACTGATCCTTGAAATTTTAAATTTGTGTAAACAACACTTTCATTTCATCTTCCTTGTCTGTTTACACAAGCATCATGCAGCATCAGCCAGCTTAGGGGAAATCACAGACTTCACAGTTCTCAGCTCTGTCTGTCCTTACTCTCAGCACACCCGTCTGGTGATATTCAGGTGGGCTAGTTTCTCCCCATACGACTAGTATCCCAGATGTGAAGTTCATATACCAAATAATTCACGGGCAACAAGATAAAGTACAGAAAAACACTCTCCAGAGATCAGTACATATATCTCTGGGAAAATGTGGGGGAGGGATAAAGAGGGAAGAGAATGGAAACAGCACCTGGACTCTGCTTATGCTATTCAACAGGAATGATGAATGCGTGTTTCCTTTACACAATATGAAATACCACTAAACTTCTAGATTAAAGCAACCTTTGAGCTCTTCCCAGTGTCATCTATGCGTCAGGCCCTGCGTTCGCCTACTTCACATCCTTGTGAGATGGGCATAACAGTAACTGGACACAACACAGCAGCTGGCTCATCCCCATTGGACTCATCCTCATTAGGGGCCCCACTGAGATGAGGAAGCAGGCTGGAAACAAAACAAGAACTTGGAGGTTGAGATAAAAACTTTTTACCAACACAGAAGAGGAAAATGAAAACAAAAATGCTATTATAGCTATCTATCCATACCTACAGCTGCTATGTGCCTATTCATTACTCGCCACACACCAACTGCAGTAATACAACCCACTGCCCAACAGTGACACACAGCAGCAATACAAATACCCAACTACCCACCGACCAAGGCTCTGCCAGCACTACAAGGCCTCACCTCCCAGGAGTCAGTGAATATCCTTGGGGTTTGCCTTAGGAAGATACTTATTTGGGCAAGGCTTACTTGGTCTGAGAAACAAAGTGTCTAAAATTATAACGATTCTTACATTCTACAAAAGATTAAGTGCATACGTTTTCACCGCAGGTACTTGCCTGCTTATATTTTTGTACGTGAACTGCACAGTGCGCCACAACTACTCAAAAACCAGTGATGTCATTTGGTTCCTGAATCATCAACATGCTTAGTAAGTTCTTTCACCTATGTTACTGACTTCTCTGCAGTGGAAGTCTAGTTCTATAAGGAATTTCACACCTTTTCTCTTTAATAAATGAAACGCAGAAGATACATATCTACTCATAGAGATACCTACAATATTTTTCTTACTACCTCCTCAACTCTTACACACTTGCAGTCCTCTCAAACATAGATTCTTCTTTCTGCTTAGTACTCCACACAATTTATTTTCTAGACACAGTCAATCATTGATTGATACACCAAACACATGCTGCTTATAAAGTGATTCAGTTTTGGTTAATGGAAAGGGAGATTAAATGATATAAACCAAAATATCTTACAGACTAAGTGCTTGAAATCAGTGAGTCACTGTTTTGGTTAACAGGGTTTATTGGATTTTTTTTCCCAAGCCATCAGTACGTCAGTTAAGTCATAGCTCTACTTCTCTTAGTATAAAATCTTAGAATAACAGAATGACTTGGTTTGGAAGGGACCTTAAATACCATCTAGTTCCAAACCCCTGCTGTGGGCTACCTGCCCCCCAGCTCAAACTGCCCAGGGTCCACCCAGCTCAGTCTCGGGCACCTCCTGGGATGGGAACCCACAGCTCAGGGCAGCAGTGCCAGGACCTCACTGCCCTCTGAGTAAAGATCTTCTTCCTTACCTCCAATCTAATCTCCCTTTTTAATTTAGAAATGTTCTCCCTTGCCCTGTCACTATTTGCCTACATAAAACATACTCTTCTTTCTGTTTGTAAGCTCCCCTCAAGTATTGGAAGAACGTATCAGAAATGTCTCCAGAACATCTTTGTTTCCATTTCCTTCTAAAACACAGGTGCTTTTCTCTCTACGCATTCTAACATCTCCTACTTTCTTTTGTTCCCTTGCAATGGCTCACTAAACTCAAAATACTTCATACAACCACTTTCATTCAAAAATCATAGAAGAGCTGACTGCTCATGACAAGCTTCAAACTATGGCAAAGTCAGACATTAATTTATAAAAGGGAGTCTCAAAGTTAAAAAAAAAAATCCACAACAATAACAACACACATACACATATAAACACAAAACAAGCAAAAACCTTTAGGTTAAGGAACACAGATAATAGCTATTAGTGTAACTTAAGTTTCATCACTGCTGTACATACGATTTCACAGCTATACTTCGAAGACAGGAGGCATCGTGGTAAGTGTACTCTCACTGCGGAGTCTGACATAAAGAGTATCAGGAACTGCACTTAAAATCAACACAGTATATCCAAAATGGAATCACCACAGTATTTCCACAATAAAGTTTTCAATGTTCTGATGATTTGTGTTTATTCAGGTTGTAAACAAATCTCACACCCTTATCCCACAAGCTCATATTTTTTTTTTTCTTTTTGATCGATGTTTCCAAAGAAGGACATTCACACCACTGCAGCAAAGCTTCCCAAGTCCTGCTGGGCAGGTGATGAGATACTTAAAAGACACACCAAGACAACAGGCTGAGCTTTCTGCAATGTGTAATTGCAGACATCTGTTGCAGATGATCACACAGTCCTTCAAGAAGCACAACCCACCAAGATGGTGTGTTTGTCTTGAAAGCAGCAGTACCCAGGAGGGGCCAAGAGGAATCTCAAAGAAAAAAACAAACAAAAAGCCCCACACAAGTTTGAAACCAGCCATTATATCCAGTAGTCAGGCTATAACTTAGAATGCTAAAACCCCCATACTGTGCAGGATTCAGACCAGTAATTTAAATTTGAGCAGCCAATGTCCCAACTGCATGAGCCCTAATCAGGTTTTTTTGGCACTGCTTCTGAAGTCAAATTTGAATTTGAAATAAACAAAAAGACCAAAGGAAAAGCACTCGAACTTCAGAAGGATCCAGTTTCATTCTGCTCCTGAACAGATTCAGATCTCATGGGATGGAAAAGGCCTGGGAGGTAACTCACTTCTACTTCTGTAGAGCATAAAATCCAACACTATAGTGTATTAGAATTCCATCTTAGAGCACTATTTTTAGCTAAGCCAAATATATCAGTGCTGAAACGTGTATTACCTTATTTGTTTTGTCTTGTTTGCAGAAAAGCTTTCGAAAATTTTTCTCTGGACAAGGATTTAGTATTTCTCCTACACAAATACATCTGCAATCACATCCCCCTTACAGAGCTGACATATCTTCTTCTTACACTGATAGCTTTATTTCCAGCCATTCTGATTTTCTGAGACTTTCAGCAGCTTGTAAAACTGACCCATAGTGAGACATTTTTGCTACAGATTAGATGGAGGTTTTCAGCTTGCATTAATGAAAGTCTCTGCTCATTCATTTATGGTAAAGACACTTTCAAAATATCCTTTTCTTACAGAAATATTAACTCTTTGTCATCTTCAGGAAAAAGTACTGATATTTTCATTAACATGAAGCAACTGTGATTCTTTGTATGCAAAGAACCCACAACAACACACTGTTCATCTCAAAATGAACATGCAGAATAGAAGACACAAGATAATTCAAGATTAGAAATAGAGTTAAACCATGCAGATTCTGCCACCTGTCTGGGCATAGCACAAAGGCTCAGACACAGCAACGCAATTCTGTCAACAAGAAATAATGGTTTTGAGTAGGAAATAAAACTAAAATTACCTTTCCAGCCTGTCAAAAGCCTAAAAATCATACTATTCAAAGTCAGTGCCTCCTGTTGTTTTGTATTTACTCTGTAAATGTCAAAGGGAACTTCAAGAATACACAAGTCCCCTTCCACAGTTTGCATAAGTTTTTAAAATTAAAAAAAAAGTTTATTCTACACAGAGAGACATTTAAGACTGCCAGGGTTTATTCATTTTTTACTTTTTTCCTTTTATTTATTTTTAAATTTTCCTAAAACTAATGCATTACTCTGAAAAACGTCTCATTGTCACTGTGCCTGCATGTCATGGAGTTATCTAGGTCAACCTATGCCTATGACAGGGGGCAGTAGGTCCGTGGGCCACCTGGCCCCAAAATGGAAGGGAAAAGGAGAAGGGTAGAGAGATGAGAGCTGGGCTCAAAAACAGAACAGTGGCAATGATCTAAGGAGGAAACTTAATTATATTAAATATGATATCAGAATGCAAGATAACACAATATAATACATTATAATTAAAACTGAGGCAAATAAATCAAATAAAATAGGAGAGAGGGTGCCTGAAAACCGAAAAGCCTACTTTGAACTGGAGGCTGGGTAGCAGCACTCCCACACACACTGCCAGGCAGCGAGTGAGAGAGTGCTTGAGCCAGAGAGCGAGATCCCATGACTTCCTCCCGTCATTATCTTCCTCTCTGACAGTAAATTCCCCTTGGATATGTAGTTCTTCTTCTCTTCTGAGAACCAGGTATCCAGAAACTTGTCAGTCCATGGAACTGAATTATTAACTCTTTAGTTACTCGTGCTTTATGTGATGTCATGATGTGGAATACCGATAGCAGAATTATAAAACCATGACACTGCAGCACTGAGCCATACAACAGGCATCTTCTCACACTGGACACATCATGGATGTTACATGTTACCGTGTCCAACCTGAAACATGGCAGAGAGAATAACCAACAGCCTGACAACACATCCAGCCACAGGTCTTCATCTGTATGTCACTAGGAAGGTGCACCACAGGGACAATGAGTAAGACATGAGGTCACATCTTCTATGAACAATCAGGAGCTGCCAGCCTACATCACATGGCATCTAGTTTTGCAATAATGAGCCAAAGGTGTTAAGCATGCATTTCTACCTACTTCTACTTCACCCACATACAGATATAATAAGATGTATGCACTCTGTTCTTTAATCCAAATTCCCCTTTGTCTGCACAGGCAATTCTAACATTTATGAATTCCCCATTAGAAAATATCTAATTTTGGCAATCCAGAAAGTACGTTTTCATAGTTAAGCAACTTTCGTCTGTTACATAGTAGGAAATCAAGTACTGCTCTCTTTTCACAGAGAAAAAGTAAACATAAAGTGAGTCTGTTGGGTGCTAGAATAGAGGCTGTTTTACCTTCTCAGCAGAGTTTCAAATATATCATCATAGAATGACAGAATCATAGAATGGCCTAGGTTGAACAGAACTACAATGATCATCTAGTTTCAACCCCCTGCTATGTGCAGGTCACCAACCACCAGAACAGGCTGCCAAGAGGTACATCCAGCCTGGCCTTGAATACCTGCAGGAATGGGGCATCCACAACCTCCTTGGGCATCCTGTTCCAGCATGTCACTACTCTCTGTGGGAAAAACTTCCTCCTAATATCTAACTTAAACCTCCCCTTTCTCAGTTTAAAACCATTCCCCCTTGTTCTATCCCTATCCACCCTCGTAAATGCAGTACTGCAGATGGCCATTTCTTCATGTCCTCTCCATGCTCGCGTAAGTAGCTCCCCAGGGCAGCATGCAACATAGATTTACTGCCATCATTTGCTTGAGCAGGGAGGTGTTTGCCTTTGATAGCTGAGACTAACCATTTTGATCAGCTCCTTCAGCGGATTCTTTTGATCATCCTAGTCTTCATTGGGTGTTTCTGATATTGTCATGAGTTCATCACAATCAACAGGGACAATTCCTCCAGCATTTTGTTTCTTCTCCATTTTATCTAGTCTTTCTTTCTAGTTATTTGGGAGATGGCTGAGATGGAAGCATGGGATGGCGATAATTTTTGTGTCAAGTTTTGAAGTGTAAGAATCAGTTCAATAGCTGGGGCTCTTCTGTTCAGGTCCTTGTATCTATTGAACGTTACTACCAGTGTACTGGCACTGATAATGTACCAGTGCTGCTCTTGTGAGCTTCTGCCATATACTGGGTGCATTCCTCACAGTCCTGGCATGGATCTTTGGGAACAAACATGGGATCATACAGCATTTCCACCACAGCTGTTTCCCTCAAATACTCAATGCCTTTCTCAACAGTATTAAAATTTTTCATCTGAGGCTCCAGATCACCTCTGAAGGAATGACATTCCTTCACAACTAATAATATTCATTCCCAGAGGATGGCAACTCTGTTCAGACATCTACTAATTCCTCCATCAATAGCTGAGTCTCAGGCAGTGTTTTGTAGTTGGTGAGCTTCGTGAGCATTTATGATGAGCATTCATCTAGAAGCACACTACTGGCCTCTCGGTCGCAATGCCAAAGCAACCAGGTGACAATAGTTTCATTCAGGTGCCAAATAAACTCCTTTCTTGAGCCTTGGATTCAGTCACTTTCAGGGGTCGCCAAGTAGTAGTAACAGTGACCTCCTCATTCTCCTCTCCATGTTTCTTACTTTTCTCAGTTGCCTTTCTCAGTGATGGTGGTTTTCAGGAGAGCCCCTCACCTGGATCTTCCTCTACTTCCTCCACTTCTTCTTTCCATTCTAGACATGAGGACACCCATTTCCATTTCTGGCCTTCCACAGGAGCACCTGACATTCATACTGGTGCTTCCTGTGGTCTGGGGATGCTGTGGTCTTTCTGGGTTTGACTTGGAAGTTTCCCCCTTTGGTTCAGATCTCAATTTGGAAACTCTTTCTCTCCAGAACAGTATTACATTGAGCTCGGTAAGCACTCCACTGTGGCAGCTAATTTGTCACAACCTTTTCAAACGTCACAGAACATCACTGACAGCATTCCTAGTGTAGTCACCCAGCACTCAGCCACACACCATCTTGGTGTCAGCAACAGTAACATCACACAAGAAAGGAAACAGCCTACTTGCCTTGAGTTTTTAAGGTTAACTGGTGCAACTGAGTAAAAACTACATACACTGGCAGAAGAGGCAGCAGCACCTGCCTGGCTCCCACCAGAGGGAAACCAAGCAGGGCAGGTCCGATGCTTACAGCCCCTCACACCTCTTCCCATGGCAGGCACATGCAAAGCATAGGGCACTGGGCCGTGGACCTCTGAAAGGAGGAAGGCCCTGAAAAGCCAGTGCAAAGAGCCTGTTGGCACCTGGGCAGCTCAGCCCATGAGGAACAGCAGTCACCCAGCAGGGATCAGAAAACTTGAAGGAGAAACCCAGTGCAAACTACAAGTCCAGGACATCTACAGATACACATAGACAGATCTAAATGCACCTCATTGTGCCATGGGATGTAGCTCACAGTTTTGTAAGCTAGGGTTTTAAAACAGTCCTGTCAGATCCTAGGAAAATCAAGTGAACATCAGAAGTGTAAAAGCAAAGACAAATTGAAGTCCCCCAAGATGAGCTGCTGAGGCTAACGGTAACCTGACCACAGATGAACACAGCATTAAAAAAAAAAAGCACTGAGGCAGTTATCAGCATAAAGTCTAAAAACATTTTCATGCCAACAAAAAAACATTTGTTACATAAAACCATTTTCTTTTCTCTTTAAAACAGAGTTGGGGAAGGGATGCTTAAAATGTAACTCGGCTTAAAATGTGGATCGTACATCCAGTGCTCATTACCAGAATTATGCATTTAATGTCTGGGTGTACAGTACGATAGATGGAACTTTTTCCTACTTCCTGCAAAACAACATTTGCTTATTCAATTGCCTTTTAGCAATGGGTATAATCATAATCCCAAGTGACATATGCAGTGATAACAACTGACTCCTTACTCCCTCTGCAGCACTTTATTTCCAGAAATGCTGTGTTTAATTAGCCCTGCAGTAGTCAGAGGAACAAACAGGTCACCTTTATGTCAAACCTCTAATAGTCATCTTCCTCACCACCACCCCCATCCCCTTCATTTATTTTACTGTTTTGCTTTTGTTTTGCATGGTACAAGTAAGGTCATTAGTGTCAGTTAGCATTTTCTGTGTAATGTTTCTGAATAGCTGCAGTCTGGAGAAAGGAATGAAATAAACTGTAAACTCAACTCCTATGTACACATTCTGTAGAAGGAAATAAAAATGGCATACAAAATCTATATTCAAAATGTAAATTTGAACATACTATTTTTATATTTTTAATATTTATTATTGATATGAATTTAATATTAATATTATTATTTTTAATATTACTTGAATGTAATTTTGAAAATGTACTCTGAATGGATCAGTTGCAAAACACTGAGAGTTAATAACGAGGATGAATTTTATTTCAGTCCGCATTCTAAAATCTGCAGGGTTACCCAAAGCTGTCTTTTCCTCTACCAACTCACCTTTCTTCTCCTTCTGGAGATAGACACTGTTTTTGCTATGCGCTGTGAGAATCTGTTACTTGACTAGCAGTCCTGCAGTGCCAAAAGACTATACCGAAATCTATAAAATAGACCTGTGACAGTGAGTCACAGGGAAGCGTATACAGGAGGCAATTACATGCAGAATACTGTTCTTTCATACTTCAGCTGAAACAGTAAGCAGGCAGGCAGGGGATACATTTCCAAAATAAGGTATGCATCACCTGCTTTTAGTAATCACTGATATTGTGGCAAGGCCCAAGAGGCTCAGGTCCAGCATGAATATGGCCAGGGACACGATTGCTTACTGGTGCTTCTACCAGCTGATTTTCTAATTTAGACAACATTCCTTTTGGCAGTTCTCTTGTATGCTGAGGATCTACCTGTTTCAAAACCAGTTGTTGGAAGAAATGTTTTACAATGCTTGGAGTAATCTCAATTTAATTATGTCTTTTTCCATTGCCGTGTTATTTGATCATCATTATAGACCACGACTGGCATATCCCACGTTACAGCTTCATTTAATTAACCCTATACTGTTTGAAGTGAGATTGATAAATATTTATAAAAACATCTGATACATTTGTGCAAATATTTTTATTACTTTTTCAAATATGGCAATTTTGGTTTGGCAGTCCTGGCAATACACAACCTGTTTCACCTGCACTTTCAGATAGATCTCCACTTATCTCAAGGCAGCCTCACTCATTTGTGCTGACTGGTGCCCCAGCCCATATATCTCTATTTGAACTGTAACCACATAAGCCACAGCAAATGTGAAATTCTCCTGCAGAGCCCAATATGCCTCATTTAGTAGGCTGTATCTGAAACTTTTACAAAAAAACTAGGAAATATTCTATCTCAGATGATCAAATGACCCTTTTTAATGCTGGTCAGTGAACCTTCTGCAAAATTTCCTGGACTTAGCTTTTTCATTTTCCCATCTTTCTACCTTATGTTAATTTATCATTTCAGTCTTTCTTTCCCAGCACTCTGAAGCTGTTTGCTTTATTCTCACCAAAATCATTCATATTTGTATCGCTCATTCTAAAAAGAAGTTATTTATCTGCGTGGTATGGCAATAAGAACAACCATACAGCTTGCTGTGAAGGTTGTATCTTGCAACATGTTTGGGGTGCTTCTTCCCTGAAAGAGAGTTAGTGTATAGTATGTCTGATAAAAGCTGTACTAGACTGCCAGTGTGCATGTCATGATCAGTACACAAGAGCACTGGCTTCTTACAACATACTGACATTTATGTGTAAGATAAATTAAGGCCTCAGGAACTTCGGGACTTCTCTACGATTCAGAATATAAGGGAAAGTAGAAGGCAAGGAATCTTTAAAAGGAATTAATTCAGATAATGAGCACCCTGTGCAATAGCAATCTTGTAAGAAATAAACAATGATGTCTTTGAACGATTACGGTTGATCTTTTCAAGTCCCAAGATTGTGTCAGCTGATGTGATATGTACAGGAAGTGATCTGGCAAGTTGTCATGGTTTTATGATTTTTGTTGCTGGTATTCCACATCACAACATCTTGTAGTACAGTGGAAGTTAAAGAGTTAATGCTCCACTTTTGTGCATTGTCGATAGTTTGGGGCATACCTGTCTCAGAAGGGAAAAAGAACTACATACCCCAGAGGACTGTGCATTTCCATTCAGAGGGAAAGATAAAAGCTAAAAACTGCTCGCAGATCATGAGAACTCCCTCTTCCCTTCCTGTTTATCTCAGCAGTGTGTGTGTGCTCCCTAGATGTCTCACCTTCAGCATTAGAGTAAGGCCTTCAGTTTTCGGACACTGTCTCATTTTATTTGATTTATTAGCTTTAATTCCAATTATACTGTTTTATATTTTGTTATCTTGCATTACTGTATTTTATTTAGTAAATTAGTTTTCCTCCTAAGACTGTTGCCGCTGTTTTCTTTTCAGACCTGTCTCTCTACCCTTTCCCCTTTTCCCCTTTTCCCTTTCCTGGGACATGTGCCTGTTGGTCCCCCCATCCCATTTAGTCACAGAACTGGACTGAAACAGCCTGCAAACTGTTGACACAAGTATAAGGAAATATCCCTTTATGATGATCCACGATAGGTATAAAATGTTCCAACTCAAGCTCAGATAGCTTGATTACAGGTCAAACTCTAGAAATAAGTTCTTAGAGTTCTGGTGATTTTTCTTTTGTTAAGCAAAAGGACAGGCACTGCACACAGTCATTGTGTTTAACTCTGCCAGGAAAGAAAATGTGAAACATCATCACTTTGGGTGTGTCAGCAATAGCCACAAAGAGCGATACAGTTCATACAGCCACAACAGAGGTTTGATGAATTAGTCCAGGAGATAGTGGAGCTGTAACTTTATACTACAGTCAATAGACAAACCATTTATCTTTAAATTATTTATACAGATAGTGTAGGAAAACCCACTTTATACCATCAGTGGAATAAAGATGTACACCTATAAAAAAGGCCATTTAAAATGGAGGCTTGGGAAGTACAAGAGACATGAACAAATTATCTTAAATTACCATCTGTCTTAGTTGAAAGCTATGGTGCCACTGACTACCATGCAGCGAGAAGCCAAAAGGGTACACTCACATTGAGACATACCTTACCAAACTTTTTTAATGACACCAGTAGCAGTGACATACTTAAACAGAAAGTGCATATTGTTTACAAGCTTGATGGGTTCAGCAGTTGCTCAGAGCTTTTCAGTTGAAGCTCCAGCTACAATCAGAAACATTCAAGACTTGAATCTTTTGAATATTCAAGATTTGAATCTTGCTGTTCCTAACATTTCAGAGATGATGCTTTGCATTTTGTGTGTTTAACTTTCTTCTCTGCAAATGATTCACCACTTGGCAGACTCATTTATAACAACTATAAAAAAGGGGGTTTAAATTCTGTTTTTTCCTGTTTTATTTAGAAACTGTCCATTAGGAAACATGTTTTCTTATTTAAGGGATGGAAATTAAAGTAAGACATAACTTTACTAAACTGAATTTCCAAGGTTCTCTTTCTTAGCCCAGTACAAAATCAAGCCAAAATTACAAAATTCTATACATCCGTACTTCCCAAACAGATTCCCAAGCCAGTAGGTTTAAAGTTAAACAAGATAAATTTATGTATTTGTATTAAAATCATACAATCATATAGTCATTTCAGTTGGGAGGGACCTTTAAAGGCCATCTAGGTCCACTGCCCTGCAATGAGCTCCATCAGGTGCACAGACCCGTCTAACCTGATCTTGAATGTCTCCAGGGACAAGGTATCCACCACCTCTCTGGGCCACCTGCTTCACCATACTTATTGTAAAAAACTTTTTTTCTTATCTTCAATCTAAATCTCCCCCCTTCTACTTTGAAACCATTTTGTCCTGTCCTACCACAGCAGATCCTGCTAAAGAATCCATCCCCTTCTTTCTTACAGCCCCTTTATATACTGACAGGCTGCTTCAGGTCTCCCCACAGCCTTCCCTTCTCTGTGCTGCACAGCCCAGCTCTCAGCCTGTCCTCGCAGGGAGGTGTTCCATCCCTCACATCGTTTTTGTGCCCTCCTCTGGATGCGCTCCAACAGCTCCGTGTCTCTCCTGTGCTGAGCACTCCCCATCTGGACGCAGCGCTCCAGGTGAGGTCTCACAGCATGGAGCAGAAGGGCAGATCCCCTCCTCGCCCTGCTGGCTGTGCTGCTTTGGATGCACCTAGGATTTTGTTTGCTTTCTGGGCTATAAGTGGCTCATGTTCAGCTGCCATCCACCAGTACCCCCAGGTCCTTTTCAGAAGGGCTGTGCTCCATCCTTGTCACTGATGAAGATGTTAAACAGCACTGGTGCCAGTACTGACTCCTGAGGAACAACATTGTCAATGATCTGCATGTGGACATTGAGTCACTGACCACTGCTATGTGTGCATATATATATATATAAATACCTCTAAATTTCAGGCACAAGGTATTTTTTGTGTATAGGAACGACAGCTAAGTAATTTGCAGTGATTTGTCACTGGTAGCTCTTTGCAGAGGACCAATACAGTGCAGCAGCTAAAGGTCAAACCCAGAAGTCAGTGCTTTCCTCCTAGCCGTTTCATGATGATTTGCAAGCACAGTTACCTATCACATCGACCTTATTCCCCAGGGCAGTGTGGTAAAATCTTATCTACAAAGAGATACAAGTAGTTGGGCAGAGATTGCATAAATAGTTAGGCTTAGAGGGCTTGCTCCCTGTGATCAAGATAGTTAATGACAATATCAAATATATAAAAACTGTGGGGTGAGAAGAAAATAAGCATGTGTTTTGGTCAGTAATTAATAGAAGGTTCATATTAAATCTGCTCAAGATCTGGATGGCCATGCTTTCGTATTCACATGAAATTGTTTGATTTACTACTTAACTTAGCATACAAAGGCACTTTTCTTGTAATCTAAGGTTCTGGCAATTATCCCTGGTTGTTCAACCACAAAACTGGCTTTAAATTATACTTTAATGAAGAGTTCATGACCTAGGGCAAGAAAGACGTGTAATGTAGCGAAGCGCTATAAGATACATAACTGTCTTGAGGGCACAGAAGTAGAAATGGATGGAGATGAAGAAGAGAGTAGTGTGATCCGCCAAGCATTCCTTCTCTACTAGAAAATGAGGTCAGGGCTTCTTTTCCTGCTTATCTATACAGTGCCTCACATAAAAGGCACTGGCCTCAGGTTAAGACTCTCAACAGGGCTGAAATTAATATGTTTCATATAACATTGCTTATAATCAGAGATGAAAGATAGTAATGATTTCATAGAATCATCTCTTACAGTAAGAGATGTTCCAAATACAGCTCCAGCTGAGATACAGATCAGAAGGAGGAACAGTGCACCTCCTTTTAAAGAATCTTGTAATTTGATGCCACCATGGTCACACAACTTCAAAAACACGTGTGCTCATTTCACATCAATAAAAAAAGCTGAGCAGAGCTTAATAAGGATGACTGAGATTTTTAGGGAAAAAAAAAGTCAAAAACCAGAATCAAAACAGATTAATGTAATTACTAACTTCAACTAAATTTTCTAGATGATATTAAGAACTCATACTAAAATTTATCCAGCAATAAGTTTCTGTGCTTTCTCTCACACTGCAGACATGCAAATGTTAACAAATTGATGCACTCAGCAGTTTTCTTCTCTTATCCCCACTGTAAATAACTGGAAGTGGTAGTGAGAGAATGGAGGGGATCACTATCATAACTAAATATTCACTTGTAGAAAACAAAACTTGAAGTTAATTATTTTTTCATTTTAATCAGTTGCAACTTCTCATTACTTCTGTTCAGCAATACATCAGAGTTGATTTAAATAATATATACATTAAACTGAGTTTTATTTTAAATGTAAAAATAATGAGAAAATTGGTAAAATTAACATTACCGTTAGTTGTTCTACAAATATAAAATGTTGTGTTGTTTCCTACAATGTGACAGAATGCTGACCTATCATGTTCTACATAATTAAAATGACTGCAGAAGAAGTTGTGACTTCCTTTACATAGAACGTAATTATCAATGAACGCAATCAGAGTAAGTCTGAAATCAGTGCAACATCCTCAGCTATGTTGAGAAAGCTAGAGCATAATTTGCACAGAAACCCGATCAGGACATGCAATCGGGACTCTGGTATATGGCTATAGATATAGGCATTATTGATGGAAGCAGAAATCAGCCCAGAGCAAGTTTCTTATGTCCAGGGACATGGGAATACTACTCCAGGTACCAAAGCATCATAAAATTTCATTTACAAGTGAATTTGGTTCCATGCATTTCTTTTCTCAAACAACAAAAGAGATATTTGGTAGAAACATCATCTGACATAATTAATATTTCACAAGACTGGTAATATAAAGGGCTTTGTATCTTTATTGGCTCAACAAATGAAAGATTCTCTTTGAGTTTCCTGGGAGCTCTTGGTTATCAGTCCAAAACTGAGTTAAATTAGAAGTGATTGGGAGCTGCTACCATCTGTTGAGCGTGCGGTGAAATATGCTACATGAGTTAATGTATTTTAGCAGACAGATGGGTAGAAATGTGTAGTTCTTAGTCATTCAGCACCCTTGGTAGTGATCTAAATAGAGAAATATAAGGAACATGGATGGCATAGAAGTGAATTTTTCTATTCCATGACAAAGTCCCCTCTTGTTTCTTTTTGGCCTTTTTCCAAGAATTTTTTCTAATGCTATTTACTCTGTTATATATATCATGTGGTTAAGAAAAGCATTTTTCTTTCCAGGTGCTATCATCCTGGCTCCTTTCTCTTGCTCTGACATAAATTAGAAAATAAAAAAAAATCACCAAACCAAAATGAAACAAAAAGCAACATTTCTGTTCATGCCTTCAGGTGTAAAAACCCACACAACGTTTTTTTTGTGGATTGAATGTCACAGCAATGAAATAATGATGATGTGAAACAACACTGCCATGTCAGCAGCTCTTTCTTCTTTCCTTCAACCCAACACTGCTTTCCAGGTCTAATGTTACTGATTCTCCATGACTAAAGAAGTGTGGGGTGCATTAAAAGGACGTGACCAGCATGGCAATAGGGAATCTCCCCATCTACACTGCACTCATGAGACCTCACCTGGAGTGCTGTGTCCAGTTCTTGGCTCCCCAGTTCAAAAAAGACACAGAACTCCTAGAGAGAGTCCAGTAGATGGTGACAAAGATAAAGGACCTCCCATATCATCTCACATAAAATGAAAGGCTGAGATCTGGAGCTATTCAGCCTGGAGAAGGGAAGGCAGAGAGGGGATATCACCACTGTTTATAAACATCTAGAGTGCAGCAGACAAGTCAGTGGGAGTAGACTCTTTTTGGTGGTGACGTCATAACAGTAGAAAAAGGGGCAAAGGCAAGAAACAGGAATACAAGAAGTTCAATACTAACACAAGGAAGAACTTTGTTACTGTCACAGTGATGGAGCACTGCAACAGGCTGCCCAGAGAAGTGGTGGAGACTCCATTTCTGGAGAAAAAGACCCACGTGGATGCCTACCTGTATGACCTACTGTAGGGAATCTGCTTTAGCAGGAGGAGTGATTTCCAGAGGCCATTTCCAACCCCTCCATTTCTGTAGGTGCTTTCATTAAGAATATTGAAGTCCATTGGATAAGACTCGTCTTGTACATTGTTGCTATGGAGAGTAGAAGGGGGTCTTTGTGCTGACTACCTGCAAAAGTAGATTGTACTGCTGCAAAGTATTTACTGAGACCAAATCCATCCTTGTTGGAAGGACCTGATACACCACAACAGGAGTACGTGTCTTTGTTTCTGCTCCAAAAACAGAACAAAGTCTAGAAAGGTTAGTTCTGTCCTTCATTCATATCCTTAGGAACATTCAGTAGTTTTAACTAAATGATCTTTAAGGTACCTTCCAGCCTAACCCATTCTGTGAATAATTAAAGGCTTCAGCACTGCGCATAAAACTTGGACATAACTTCAATAGCTCTATGCAGTTTTCTGAAGAAGAAAGAAGGTGTGCCACAGATCTAATGTTCCAAAGCTCAGAACTGAAGATGTAGAACCATTTAGCTTATTTAAAGGAAAGACGTTTCTCACTGTCATTTTGAGATGAATATATCCTACTGAATCACCCATGGACAACATAAGTAATGCATTAAATTTGTCTATCTGTTTAGTAAGCTAATACAAAATCATCCTCAAATTTTAAAATTGACAGAAGACACTGGAATAGTTTTAAAGTTCCTCTGAAGTTTTTTTTTTTTTTTTTTTTTTTTTTCATCCTTGGAGCTGTAGAATAGAAAACAGAAAATTAAAATGAGCTTCAGTAGAACAGGGTGCAGGGGTTGGTTAACAACACTATAAGATGCATAGTTTTATTGTGAATAATAATTTTGGCTCTGGCAAGACTCAAATTTTTCACACTTTTTGAGAAAGTATGACAAAAAACAGCTCTCATGCAGATGATAAATGAGTGAACAAATGCTCCATCACAGTGCTCAGAACAGCCTCATCTCATCCCAAAACTGAAACAGAAGTGCAGACTTGCTATGCTCTTCAGAAGTTTTAGCCCATAAAGTTCAAGTCAGATTCCACTCAGAGTAATTATGTTTGCCTACAATAATTTGTTCTGTTTGTAGTTTCACATGGAACTAATGTCCATCCACTTGCTACACTGGACTATTTTACTGCTGCGTGATAGCTGTGAGTGGCTAAAGAGTCGCTAGAGTGGGAGAGGTAACCTGGGGAGAGAGGCAGCTGCCAGCTGACACAGAGCCTGTACTACAGCAGGACACATTTCTGAAGGAAGGATCTTAGCCTTAGTTTGAGAAAGTTTGGTTTACCATCATCTCACTAAGTGCTATGAGATCTCATTGAAATAAAAACTGTACTAAGTGTAATGAGGTCCACAGTTAGTTACTGGTTAAATGTAGCAGCAGACTCTTGTACAGAGCAGTAAGATGTACAGCACTAAATATATAGAGAGCTCGCAAGCAAAGCTGTCCAAAAGGAGAGCGCCTTCTCTATTCTTAATGTGAGTTTCTATTTTCATTAAAGGCTTAGGCCAGCAGCTATTCAGGTTAATGGATGTTTTTCCACGGACATCAGCAGTTGTCAGATCAACCTATGCACTGTCATTCTGCCTCATGAATTTAGCATAGCCTGAAAAAGTCTCAGGTGAGAGAGGCACTGCATCAGCATGGAATTCAGAACATTCATTAAACATAAGCCATAGGAAAATAACAAAATTCTGCTTTGACAGTGAAAACTGAATGACAGGACAGTATGAATTAATAGAACTGTGCATGAATCAGAAGTATACCTGTGCTACACCAGGAAACCATAGTTCTTCCTGCTAGAAGAAAAAAATAGTACATGTTATGCAGACAGTTCCTGAGTAAGGAGGGTTTTAGATATCATCAAGGAATAGAAGAGACCTCTCACTCAGAAAATGAAAAGATACTTGGAATGAGGACTCCCTAAATATCTTTTTGTAAAAGGCAGCCATGACTCTTGCTCCACAGCAATCTATCAGCACCTTCACTTGCTTCACTGAAAGCAGTTGGACACAAACCCTGTAGGACATCCCCATTTTAGGACATACTGAAGACATCAGCTCACTCACTATTACATCCAACTTAATAACTGTCTTCTTCCACCATGTACTCCACAACAGATTATGTCAGTGCTCTCACACATTTCTATTTTGCTTTTACATCTCTGATTATTGCTTACACTCATGTCTACCTAACCACTAGATAATTGCTCACAAAATGTACTCTGATCTGTCTTTCAGTAAACACTGCATTTTTTTGTTTATCCTTGAAAAACTGTACACAGCTTCTAAAACCATTTAAATTAATATCTTGAATTTCTTCATTAGCTGCCTTTGAAATTCTACAGGTAAAATATCTTGCTTTCTCTGTTCTTCTTGTCCAGATAACTACTTGTCCTCCATTGCTGTATTCTGTTTTGCTACTTCTTTTCTAGTTCTAGCAGCAAGCCAATCTGATTCTGTGTGTTCATTACATCAATAGCCTGACCAGGCTCAGTGGGACCCCAGGACAGAGACATAACCCTGAGGTTTAGCATCTTCATTGCTTTCAGTGCTCTTCCTACATGTACTCAGCACATAAGCTAAAATTTCCATTAGCTTCTGTCACAGGATATTTTTGCTGCTAAAGAACAATTGTCTATTTTGTTGATAGGATCCAAGAATAAAATTTAATTTTAGTAGTACAAAATGAAGAGAGACACAAATCAGCTGGAGCTGAATAAGAAGCTGAGAATATAGAAATAAAAGAGAGGTTAAAATAAAAAGATACATTAATCAGATGTGTTTGTTATTTCAGCAGCTGTCTCCAATTTATGCCACAGTCAGTAATAAAATAATATCAGTAACTAATATCTACCAGAAAAGTTTGGATATTATTTCAGTACAATTAACAGCCATTGTAATACATTTTAAAGTTACTCAGTAGGCACTGTTGGTTTTGGCTACACAGGAGTAGCGGAATGTAAGGCACTATCTTCACAAGGGTGTGTATATGAATGCTTTGACATATACCTTGCCCATCTTCTAAAGGAAAGCACTCAGTAGGGTCCACATATGCAGCACTTCATGTCGCTGGAGTGCCCAGGCCAAGTATCATGCTCCTTGCCTCTTCCCCTACAGTCACTCCTCAGCAGTGGGACTGGCCCTTGATTATGCTCATTCAGTTGTGCCACATAAGTAAGGGAAATGGTCTAACCAAAACAAGTGAGGTACTTAAGGAAACTGGCTAAAAAAATCACTCCACAGGTCTTTTCTTGCATACAGTCACAATGCCAAGTGAGTCAGACTGGTTGAACTGATGATAGGCAATAAGATTTTCTTGAACCAGCTCTGCCCCCAGATGATTCACACATGGATGTTCCTCAGCTTCAACAGATCCCCTTACTGACTGCACTGTACTGCCCATCCTGTGTCTGTTGTGACACTGCATCCTGCTGAAACAATGACAGATTAAGCTGAGAAATGAGAGCCATAACACGATAATGGAGATAAGATGTGATTTCCCAGTTTTCTTTCTGAGGGTAAAGAGATTCACTGAGTTAGGAAAATCATATCAAACAAATGCAAGCCATCCTTTGGCCTGTGCCACCAAAGTCAACATCAGCTGCCCATTTATGGCAGTTCTTTACTTCTCTCATTTTCCTCATTTCAAACTTAGACAATGTCATGGTTTTGTGATTTTTGTTGTTAGTATTGCACATCATAATGTCAAGTAAAGCAGTGGGAGCTAAAGAGTTAATGTTATGGTTCCGCGAACTGCTTTTTTGGGCAATTTGGTTCTGGGAGGGAAGGGGAGGAGTAGCATTCCTCCAGGTCGGAGGGCAGAGGAAGAAAGGTGGAGCTCTGCCTCTCTCTCCCCCTCTCTCTCTCACAGAACCGAGTAAGGCCTCGGTTTTGTACCCTGTCTCTCATGCTGTTTGATTTGTTGGTCTCAGTTCCAATTGTATTGTGTTGTATTGTATTATCTTGCATTCCTAAATCATCATTAGTAAATTAACGCTCCTTCTCAGATTGTTGCCACTGCTCTGTTTATTTAGACCCACCTACCTCCCTACCCCTTCATCCCCTCTCCCAGGGTGGGCCCACAATGCCCTGCCTCATTGGTCCTGGAGCAGGCGGACAGGCAGTAAACCATTAACATCTTTTTTTTCTCAGGCCATGGGCTTGCTGTGCCCTGTCACAGACACAGAGCTAGAGATAATACCGTGACAGACATGTAAACCACCAATTGCCTCTTTCCTACTTCTGGTCTTACCTCTTTCCAAGGCTGTTAAAATTCAGAGCAGATGAATTGCTCTTCTGTCTGGACGTGGGACTTCATTATGGGCTACTGAACTGTGATGCCACCAGCCTTTTATCCTATGTGCTGCTCTGGGCAGGGAAATGATCTGTTTTCTTACTTCTTCGAATGTTTTTAAATGATGGGTTTTGTTTGCAAGTGCTAATAGCATAGGATGAACAAAATCTTCCTTATATCCAGACTGTTTCTCTCTGGACTCTGTAGCTTGAACCCCCAAGACAAGATACAGTGTCTATAAGCTGATGGGTGCTAATCACGATCAGCTAGTAGAATTTGAAGACAGAATATACATGTATCACTGATGCACACTGCAAATATAACCTCCATTTAAGTCTCTTACAGCTTTCAATATCTGTTATTTTCACTGACATTTCTTCCCACTGTATGTTTCACAACTAAATGCTTGAGTAGGTTATTAATATAGAATTATAAGAGATGTATTTTAAGGCTAACTGTAAAAGGGTGATTATAGAAAGGAAAGTTATTCTGAGTTTTAAATCTGCTTATCACCCAATAAAATGTTATGATTTTCCTTACCCTAAGCATTAGCTCATCCATTTCAGTGTTAATTTCCAGAACTCAGCCATTTTTTTTCATATGAAGTGCTTCCAGGAAATATCCTGACCTTGCTGAGCAACTGAAAATATATTGCTGGCTCCAGCATGGCTGGGATTTCCAGCCTGGTCTCTGGATTATTTGTTTCGTAGTCACTAATGGGATACACCTCCTACACTTGCCACATTGGTTATGTTTGTAATCCATATTCTCAGTAGAGACATAAAGTCAATAAAAAATAAAATAAAATTCCTATTTGTGAACAAGGAGCTGAGCACACAATTCAAAATTACATCATCTCATCAGAAGATGGTTTCTGCTGGTTATGTACATTTAGGGAATACCACCAAGGCATATAGGTCTTCCTTTGGGACATTTTTTTGTCTCAACCTTTTTGATTGGTTCTTTAAATTCAGTGATGTCCAGAGAAAGGGCTCCCTTTAAGCAGCTTTTTTGAATATATTTCTGCTTCTCTATTTCTTCTAGCACATTGGACATTTCTTCCAGTGTCTTTCCTTCATTCTTCTTATGAAAGTGTTAATATTTTACCAAAAGTGTCTTTCCACACAAATGTATAGTAAAGTACTTAAAATAAGCTTGATGCTTGAATTTATGGGACAAAAATAATCATTTGTTTTATGTATTAGAGCTGTAACATTTTTCACTGAAACTTTTATTATAAGAAATTTTTTCCAAATCAAGGACCATCAGCCTTGATAACAGAACAAGAAGATGTAACCTCTGAAGCAAACACTATAAATAACAGATTTTTCTTTGTGCTTTTTCCCAAAGCATTAACTCTCTGGTTCAGTCATTGAACCTACAGACTTTTCACATTATTTCAGTTGTTTCCCAGCTCTGGAAATGCTATGGCATGCATACCTACAGAACTTGCAATCAAATTCTTTGAGCAGCAGCCATTTGAAGAGACGTAAGTTAGTTTTTGATTGCTTGTTTGTTTTTAATGGATGTAGTGCTTATTTACCTCAGGTTTACAGCAAAGAAGCAACTGCAGCTCAGACCACAGAAGACCAAAAAAATTGATCTTATGAAACTCCACCCTTTCCTGAGCGTACTGAGGATTGCCAGAGAGAGGTTGCTTTGGGTAAGGTGCTCCTGTGGGGCAGACTGGACTGGGAGGAAGCTTGGGCTGTGCCCTCAACTTCCCACAGAGTTAAATGGAGTCCAAGTAAGAGGCACAGGAAAGAAAAGAGATTTGCCTCACTTCCATGCTAGCTTGAGCATTTTGATACTGCTTCACGATTTAGAAGCAAACAGTATCCTTTTCCTAGACACATTTGGCCACATTCCCACTATTTTTACTTACATCTCTCTAGCATTGTCCATTTATGACAGCAGGAGTTTAGGGCTGACTTTACTGAGCAGCTGTATACAGGATTGGAGTGCTTCAAACATTTTCTGTGAGACCTGGTACATGAGTCTGCACAGCACTAAGCAGCTGACATCCTTGGCTACCTTGTGTCTCCTTAGGGATAGAAGCAATCACTACCAGTAGGAAGTGTTTTATCCTTAACAGCATCAGCAACGTACTTACAGAGGAAATGCATTGAGCCTATATCAAGTATATGCAAACTGGAGATTATAACAGAATGTTTAGGGTTACAAACATGAGTTTTTCTCTGCAACTATGGAGCTACTAAACAACCTTTAAAAATAAGTGCATAAATGTTAACAAACAGTTGAAACACAACCCTGTAGATCCAAATGCTGAGGCTTGGAGTACATCAAATATTACAAGCTTCATGACAAAAATGCAAGACTGGCAGCCCTAAAATTGTGGCAGCCCATTAAATGGAAACATTTTTTAATCAGGCATCTGGCATTGTTAAATATCCCACCCCTAGGCCCTGAACACTTAAATCCCAGCAGTATCCCTCAGGAATCAAAGGGACTCTTCCCAGCCATGGTAGCTTGCCGACACAAATCACATAAGCTGTGCATGGTAACGCTTAGGAAATAGGCTAAATTAACTGGCTTGGACAGAGGCTGTGCCAGAACAACCACTGGAGGGACTAGTCAGCATATGTCAAAGAAAGACAATATTGGTCACTGAGCCACAAGGCCAGCTGCTCTACATTCAGCACATCAAGCATTTCATGGGGATTAACAACCCTGATTACTAGAACAGCTTTTTATAGGTATGTGTTCACTAAATTGCAGCTCAGATACAATTGCTGCTAGCATTTGGCATCCCACTTCTGCATTTGTGCAATAAGTAAATAAGTAGATAAATAAATAAATAAAAATCTTTATCAGATGATTTAAAATCACAAAAAAAATTACAGAAAAATTCAGAGGAAGTTAAGTGATGAGATCAAAATTAATCAATTGTTAGTAACAGAAACTGTTCTCTTTCTTATGAATGTTTATAAATCTTTTAAGTGCTTATTCCAAAAATGCATTTTTTTTCTCTCTCTCTTTTTCCTTGTGTAATTTTCACAGAAGAGAAATATGAGGCTCGAAACCGTGCGTGCATGCGGCGATAGAGCAGCTGCTCGACCAGTACGGATTGCTGAGACAGGGGAGCTGTGCTGGTACAGCCAAGCCATGTGCCCGCTCTGAGAAGTCTGCAGACCGTTCATGTGAGCAGCCAGCTTTTCACCCTCTGACCACAGGTGCCCGCATTGCCTGGTGATTGACTCCTGCCACAGTCAGCACTCCCTGCTGCCCACTGCGCATCTGCTCAAGCCCATCTTTTAACCCCTTCAACAGTACAGCATTGCTCAGTGCTGGAGGTGGAAATTCTTTGTGATTCTAGCTGGATTAGGCTTTTACAGAGATGCAAAAGGGGGGTGAAATTCTACTGTGTGTGTGAGTTCAGGTTGCTAGTGGTCACTTGGGGTTTAAGGAACTTCTCCTCCGAACAGTTTGTTCTGTAAGATATTTTTTCCTGAGGTTTCTCTGACACGCCTGACAGTGGCAGTTTCTGTAGAGAGGACTGCAAAGTCACTAGACCTTCAAGTATGATCTAATATGACAATTCTGCTATTTCTGTCTGATATTGCATGATACAGAACATGAAATCCGTACAGCTAGCTCTCCTCTGGTCATTCATTCTTACCAGTGGATCCTGGGGATAATGAATGCTTTACTTGGTAATATATAAATGTTCTTCGGTAATGCCTCTCACTAAGAAAACACAATTTTAACCAAGCAAGAGATTAAAAATAGCTAGAGAAATACTGTGACAGATGGCACTGCTCATCCTGCCTTAACATTTGGGCATGTTCTGTTTCATGTTTCTTTCATTCTCCCAATTCAGAAAAGAAAATCCAATTAAATTAAGCATGTTGTAACATTTCTGACTTCTTTTTCTTGGTTTGTTTCTCCTTTTGCTGATAAAACAAGTGTGAATTTAAAGCTCAGGTGAGCAATTGGAGGCCAGGGAAGCAGTGTGCTATGAGCAGACATAATTAAGGTTTTTCTGCCACATTGTGAACTACTGCAGAGGGGAAATCATGTATTACAGGCTCTGCGTTTTTTCAGCCTTTTAACTCTTGAGAAAATGCAGTGAACTGTGTTAAATTTGTGTTGAACTTTTCTCAGAAAATGTGGCTATCATTTCCCATGGAGGAAGAGCAGCACAACAGATTTTATATCATACTTTTCCATTTCCTCCACTCTCCCCCCCCAAATTTTGGGAATCTTAATCTGCCTCTTTTCAAAGCACAAGAGAGATGACAGCACATTCCCACATTTCTCATCAAGATGAGCTAAGCACAGACAAGTTGGACAGAATGGGAGACCCAAATGAACTTTCAGTAGACATATTTTGACCACATCTGTCACAAAATTCTAGCAGATGAAAGGTTTTAATTGCTTCTGTCAACCCCTAAATATTCCCTTTTCCCATTCCTTATTCCAATTCAATTTTAGCTTAATTTTGTACTGTATCATGTAACTCCATGGCAGCATGTTATAGCCTGACCCTCAGACACATGTCTGTTGCACAGGACTGACACTACTCCAGGAGAAGTGCTGCGCAGGTTGGAAGGACACAGCAGCCACTTCTGGTCTGCCTCTGGCCAGTGCTCAGGTGGGAACCAGTGTTCAGCAACTCAAGACATATGATTGCTCTTTAGAGGAACACATACTCTCTGGCATTTTACCAAATTAATTCCTATTTCAGGCTGTTTTACCTGTTCCAGAGTTGTACCTGTGTCATCCTCTAGCAGCGCTTGTCTCTCTAAAATAGAATCACAGGATCATAGAATGGCCTGGATGGAAAAGAACCACAGTGATCATTTCATTTCAACACCCCTGCTATGTGCAGGTTGCCAACCACCAGAACAGGCTGCCCGGAGCCACATCCAGCCTCCAGGGATGGGGCATCCACAGCTTCCTGGGGCAACCTGTTCCAGTGCCTCACCACCCTGTGTGAAAAATTTCCTCCTCATATCCAACCTAAACCTCCCCTGTCTCAGTTTAAAACCATTCCCCTTGTTCTATCACTATTCACCCTTGTAAACAGCCATTCCCCCTCCTGTTTATACGCTCCCTTCAAGTACTGGAAGGCCACAATGAGGTCTCCCCACAGCCTTCTCTTCTCCAAGCTAAACAAGCCCAGTTCCCTCAACCTTTCCTCACAGCAGAGCTGCTCCAGCCCTCTGCTCATCTCAGTGTCTCCTCTGGACCCAGAGCTCCACGTCCTTCCTGTGCTGGGGGCCCCAGGCCTGGACGCAGCGCTGCAGATGGGGCCTCACAAGAGTCGAGCAGAGGGGGACGACCACCTCCCTCTCCCTGCTGGTCACCCCTTTTTTAATGCAGCACAGAACACAGCTGGCCTTCTGGACTGCAAGCACACACTGCTGGCTCATGTCCAGCTTCTTGTCCACCAGGATCCCCAAGTCCTTCTCCGCAGGGCTGCTTTCAAGGAGATCTTCCTCCAGTTTGTATAAATACCTGGGATTGCCCTGACCGAAGTGCAGCACCCTGCACTTGGCCTAGTTGAATCTCACTAGGGTCTCATGGGCTCACTTCTCCAGTCTGTCCAGGTCCTTCTGGATGCTTCCCTTCCCTTCAATGTATCGACTGCACCACTCAGCTTGGTGTCATCTTCAAAATTGCTGAGGGTGCACTCGATTCCATCATCTGTCACTGATGAAGATGTTGGAGAGTACAGGTTCCAAGGCCTCCACCCTGACACAGAACCACTGATCACAACTGTTGGCTGCATCCAGCCAATGAATTCCTAATCCATCGAACAGTCCATCTTTTGAATCCACACCTCTCCAATTTAGAGAGAAGGATGTGATGAAGGACCATGTCAAAGGCCTTGCAGAAGTCCAGGTAGATGACATCCATTGCCCTTCCCCCATCCACCAAAACCATCACTCCATCATAGAAGGCCACCAGATTAGTCAGGCAAGATCTGCCCTTGGTGAAGCCATGATGGCCGTTTCAGATCACTTCTTTATATCATATGTGTCTTAACAAAGCTCCTAGGAGGATCTGCTCCATGATCTTCCCAGGCACAGATGTGAGGCTCACTGGCCTGTAGTTCCCCGAGTTGTCCTTTCTCCCTTTCTTAAAAATGGGAGCAATGTTTCCCTTTTTCCATCACCAGGGACTTCACCTGACAGCCATGATTTTTCAAATATGATGGAGAGTGGCTCAGCAACCACATCAGCCATCTCTTTCAGAACCCTGGAATGGATATAATCTGGCCCCAAGTTCAGTTTCACGAGGAGGTCTTGGACTTACTCCACTGTTACAGTGGGACAGAATCCATTCATCTCATTCACACCTAGAGATTCAGGATCCTGGCAGACATGAGGAGCCTGAATCATAGAATCATAGAATCATAGAATCACCAAGGTTGGAAAAGACCTAAAAGATCGTCCAGTCCAACCGTTCACCTATTCCCAGTAGCTCCCACTAAACCATGTCCCTCAACACAACATCCAGCCTTTCCTTGAACACCCCCAGACCATCAGTGAAGACTGAGGCAAAGCACTTACTGAGTACCTCAGCTTTTTCTGTGTCTGATGAAGCCAGCTCCCATTACCTTTTATCACAGGGGGAACACCCTCAACAAGTTTGCTGATGACACCAAGCTGAGTGCACAGTTGACATAGCAGAAGGAAGTGATGCCATTCAGAAGGACCTTAAGAGACTTGAATTGTGGGCCTGGGTGAATCTAATGAGGTTCAACACAACAAAGTGCAAGGTTTGGCACTTGGACTGGAGGAATCCCAGGCATTTATACAGATGGAAGGAGCAGTCCTTGAGAGTAGCCCTGCAGAGAAGGACCTGGGGTCCTGGTGGATGAAAAACTTAACACGAGCCAGCAGTGTGCTCTTGCAGCTTGAAAAGCAAATGGTATCCTAGGCTCCATCAGAAGACGAATGGCCAGCAGGGACAGGGAGGTGATTGTCCCCTTCTACTCTGCTCTTGTGAGGCCCCATCTGGAATGCTGTGTCCAGGTCTGGAGCCTCCAATATAAGAAGAATATATTTCTCTCCAAGAAATATAGAAATATAGAGAGCTGTTGGAGAGGGTCCAGAGGAGCAAAGATAAGCAGGGGGCTGGAGCACCTCCCCTACAAAGACAGGCTGAGGGAGCTGGGCTTGTTCAGCATGGAGAAAAGAAGGCTGCGAGGTGATCTCATTGCAGCCTTGCAATACCTAAAGAGAGCCTATAAACAGAAGGGGACTTGACCAGCTCAAGACGCCTGGGACAGACGGGCTTAAGGCTCTGGTGGCACAAAAGCAAAGTTTATTGTTGTTACAGGGTTTTTATATCTTTTAGCTACAGGAGTATACAATACTTAAATCAGATAACATTCATGTAGCTGACAGCAATACGTCATTATTTAATTAGCTCTTTCGTAGATTATGGTCAGTACAGTGATCAAAAGGCGTTCTCTCCACAGAACATGTTCTGCTCTTGGTCATGGAACGAAGAAGCTGTAACTTATGCTTGCCAGTTTCACATGGCAGTCCTTCCCTTTCAGGAGGGGCCGCATGTTTCACATGGCAGTTCTTCCCTTTCAGGAGGGGCCGCGTGTTCCCTGTTTGACCCTTTCAGGCCAGTCAGGTCTGTTTTGCTTAACAGTCTTCCTCAGGGACTCAACTCTTTGAAAGCGGTTGGTTTTAAGTTGAACGAGGAAAGATTTAGGTTGGATATAAGGGAGAAGTTCTTTACCATGAGAGTGGTGAGGTGCTGGAATAGCTGCCCAGAGAGGTTGTGGATGCCCCATCCATCCTTGGAGGTGTTCAAGGCCAGGTTGGAAGGGGCCCTGGGCAGCCTGGTCTAGTATTAAATGGGGAGATTGGTGACCCTCCATGTGGCAGGGCAGTTGGAGGTTCATGATCCTTGAGGTCCCCTCCAATCAAGGCCATTCTGTGATTCTGTGATTCTTAGCCTTTCTCCTCCTGCCTATGTACCTGTACAACCCTTTCTTGTTGTCTTTCACATCCCTTGCCAAGTTCAGCTCCATCTGTGCCTTGGCTTTCCTAATCCTATTTCTACACACAAGGACAACAGCCCTGTATGCCTCCCAGGCTACATAGCCCTGCTTCCACTTTCTGTCCATTTCCCTCTTTTCTCTCAGTTTAAGCTGCAGGTCCTTGCACACCCACAACAGTCGCCTGCCTCCCCTGCTCGACTTCTGCTTGGGGATGGAGAGCTGTTGCACTCTCAGAAGGGTGTCCTTAAAGAGCTGCCAGCTTTGTTCTGTGCCCATGCTCTTAAGGACAGTTTCCCAGGGGAACCCACTCAGCAGTTCCTTGAGCAGCTGGAAGTATGCTCTCCTAAAGCACAGGATGCTATCTCTGCTTTTTGTCAGGCCTGCATTCTTCAGGATCACAAACTGCACCAGGGCACGGTCACTACAGCCCAGGCTGCCTCCAGTCTTAATCTCTCTGATGCTCTCCTCTGCACTGGTGAGCGCTAGGTCCAGTAAGGCTTCACCTCGGGTTGGTCCATCAGTTACCTGGACAGACACCAGGAATCTCTTGGATGGTCTGCCACCCACCATGCCACTCTCCCAGCAGGTATCTGGGTGGTTGAAATCCCCATCACGACAAGAGCCCACAAGCACAAAACCTCCTGCAGCTGAAGCAAGAAGGCCTCGTCAACAGGCTTCCCTGATCAGGTGGCCTGTAGCAGACCCCAGCCACTAGATGCCCTTTAACTGAACTGATCCTTGATTTTAACCCACAAGCTCTCAAACTGATCATGGCTGTTCCTCAGACACAGCTCTTCACAATTTATCCACTTCCCAAATACCTCCATTTTATACTACTTCTGATATCCATAATCATGATCAGGACGAGCATAGTCAACCTGGCTGAGGTTTATAAAATAAATTGCTCCTGTTCTTCCTGTATGAGGTAGATGCTACTTTTTACGCGTTTTGCATAAAATCTTTTCCATACATTTTGAAAAGGGGAAGGGTAGGAGGAATATGAGCTCTTCCCACTCATATTCACAGGATAACGCTGGACAAGTCTGCAGGCAGGTGTGCAGGTACATGTATCACTATCGCTTCTCACTGTCATATGTCAGTTTTGCCAGACCAGCTCTTCCATGGCTATGTTCCATGGCTGCTGTGCCACTAAATTCTCACCCTTTTGAAGTAAACTCTCAGGTGTCTGGAGATCTACTAAAGGGAATTAATGCTTTTGCTACCTAGTTCCACAATGTAGCTATGTGGAAACAATTTCTGTGCTGAAAAGGAAATTTCTCACTGATATCCAGTCTAGTTTTGTAAAGCTATTGCTTCCTCTCTGCACCTTTTTCAGATGGAGAAATTAAGAAAAATCTATGCACAACAAGGCACTGTAATTAGTGCCAGTCCTGAGAGGCTCATGAACTGGCAAAGCGAAACTCCTCCAGAATCAGCCTGAGGAAACAGACAATTAAAGGCTCTATGACCCAGCTGCAGTGTTCTTTGTGCAATGATCACAAATTCACCCCAAGGCAACAGCAGCAATTTCCAGTGAAGTTGCTGATGTAAAGTAACATCCGAAGGCGCTCTGATTGTCTTAGTCATTTTTAAATGTTTTGTCTCTACCACTCCTAGAGGAGAGCGAAATTTCATTCTGTCACTCGAAGAAGAGAAGAAATAGGCAATAAAACATCTCCACAGGAAGGAAATACTCTTATGTCTACGACTGTAGCTTTGTTCCCTAAATGTGTCCACCTCCCTTTTAAAGAAAATACAGTTAAGCATGAGTGAGTCATTTTCTGGTTACTATTAAAAACAAAAGCAACCAAAGGGTTGGTAAATAAAAGAAAGCATAATTCAAACTGTACTGTAACTGCATTATCTTTATCTGTTCTCCTTTTGCTAAGCATGGTTATGTAAGTAGTCCTTGATAGACCAATAGCAGCACACCTCAGAGCATTCCTTTCTTACAGCTTGCAATGGAAAAGGAGGGAAGCTAAGCTTTAAAAAACAGCTCAGTTAAGGGTTTTTCTTTCACTACTGCTGTTGGAGCAATTCTTTATTCTCCAGACTTCCAAAACAATTGTGTGACAGCTCCATACAGCAGATTCTGTTTCATCACTTAAAAGAAAAAGAAAGGGCTACGTGCAGAAATATGAAGGCACATGGTGCCTTTCATGCAATATAAAATTATTTCAGGTGAGCGTGAGCTTCTTCCACTGCTTTATGCATTTTTTCACTTGACCTTTTCTCCCAACTGCTTATGGAGGAAAATATTTTTAAGATTGTTTGTGTTTAAGATTGCTTGTGTTTTTGTCTCTTTTTGCATGGATGCCTTCCCTGCTGGCTTCCATAGGTAGAGAAACTGATGCCTTGTTACAATATCCACAAAGAGAGAGTGATACATGAGCAGAGTCATAAAAGAAGAGACAAGTGCAAAAGATGGTGGTAATGTGAGATGTCTCATATAAGTCCAGGGAAATGAGAATTTCTGTCTTCCTGAAGAGAAATTGCAAAGGGAAGAGGAGAAGTGACACTGCAAAGAGAAGAGAAGAAGTGACCTCTGCAGAGAGGGCTGGTCCCCTCTGTTCTTGCAGACCTCCTGCATTCCACTATCCCGCTGGCAGAGCTATGGCCAGAAGAGTTTCTGCCACTTGGTCCTGCATGTGAATTTTCGATGAATGACACATCAGAGAGAATTCCCAGCAAGGCTGCAAAGCTGGAACCACTGCTCTCAGGCAGGCTGCTGACAGCGCCCAGGGGAAATCTATGGGGCTGTGCTGCAGTCGGCACCCCCAGTGCAGAGGATGACAGCCTGTGAATTCATAATAGCCCCATGTCTCCAGATAGTTTTCAGTTTGCTATGGGATTGACAACAGTAGGAAATATTTTCTCACTGTATTTTCCTTATCCTCTTCAATAGCTCTTATAGCAAAGCAGTGACAGTGCTACCGGTACCCCAATACCTTGTATGAATAATTAACTTTCTGGGAAGTGTGGATTTAGGGAACAGCTGGGTTTCTCTCAAGTGGTCATATATTTTCCTGAAAAAGAGCTTCTGTTTGGGAGCATAGTTTGTGAAATCAGAATTAATCAGCTTGGGTCTGCTCTTCTGTTCATGGGCAGCTAAATTCCTGTCCATCTTTGTTTATGAAAGGTTAATAAAAGCAAGCACGTGATCAGAACTTCTTCAGAGAAACAAATATCAAACAGTGAGTCGCTAACAATACCTCCCTGTAACTGAGCATTCCATCAACCATTATTTTCTCCAAGCCAAAAAATAATCTGTTCTTTTTTCTGAATTTTTTTACTGCTAGGAGACTACTACACCTTTCAACCGTATCTCCTAATTGTCATCAGCAGCATTACTCTCCCACACATCTAGGAACTAGCTCTAGAATTCTGCACAGTGCCAAAGATTTCTGGCAACAAAACAGTCACATATGGAGGACTGGGAGGAGGGGGTATTTTAACTGAACATCCCGTCAGGAACATATCCCTGCTTCCTTCTAATGAAACTTTCCTTTATAGTTCTGAGATGTTTTGAAACAAACAGCTTAATTATTAAGGATACTTAACAGACTGCACACCTCCACAACAATTGTCAAAGTCTATAGCCAATTTACTGAACATAAGTCAACTTTCACATATCTGGGTACTTCCTTCTTTGAACAGAGTTCTTAAAAGCAGATGTCAGATTCTTGATGAATCTTATTATTTACTCTGGGCTATGATATCTGAAGTTAGATTTTGAATTTGACTCCTGTCAGAGTGATTGAAGTCAAAGCACTTTGTTTTACCTTCTGTTTATGCACGCAGTCGGCTCCACAAAACTCTGCTACTTGAAACACAGCTAAAAACTACTTTATATGTTTACTCCCTGGCATTCTTTTCTTTCTCTGAGATGGACTCTACAAGTAATCATAATTGAAAAAAAGAAATCAAAGATTAAGTTTGCAAATAGTACTCAGAAGTCAGGAAAGATTTATTTTTAAAATAAAAATAAAAAGAAGGAAGGAAGGAAGGAAGGAAGGAAGGAAGGAAGGAAGGAAGGAA
>NW_024962270.1:16550971-16597931 GCF_019238085.1 Lagopus leucura | reverse complement strand
GAAGGAAGGAAGGAAGGAAGGAAGGAAGGAAGGAAGGAAGGAAGGAAAATATTTTATGTGGGGATAAGGTCTGATGATCTTCACAAAGTTTCAAAGTGACCACATTTTCATGACAAAAATCCACTGGCCTTTCAATATAAAACTAAGAATCCAATTATAATTTGAGCTATTATTTTAAGGCGTGAAGGAGTTGAGAGAGCAGTCTGCTGTTACAAAGCACAAGAAAAACTGTCAAATGAAGCTGAGATTTCTGTGCTGATATCCACTTTCTTTCAAGCTGCTTTGAAAACACTCCCTCTTGGCAGAAGCATTTTGAGGATTTGATCCTAATATGTGCTGGTCAGAATGAGATGAGGAGCAGAGCTGATCTGATACAGTCTTCAGATCCACCAAAGGCATTAAGGCATTTTTGTTTATTTTATTTTTCTTATCTGCACCTTCTCTCTCACTTGCAGGTCACTGATATTCTTATTTCCACAGTGCCAGTAACCTAATGTCACCCTGCAGATTGGTTTTCACATGTATAGCATATAAAGGAAGAATCTGCTCTAAAACGGGGAAAACTAGGCATTCTTTTCCATCTAATTGCTTATCACTATTAGAACTGGAACTTTGTTTTCATAGAGGAGATTGCAGTATCTCTGTAACAAGCTGCATGCTTAACCACCACAGTTGCAGGGGTGAACTATGTTGCTCATGTTTCTTTTAAGTCTCCAGATACCCAGCTGTTCTACAGATTCATGGTTATTGATTTGGGAAGCACTTTATGGATAGTTGTGTCAGAGTTGTATGGCAGCCTCCTATGCTCTATGTGACTTCTGACTCTGTTGCAACACAACAAGATCTGCAAGTCAAGACAAATTTGTTACTCCAGTTCCCACATCTCAGAAAGTCTTATGTATCTAATATAAATTGGGGTGATATGAGAGAGACAAACAAGGGTTAAATATATACAGTTGATCTAAATGATTATCTAGGAAGAAGGTTTGGTGCAGAGTGGCTAGCAAGCCTGTGTAGCAGAATTTGGAGGATTTGGAGGTATTAGTTAACTGCCTGTTGAACACAATCCAGCACTGTGCCCATGTGGCTGAGAAGGCTAATGACATCCTGTCTTGCATAGAAATGGTATAGTCATCAGGAGCAGGAAAATGATTGTTCCCTCATGCTCAGTTCTGATGAGGTCACACCTCAAGTACTGTGTTCAGTTTGTGCCCCTCACAAGAAAGACATTGAAGTCCTGGAGTGACCTGAACCCAGGGAAGAGAACGAAGCTGGAAAAGGGTCTGGAGCACAAATCTTGTGGGGAGTGGCTGAGGGAACTGGGATGGGTCAGTCTGTAGAAGAGGAGGCTCAGAGGAGACTTCATTGCTCTCTACAGATTCCTGAAAGGAGGTTGTGGTGAGGGGAGTGTTGGCTTCTCTCCCAGGTAACAGCAGTAATTTCTTCTCAAAAAGAGTGATGAGGTAATGGAATGCCAAGGGAAGTGATGGAAACACCATCCCTGGAGGTGTTCAAGTAACACGGAAATGTGGCACTTGGACATACAGGTTAGTGGGCATGGTGGTGATGGATTGATGGTTGAACTTAGATGATCTTAGTGGTCTTTTCCAATCTTAATGATTCCATGATTCTATGAATGTTCTTTCCGAAGAAATAACAGAGGCCATATTATCTGGGCAAGGATTGCTCTGTTATTCTTTAAAACAGGCATGGCCTACACAGACACGCTTGTTTCAGGCAAGCAGCCCAAAATAGTCCTCGCCCTGGCAGCAACTCTTCCCTGCTGAGTGGCCTGGCCCCGGACCCTCACCCATCAATCAGCAAAAAAAACAAAATATTATCCCCAAATAATTCCTCTTTACTCAGTGTGGCCCAGGCGAGTCAAAAGGTTGGACAGCAATTGTTTTAAAGAATAAGGTTGGAACCAGCTTTCTACTAGAATCCTTATGCTGGTCAGTAAGTGCAAGTTTTGGTGAGAAATACTGTCCTTTGTAAGTTTTGTAATTTAGGGCTGTAGCTCTTCACTGTGCCACAACAGTTAAGACATCAGAGAGCAGAGGGAAATACGTACACAGTGCTGGTAATATATTTTTTTCTCATCTCATTCTTTTTTTTTCAGTTTACTATTAGTATGAAAGCCCACTGTTAACTCATTTAGCATTTTGCCCTCACAAACAATATATGTTACTTGTCAAAATGTTTCTACATTTTCTTTCAAGTCCAATCTTTCTATTTATTGTGCTCAGCCTTCTGTGATGAGTTTTTCCTTTTTAGAACAATGTGCAGATAGCAATTCTAAAGTATAAAAAGCACTTCATCTAACCCTCTGAATGAATAAAAGATTTGTTCTTGTGTCTAGGAACATTTTTAAAAGCTTACGTGCATGTCTAAGTGTTTCCAGTATCATAGTATTTTGGTTTTATGCAACAGTTTTAATTGGAGTAGATTTCATATTCAATTTTAAAATTATGGTTTTGGAAGACAGTGACATTGACACTGCCATTGCATTATGCAGCCTAATGTCTTAAAAATAGTTTGTATCTTTGCATTGAGTATCCTGACATCAAGTAGATATGTTAGCCAGATTTAATAGAAGTAAACAACAAAGAAAAACAAACAGCAAAAACAGAATAAGGAACACTCACTACACTGATATACTTCTGGTATTTAAAAAGCCATTTCAATTTTGTTATTTGGTTCCTACTTCACACAGTAGATGACGACCAGTGATATTAACTGATTGATTCGTCCTAACAAGTAAACGTGTCAATTATCTAGTGTTTAGATATAATGTTACGTCTAAGACTATGAAATACAGATATGTTGAACAAAATTGCTTTAGAGTTTAGGGAAAACAGATGTGAGCAAGGCAACCCATAGACAGAGATATGTGAAATATAGATCTTGTATGTAATATAAGTCTTTTCTTCTTACGTACTCTGCATAGAACAAAACAAAACAAAACAACCTTCAACTGTTAAAAAAGATTTACGTTGAACATATTCAATCGTAAGAATATTAGGAACTGGATTACACTCCAAGGTTTTGGCCTTGCCATCATTTCAGGTTTTTAAGAAGAACGAATAATGACAAATTATTCTTGAAAATTCTTTAAGTATATTTGATTCTGCCCCAGGGGCGAGAGATAGGCTGGATGACTTCTCAGGGTCCCTTCCAGAGTTATTTTGTCTGAAATTTTGATAACTGCAAGTCTTTAGAGTATTCTTTCAAATATGGAAAACATCCATGATTGTAAGCTGTTTATTGCAAAAGCTATCTAAGTTTTCTGAAAGGAAAGGATTTATCAGACCCACACAGCATCTAGAACCAGAAAACACACAGAAATTTTGCCTCTACTGTACTGAAAGCATAAATAATAATATGAAATATGACGAAAGGAATGAAGAGAACTCCATTTTACAGAATCCAACAGACTAAAAACCACACGTGATTTTGAACAGAGCAGCAAGTGCTTTGACAATTGTCCGGTCCTGAAGGAATATATTTTTGCATTCTTGCAAATTTCCAGTTAGTGTCCAACCACATACTTTAAGCTGAGATTTCATTCCCACTAGGTAAGGTTCTAGGAGGAGTGCATTTAATCTTTCAGCCATTAAATTACATTGGAAATGAAGAGCTCCTGTATGTATACTTTGTTTTTCTCTTAACTACCTGACAATTTTAGTTTAGTTCAGGTTTTTGACTAAGATTTTAGGTTATAATCAGTTATAAAAGATCCTAAATAAAAACTATTTCAAGAAATACTGTGGTTAAATACACAGCTTTTAATCATGGAGCAGAAGAGCTTTCAGGACATATGACTGAGTCCTTCCTACTCAGACACTGTGCTTACCAACAGACTTAGTTATTTTTCAAAACCTACCATGCTTCTAATTTATTTCAAAAGTTTCTAGTCCATTTCTGCTGCAGAACTATTTGGTATTTCCTCTCACTGAAACATTTTCAAAACTTTTGCCAGAATAGTATTTATAAATATTATTCACTTTTCAGGAATGTATCTTAAGTCTCTCTTGTGTCTAGATGGAAAGAATTATTTCCTTACACATTTATCTTCTGTCTTCCTTCTTCTGATAGGAAAGTAATAGCACCAGCTGGCATTTGAAGAAGTCCTGTTCTGTCTGTCAGATTTTCATTTTACTTCTGAATGGTTTGGGATTGTTGTTTTTTTCTTTTTCTTTTTTTTTCTTTTTGCAAAGTAGGTTCTCTCTTGCGCTGTTTTTGCCCATTTTGATGGCAATTTTAATAATAATTTTGAATAATATGTGCATTATGCCTCATTTTTTTCTTCAAAGAAATGCATGCGCTGCTGGGAGTGTTTAGGGGATGGAAATTGTCACCTCATTAATGTTGCTACTGTTTAGGGATTCAAACAAAACATCTAAGTTATCTGACTAAAAGCCCATGGGCATCTCAGACAGTAAAACCACAGATCTGCATTTGACAAGTCTTTAGAACGATTTTTCTCCACCAGTTTTGGACTGAAAGAAAACTCTCAAAATATCTCAAAAAGGAGCAGTAATAAGTTATTTAACGATGAATGACGGAAGAATCTGTGGCTGTCAGGAAGATGGTAACAATTCCATTAATGTGGAGAAGATTTATTTCCTCATCTGGAACAATGCATATGAGACCCAAAGTCAGCACGAAAAGTGATATGTGAAGGTTCCAATGTGAGAATGGTTTAGATGAGTATTTCTAACACAAAATTTAATAAATTTTAAAAATAGACCATTGGATTTGCAGTTCGTATTTTGATCTCCATCAGACAATTGCCAGTGGGCAGTTATTTCTTATGTTAAATGAATGCTTGCAAAAATGTTTCTGCATATACTGCCTTGGACAAACACAGTTTTCCTAGCTATGCCCACTGGCTCAGATTTGGGTCACTGAATAATACCCAAACATCAGTCAGAACACCAAGCTTCTTTGTACTGAAACCCGGGTCACCACACACCCCAACACATCTCATTAAATAATACTGAGTTTCTACATTCACAGTGTATTACCAAGAATTCCTGTTGGATGTTTCATGAAGTAAGAGAATGGGAACTCTCTGCTCCAATCTAGGAACATTGTGGTGAGGGAACATGTTCTTTTTTCCACTCAGTATAAAACTGTCAGTCTGAGCTAGCTATCACTGTAGACAGCGTGCTAGAAATTGGCACAGCTCAGATCAAGGAATGAGAATGTATTTTTGTAGAAGGGTTATCGTTGACAACACAAGAGGAATAAATTAGAGTAAGAAATAAAAGAAGATGGGTGCCCATGGCATCATCTTATAGGAATTTAATATTCTGAAATATTTCACTTTCTATTGTATCTACATGCCATTCATAATACAGACATGGCAATATCCAGAAAATAAATGAGGTGTAATTTTCATGCTAATTGTGCTGGATGTACCCATACTTTTTTCATATTTATTTTTATGGCATGCTTTTAAAATATAAAAAAGGCAATAATGTTTAAACACACAAATTTGGTTTTAACATTGTTTTGCCTTCTGCATTCTTTCTGTTTTGCATAATAATTCCTAAATAGCCTTTCATCCTGTCTTCTCACTTTAATCCCCAGGTGACACATTTATTCCTGGGGATTTCTTTTCAATCCTTGCTGAACCAAACCTCAAACAAAATGTGCAGGTTTCCTTAGAAAGGGCAAGAAATAAAAATAGAAGGTCTAACATTGTGTCACTTGTAATTGTGCAAAGCAGGAGCAATATAAATGAAGTTAAGGAATTCTCTAATTTTACATCAGTGTATATGACATGAAAGAATTGAATCAGTTGGAGGCATTCACACAATGTCATGTGATGCAGATCCATTGTTTTTTTCATTGCAGATGTGTATTTCAAATCAAATTATAGATTAAACCCTCCAACCAGTTCTTGAGTTAGGATATAGTTAGAGCCATTTTAATAACATATTTCATAAAGGAACCTAAGCTGAAATCTCTGTAATTTATTTATCAATGTTCTTTAATATTTAAGGCTGTTCACTTTTATTTATTTATGTATGTGAGGATTTATTAAATATGACTGTCACCCTCTGTGGGTGAGTCTACAAAACTGACATCAGAAGACCCTTAAGCTAAACTGATGTAACTCACTACGAAATCTTCCCAGCATTCCTTTGCAGTCACAACATTCAGATGCTGTCTGGGATCAGGGAAAGCAAATTCACATAGGAGCTTTTTAAGGATTGAGAAATCAGAAATCTAGTGACTCTTGAATTATTTTCCCCAGATGATCTATCTAGCAGCAGATAACAGGAGGATACGGAATTCTGTACTCTAGCTGAAACTACATATATTATCTTGGGCCTAACAGCCTAAGAAAAGAATGGGAAATTGATCCACATCCACAATTATGCTGAAAAAGCACTGAGTGTAAGCCAGAGACCTAGTTTGTATCCTGCTTATAACTAAGAATATCCTTTGATTCATCTCACAAAGGACAAGAATAATGCAAGAGTTTATGCCAGTATATTTGCTGTTATCAAATTTGCTGGTATCAAATCCCAAATTTAATAACTTCCTCTTTTAGATGGACTGGTACAACTTCCCTAGCAACTGCAAGTTTTGCTACTCTTTGCCTAACTGTGATTTTTTAGAGATGTGTTGGAAAATCAGCAGTCATACACATTAGGCTAATTAGGCTAGATTTAAAATTACACTCCCAGAACTATTACTGAGCCAAAATTTGATGTAAATTTCTGTGTCTGTTTTTCATATGCCCTACTGCAGCACCATGCCAATTTTCACATCTGTTCATGTTAATACAGGAACAATTAACACATCTTTCCCTTATTCAAAAAATACCCTACTTGAGAAAGAGCTTAATCTGCAGCAGAACCAGAGCAAGGCATGATGAGGATACATAACACAGTGTCAAAGATCAGATGAGCAAGGCCCAATGATCATAGCCCTTAACATGTCCCATATTATAGTTATCCTTGAGTCTCACAGCAGTTTGAAATAGCACACGAGACAGCTGGCAGGGTTATTATTGGGACTTGCTCATCTAACCAGTGAGCTACAAACAGATGTGTATGAGATAAGAACCACAGCCATTGACACATCTCACACACCAGACAGTGGGCAAAGTGACTCAACCTGACAGGAAGAGGAAACTGTGTGTGACATGTCCTTCACTTCAATGAGTATCATGTCATTCCTGGCCCAACTTTTCACTTGAATCACCAAATGCTATTTGACAGGACATACATGTGATTTCTGGGGTGATGAAAGTCCACTTATATACCCACCAAGAAAAATTAAAACAGTGACTGTGCAGCATGAAAAAAGAATTCTTGCACTTAAACATATTAGTAAAATACCTTATCAGGAAATCAGAATTAATTTTTTAATTACGCTGTGAACTATAATTTCTTATAAATACTATCTGCAAGCATCAACAACCGTATTCTAGTAGAGTAACTGCCAATGGACACATTTTGTTCTTTCTTACAAATCATTTGTCTGCTTTCAACAGCACTATTTCTAACTGATAGGACTGAAAACATAGTTCTGCACTGATAGGAACTTACGAGATAACGAGAAACTCTGTGAGAAGGGAGGAGAGACACCAAACTGCAGGTACATGGCTGTGACAACAAAAGATTCAGAAGCCAACTTAATCAGGTGTTTCTGAACAGCAGCTCTTGTTCACGTATCTGATTCCATTGTCCTGGCTTTCTTTTCCAAACTCAAGACTCCAAATCAGAGAAGAAATTGACATTTTATGGTAATGAAAAAATCACTAAGCTCACCGATACCTGTAATTATTTCATAACTGTCTTTCATACTGCAATTTCTGCAGGTAAACACGTGGTCTGAATGCCATGGGCATAGTCATAATGATGTGAATAAGAATGAATTGCCTGTGCAACCACAAGTAAGTATATAGATGACACTATCCTTTCAGTTCTGACTCTGTAAGAACCTGTGATAATACATACAGCACTGCAAAATGGACTGACTACCAGTGAGTGAGATAGAAAGCTCAGTGCACGAGAATGTAACAGCGCTGTGTGCTGCCCCACATCTACCATATTGTTTGTCAATTTGAGAGAAATTCACTTGTGAGCATTTCGAAGTGTTCAGAAGCAGATATTTTTAAAACTGTAGACAATGTTACAAGCTCATGTAAAGAATGTAATGCTACTGACCTAGACTGCATGATAGATTTCTTCATTCCCTCAAGATCACTAGGAACTGTAATGAAACAGGAATTGCTAAGATTGCTCAGAATTTACTTCTGTATCACTGAAATACAAGCCCTCATCCATCAAAATATTTGATCACGTGCTGAAAATTGAATAATTAAGAGCTCAATATTGGACTCTGTCATCTTCCATAGTTTACACAAAGCTTTGTGCACTATGCTAGATTTTATATGAATAAAAATACTCTCAAAACGTGCACTTACCCTCACTTTGATAGTAGAGAACTTACCCCCACATGATAGTAGAGAACAGAATCATAGGAGTTGGAAGGGACCTCTGGAGATCATTGAGTCTTATACCCCCACGAAAAGCAGTTTTCCTACAGTAGGTTGAGGAGGAAAGCATTCATGCAGGTCTTGCATATCCCCAGAAATGGAGACTTCCCTACCTGATCAGCCTGGTCCAATGCTCTGCCATCTTCACAGTAAAGAAGTTCTTCTTTGCATGTTTGTGAGGAACTTCTTGTGTTTCAGTTTTAGCCCACTTCCCCTTGTTCTATCAGTGCACGCCACCGAAAAGTGCCCGGTCCCATCCACTTGACTCCTGTATTTTAGCTATTTAAAATAATTTATATTGTCTCCTCTCAGTTTTCTCCAGGCTGAACAGCCCCAGATCTCTTAGCCTTTCCTCATACAGGAGATGCTCCATACCCCTAATAATCTTTGTGGCCTTCTGATGGACTTTCTCTAGAAGATCCCTGTCTTTTTTGAGCTGAGGAGCCCAGAACTGGACACAGTGTTCCAGATGTGGCCTCACCACGGCAGAGTAGAGGGGAAAGATCACATTTCTCCAGCTGCTGGCCACATTCCTTTTTGATGTACTCTAGGAGATCATTGGCATTCATGGCCATAAGGGCACTCCGTTGGCTCACAGCTAACCTGTTGGCCACCAGAACCCATAAGTAAGTCCTTCTCTGCAGAATTTCTTTCCAGCAGGTCATCTCATAACTTGCAGTGATGCATGTGGTTATTCCTCCCCAAATGCAAGACTCTGCATTTGCTCTTGTTGAATTTCATCAGATTTTTCTCCATCTGACTCTCAGGCTGTCCAGGTCTTGTTGAATGGCAGCACAGCCTTCTGGAGTGTCAGCCACCCCTCACAGCTTTGTAGTATCACTAAACTTGTAAGGGTGGACTCTATCCCTTCATCTAAGACATTGATGAAGATGCTGAACAAGACCAGACTCAGTACTAGCACCTGGGGAGCTCTGTACCACTGATCACAACCTTCTGAGCTCTGCCAATCAACCAGTTCTCAGTTCACCTCTTGGTCCACTCACCTATCCCACACTTTCTAAGCTTCATTACTAGGATGTTGTGGGATACAGTGTCAAAAGCTTTGTTGAAATCAAGGTGCACAACATCCACCATTCTCCCCTCATCTATCCATCTAGCCCGAATGATATCTGTTGGTAAAGTATATGCACAAAAGGATGTTGCAAAATTCCCACCCACCTCCTTGTTACTCACTTGTACATGTAAACAACCTCTAATAGTTTGTACTCAATAATTAACATTTTTACTGATGCTTTGAACTATCAGATAATACCAAAGCATATGCAGTAGAGAATAAAGCAGATTTACAGTGCTAACAGGAATTATTAATGGCAACATTGGCACTATGACAGATAGGCAATGGATACCATAAATTATGAGTTGTTATTGTAATTGTTGAATTAGTCATGCTAGAAGGTTAATCAAGGTTTTATTTCTGGTATTTAATTCTGCAAGTCCTATTGCAGTTGATGAGAATTAGGGTTCCAGCTCAGGTATTAGAACGGGATGGGCACTGGCTACAGTAAGCAAGAGAAGTGACAGTGAAAAAAAAAACATTGCTCTATCAGCATTTTCAAAGGCTGAACTAAGTTTCCTGAGTTTCCATGTTCTTCTCTTCTGTAGTCTGCACCTGGCTGCAGTTATTGAGCTGTTTCCCCTGGCCAAGTGTTCGCCAAGCTCCACAGCTGCTCTAACCGTGGTTTTGTTTTTATTTTATCCTGTTACACATCCCTAGTGTATAAACTCCATTCTGAAGGAGATACACAGCTCCAGGACAGACAACCCAGGTGTATGGGCCAACCCTACTGCTGGCTGCTAGGATTTCTTCTACTGATGATTCCTGAATCAGACAGCTTTGCAGCCACTTGCAATAAAAATACTAGTGAAACTAGAAAGAACATAATTTTCAGTCAGAAGGTTCAAGATCCCAGAAACTCTACATCGTTTTTAAAATCACCAGGTGTAAGTATTTGAGAGGTTTTTTGAAGGTTTTCTGATTCATGAAGAAGTGAAAATATCAACAATGCAATCTGACACCAAATCTAATCCTGAACATTTAAATAACCAATTAGTCAGAAATCAAACTCATTAGACAGCTTTTCCACTTTTTGCTCAGTGCCAGTGACAAAATTTGGACCCGCAAATAGTCACGTTTCTGCCTCTACATCATTTTAAAATAAAGACAGAGATGATTAAATCATATAACTGTCCCTTGATATATCTGCTGTTTATACACAAAATATAGAAATATTTGAAATAACGGGAAGTGGGCTTTATGAACATATGCTTTATCATATACTTGATTTCAGCTTCTTAGACATTAGCATTAATATTTCTTTCAAAACATTTTCATGCATTGGGAGCATTAACAGCTTATCTTATGTTGATTCTTTGGTGTCTAATAGTAATCAGCACAGACTTCTCTTTTGGGAGGCAATTCTGACATCATCTTCTCTATTTAGCTTTCTACTTTCACAAAACCTGAAGCAATATGATTATCTGGGTGATATGTATCCCTTTGCCAAGTTCATCTGAAATTTGCTGATGCTTTAAAAATATGACTGGGAGGTAGAGAAAACACATAGATACACAGATGGCCCAATCACTTCAGTCTTCTTTCTGAAAACTATTTTAGAACTGGTGATACACCAGGCTAATGCCAACCATTTCACTGTGGAGATGGGTCTAAGTGCTTGAAGCATGATAATGTATTCCTCCAAATTTTTTCAAGTGGAATCACTGTTTGAAAGCACTTCCCCAATTGGGAAAGTAGTCTGTGAAATATGTTCCTAATGTAGGCCCTTTGAAATTCAACTGCAGCTTTTAAAAAGAGAGTCTAGAAAACATAGTAAGATGAACAGAACAGGAGCCATTTGCCAATAAGAAATAGCACAAAGGGCCATCAGCCTATGTCCCTCTGCCTGGGTCACTGCTCCTTGCAGTTAATAGAGCAGCTATTTACATCTATCACCATTTGTAGAACATACTAAACTACAACATAATTGAGGTAACGCATAATCATTTTCCTCCCCTGCTATCACTAACTTTGAACAGCTGTCACATAGTTATTAAAACATCCTTAAGCAACAGATTAGACATTACCCATGCACAGAAATAACTGCAAGTTGATAAATGATTTTATCTTTCTGAATTAGCAAGGAAATGCAAACAAAAACTTCTCAGCAGTGTAGTGGTTTCAGATGGGATGGAGTTAATTTTCCTCACAGCAGCTGGTTTTGGATCTGTGTTGATAACACGCTGACATATTAGCTATAGCTGAACAGCACCAAGACCTTCGTTTCTCACACTGTCCCACCAGCCAGCAGCGAGGGGATGCACAAGAAACTGGGAGGGGTCACAGTCAGGACTGATGAACCCAATGGACAGATACTCCATATCACGTGGCATTGTGCTCTGCTATAAAATCCAGGGAAAAGAAGGATGAAGGGGAGGATGTTCACAGTTATGGTGCTTGTTTACCCGAGTAACTATTACGTGTGATGAAGTATGGCTTTCCTGGAAATGTCTGAATGTTTGCCTGCTGATAGAAAGTGATGAAAGTGGTGAATGAATTACTTATCCTGCTTTAACTGCACTAGTCCTTCAGCACATTCGTCTTGTGGAATTGATTCAGCAGTGTCCTTTCAGCTCTCTTAGCAACAATTGTTTGTTTATACTGCAAAAAATAAATGAAAGATGGAATATGTAATCAAAGTGTGTCATGAATTACTACATGTAAGAAGATGGACTGTTTCACTTAATTCCTGCTAGGTATTAAGACAGCTCTATGGAATATTCTTAAACCATGCCTCAAAGTAGATTCAAAAAGTCATGGTAGATGCTTTGTATATTTCACTTATACAAATGAAAGTATCCCAAATATTAATAAGTGGGTCTATTTAATTAAATCCACTTAGAGATGTCTTCAGGACATTTTCTGCCAAATCTCCATGTGGAAAAGTAGGTTGTGTTAATATCAGTTTTCCCAAGTGTCTCAATTACCTGTAAATGCTCCTTAGTTTAAACGCTACAAGTCAAGAAACCTCTCAAATCTAAGATTAAGAAATCTCGTTATATGACTTACAGACATCTTGCCCAGCCCCTGTTGCTTTATCCTAGAGAAGGAATATCTTGACACTGCGGGTGTTCATAGGGGTTACCTGTTCCCAAATTTATCACAGCCCCAAAAGCACTCACCTCAGGTGGATTGTTCAGATGAGCAATGTTGAAAACGTATGTAAGAATTTGTATAAACCAGAGGAAGCTGGTATTTAACAAGTACTTTAATTTAGCAAGTCAAACATTGGAAAAAGGAAACCTCTGCTTCCCCTGGAGCATGGGTAATTTTCACCGCATGTGATCACTTGTGAGCACTATTCACAAATCTGGATCTAGTTCTTCTGGTTCAAATTTTTGCAGATGTTCAAGTCAAATTCTGTATTCAATTATTCCCAGTCCAGCCATTACACAGCCATCACTGACCTTTCTGATGACTGCACACACTGACACAATTAATCACTATTTCCTTGAAGAGCAATTGAGCAGCTGGTCACAGCAACAAGGTTGAGAAAAGTCCACGTGTTAAGTTCTCATGTCAGTATTATTCAGGTTTTAATTCACATGTGAAGTCCAAGACATAGGGTTGGCATTGAGACATAAGACCTGTTTCCACCACGGGAAAATGCTGTAGCCAAGGGCACACTTCTATAATAGAAGACTCTTGCTTTCACACACCTAAAAATGGTAAGGAATCATACATTAGTTTATGATTTGAATTATGTGATAGGACTGCCCACAACCATGAGCAAACTGGATTTGATGACCAAATTTGCCTTTTCTACAGTCTTTGCTTACTTTCCTGCTCAGCCATTTAGCCCATGCTCTGTTTGGTCCGAATTCCATGGGATTTCTCCACATATTCAGCTTACATAAGAAGCCATATATACTGAACGAACGCTTCATTAAACATTGGAACTTCCCAGATTTTTTTTTTTTTTTTTTTTTTTCCTTCAGCCTTTCCCTTTGACAGCTAAATGTACCACGGCTCTCAGAACACTGCCACTGTGCAAAAATCATCTACTGAGAGAAAAAACTTAAGGCATTCTCTGCTTAATTGGAATGTGAGGACACAAGTCTTACAAATCAATGCAAACAATCTGTGTTATCCTGATCTTTCCTTTTGCAGCTTCTTTTTGCGTCCCTTGAACACTGTGGTCTCCCATATTCTGTTTCAGACTTACTTCTTGGCCGAGGTGAACAAATGTAAAGCAGCATCTGAAGGAATGTGAATGTTGATTTCAAACTAGAACTAAAATACAAGGATAAAATTACAGTGTAACATCTTGTGCTCAGTCTCATTTAGAATGGAGCTCCCGCATATCTGATGAAGCATTTCGCTTCAGTGCTTTCCAATGAAGAAATTCTGCATCATACATGGGGAATTCATTGGCTGTGCACACAAATACACCCACACACAGAATTCTTCAATCAATACTAAAAGCTTATTACTACTAAAACAGTTATGAAAAGTCAAAAAGCTAAAAGGTATTCAGACCAGCATCAACTAAAACTTCCTGTTTCCCCACTTCCCAGCATCTTTTCACACTGTGCTTGACAACACCATATTTTCAAACAAGCTCTGCTGTAGTTGCAACAGGACTGAAAATACTAAAATGTAATTAAAGAACTTTGGATTCTAATTATTTACTGCAACTTTTCAGTGTGCAGTTTTTTATCTGTTGCATTTTAGGAATGATTCCTTGATGCTGTTAAAGCATCTCTGTAAATTTAATGGAGCCACCATGAATTATTGAGCTTGAACATTATAATGCTTTTCATGAAACCTACATCTAGTTGGTACTTTACTGAAGCTGAACCTGATATCTCATGTCACCTCTTCAGAAAACAGTGCTTTTGTACAGTTCACACTGCCCAAGATGAGTCAGTTTTACCAATCTATCTTGCAGCAGCCAAGTGGGTCTAATTACTGCATCAGAACATTTTATGTCAATGTTGCAAGTTTGGCTATCAGTATTGCAAGTTTGTATATCAGTGTTCTGCTGCAACTTTTTGACACACCCTCTAAGTGGGGTAAACAAGTATATAACAGTAACACTGAAGGAGTATATTCTCTGCTGTTCAAAGTTTGTGTTCTGGGCCGGATCTACCATCCAGCAATTTTCTGCACATGAGGGGCAGCTGCACAGGAGAAAGGATTCAGTCACAGATAGGAGAAGACTTCCAGATACTGCTTGAGTGGCATTGATGGCATCAGCAGAACCAGCCAGCAGAATCATCAAAACTCCCAGCTGACTTTGTCCTGCTGAGCAGTCTGGCATTGGCTGGTCCTGGAATTTCCAAAAGAGAGGAATTTGCCATCCTCTTCCTTATCTGCCTGCACAAATCTACCAACACCTCAGAATCCAGTGTGTGAATTAAACAGTATTTCAGCTGGAACAACTATAAAAAGGGAATAAGTGAAATTTCCAGTGCTAGTTTCATTTAAAAGGCTCATAAAATGTAAGCTTTTTAGTGAAACCATAAATACAGCTGTAATGTGTCTTTTCAGCCATTTGCAACTACTGCTAAAATCCCTAGAGAACTCAGGATGCTTTCTGGTTGGAGACATGCAGGTGAGCTATCTCTGTGGGTTACAAGTTACCATGTTAAGCAGTAAAATGTCAGTGTCCTGTCAGAGCTCTGTAATCACCATATCTGGTTAGAAAAAAATGGAGCTTTTATCACTTCCTCCTTGTTTTTATAATCTCAGTCCCTCTGTTTCTTTTTAGTAGTAGTACACAATATCAAGATTTTATTCTTGTGAACAATAACAACAAAAGTGCTTATTAGAAAGCCTGCACACACTTCCTTTTGTGTCACACTGTTCTGAAAGTTACTTCTAATTCTTCAGTTAAGTCACCAAACCAAAATGAATTATTCATAGACCATTGAAGCACCTCACTGATGTGTTGGAAGACTTAATTAAATAGTACTTGTGAAGCAATCTGAGAAATACAGAAAAACTGAATAAGATTCATTTACAGTCACTTCTTTTTCTATATTCTGTTTCACTGCTATGGTATGTCTGACCCGTCACTTCCTTGGCACTAAAATGCACACTGAATAATGCTAAGGCAGCTGTCTCCTTGGTCTTCCTTGTATCTCACTGTAGTTACTAAGGTTGATGTAATGCAAAAAAAGTCCAACACAAAAACAACACAAAATTCTGTTATAGATTGTCTTAAAATGTCACGCATTCAGGAACCATTCGTACCTTTGCTTGTTCACCTTGATAGCTGGGACTTCAGATCCTTAGAATCACAGAATTGCTCAGACCATTAAAGACCATTGAGTCCAACCACAACGCAGCCATCCTACCCTAACTCTAACAGCCCTCTGCTAAATCATGTCCCTGAGCACCACATCCAGATGGATTTTAAACACATCCAGGGATGTGACTCAACCACCTCCCTGGGGAGCCCACTGCAGTGCTTAACAACCCTTTCTGTGAAGAAGTTTGTCCTGGTATCCAACCTAAACTTAACCTGGCACAACTTAAAGCCATTTCCCCTCATCCTGTCACTTGTTGCCAGTGAGAAGACCAACCCCGCTCTGCTGTAAGCACCTTTCAGATATTGGAGGAGAGCAATCAGGTCTGCCCTCAGCCTCCTTTTCCCCAGACTGAACTGCCCCAATTCCTTCAGTCTCTCCTCACAGACCATATTCTCCAAGCCCTTCCCCAGCCTTGCTGCCCTTCTCTGGACCTGCTCCAGCACCTCCATTCCTTTTTGTACTGAGCTGCCCAAAACTGAACACAGCACTGGAGGTGAGGCCTCACCAGTGCCGAGTACAGGGCAGGATGACTTCCCTGGTCCTGCAGTGTGATATCTGCCTGTAGTAGACTCCCACAATAATGTCAGTCTTATTGGCCTTCACTTTTATTCTGACCCATAAGCTCTCAACCCTATCATCACCATCATTGATTTCCACATATTCACATTCTTTCTTAACATAGAGTGCTCCACCACTGCCTTTCCTGCCTTGCCTATCTCTTTTGAAAAGTTGGTAGCTGTGTAAGTTATTCTACCATGTTTCTGTGATGACGACCATATCATAGCTTTCTGACCACACAATGGCCTCCAGCTTCTCCTGTTTATCACCCATGTTGTGCGCATTAGTGTAAAAGCACCTGAGCTGGGACTCCTTTTGAGTGGCAGTAGTCCTAATACCCTCATGACCCTAATCAGGTGTTTCCAGAGCCACAAACCTCACACCAATCCTCGTGTTCTTCCTACAAAGAGCTGAGTCATTCTTCTCCCTCACCAAGACACAAGACTGTGGGATCTTACTAGCACATCCCTCTGCTACAAGCACTGGCACATTACATATAGGCTCTGCTCTAGTGCCCTCAGTTATATTCCCACCCTTCTTTGTACCTAATTTAAATCTCTATCAATGAACCTTCCCAACTCCTGTCTTAAGACCCCTTTCCACCAGAGGGAGAAGCTACTCCTATCGAGTGCCAGCAGGCCTGGTCTCGTGCAAATAGAGCAGAGGTCAAAAAACCCAAAACCCTGCCAGGCACATCAGGCTCAGAGCCAGGTATTAATCCATTCACTCATCGTATTTAGTTCCTTATTGTTCCCTGTAATTGGAGGGATAGAAGCAAACACAACTTGTGCTTCTGAACCCTTTACCAGTTGCCCCATGTCTCTGAAGTCCTCTTTCATAGTCTTTAGGGAAATTCTTCCTATATCATCACTACTTATCTGAAACATCAATAGGGATTAGTAACCTGAGGGCCAAACTAGGGAAGGAAGTTTCTTCCTTATGTCTTTAATCTGGGCTTCCGGAAGGCAACAGACCTACCTGTGTAGAAGGTCTGGTCTACACAGCGACCCTTCTGCTCCCTTCAGCAAAGAGTCACCAATGACAATGACCCATTGTTTTTTCTTTGCCAATGAGGTTTTAATGCTAAGTGATGTCTGGTTAGACTTTGGTGACATCACCAAGTGGAGTGAACCATCATCACCACCATTGCCTCCAGAGCGCTGTACCTGTTCTGCAGGGGCAGCTGGAGAGGCAGGGGAATCTCTGGGAAAACACACCTGCATTGTCAGTCAGGGTCCTTTTGCCACTGCCCCACACCCCCCAATTCTTCACCATTGTTGCTAGGGGGAGGAGAGGACAGGGGGTTCACTGAAGCAGACACACTGTCTGCCTGCTGGTTCGCCTCCGTTACCTGTTTGCAAGGCATCTGGGGGTGATGTTCTCCATGTGGAGCCTCAGCTGGCTACCAAGATCTTGGGGCCGATGGGGTTTGACACCACCAGTCAACCTCTTTCTCAAATTCCCTTATGCTCCTCAGCTTCTCCACCTCCTCCTTCAGGTCAGACACAAGGCTGAGTAAGTCGTTCAGCTGGTCGTGTCTTACACAAGTGCTGTGTCCCTCACCTAGCACTGCAAAGGCCAGGCACTCACTACAGCCACAGAATTGCACACTACAATGTCGTTTCGGACCTCAGTCTGGATCTCTGCATTTTTCTTGGCAGTAGCCTTCCACCAGGGTGCAGCCATGGCAAACCAGCAGACTCACTAACACCTAATAGCCTTAATGGGGTGTGACTGATCAGCCCTGCCCTGCTGGTAGTACTAGCACCGCCCTTGCCCCTTACCAGGTGGTTAACAGATGCCCCCCGCACTTACCACTCTTGTCACAGTGATAACACCCCCCCTCCCCCATCCCAGAAGCTTTTTCTAGGCAGGGGGGAGTGGATGCAGAGCTGTTTCTTTCACAACACCCACATCACTTCAGCCACTCTTGTGAGAGCTGCCGGGCTGCTCTGTTATCTCGGGGTTCCCTGGATGAAGGAACCAACCGAAACCCCCCTGCACTTCGTGATCAGCCGCTGATGTTCTGGCTGGGGCAGCTCCAAAGCAGCAAACCTCAGTGATCAAGGGATCACTTGCATATGAAAACTCTGTCTATGTAAGCTCAGTTTGTAATTTGAGCTAGCAATCTCAAACACCTTGTTGAAGATCTCTGGCCATTGGCTAGCACTACTGTATATCAGTGTACGTGGTCATAATCATGTCATTACTTTAGACATCATCAGAACACGGGTTTAACAGGCACTGGTATTTCTGGAGTTTACTGTACATGCACAAATATAAATGTTATCTCACACTGACTACTTTTGGTAGATGTCTCTATGCATGTTGCATTATTCCTTCATGCTGCATTATTCCTCCATGCTGCAACCACCCTCTAAGCATCTTCCACCGCATCTTCTTTGATCTCTCTCCATTGCCACAATTCACTTGGCTGCCTTCTACTGGCAACTCATAGTACTTACTTCAGATGCTTTCCCATTCAGCTGTCAGTTACCTCTGCAATTAACAAATGGACAAAGCTTTAAAGAAGATTCTGGTGAATGTCTGTCTGGACTTTTTGATTTCCCTCCAAAACACTCACTTTGATCCCATAAAGAAATAGAGAAAACAGTTATCTAACTTCCTGCTTCAATGGATTTACATAAATTCATCTGAATATTTACTCCCTTTCCACACTTGATTTCATCACCTGTCTCAACATTAGAAGCTCATTTTGGAAAATTCAGCTGTAGATATAAATGAACAGGTACTACTGCCATGACTTGACTTGCTGATCACAGAGCTTGGTGGACTGACCAGTGAGCAGCAGCTGGGAAGGCATATGGAAAGGCAGCCTGGCAGGTCAGGCAAGATCCCACAGCCTGCAAACAAGTACAGATAAACCCTGGTAATGGTGACCTGGGTGAGCCATAGCCCTGCAATGAACAGACAAGATGTAATGACCAGAAGGTCTGCATCCAGGCCAGGAAAGCAGGTCACTTGGTCAAAGATGGGAGCAGCAAGGTACCCAGCCAAACACAGCCATCACTACGGTACTGCTCAGGCACAGAAGGATGCTGGGCACAAGCAGTTCAGCCCATAGCAGGGAGAGGCAGCAGAGTCTGCTGCAGTGCTTCAAGCATTAAGTCAGTTCAGTACAGCACTGTCCTAAGTGGATAATAAAACACTGTCGTGGCCTTCAGGGCACTTAGACACATAAATGGCCTCACATTTCTTGGTGAAAAAAGACTTCTAATACATGCTGTGGAATCATAAGAAATTCCTCAGATTATTAGTTCCTAACTTCACAGTACACATAAAGCGCTGCATGATACCCACTTATCACAAAAAGTTTTCCCAAATCATGTTCTAAGAATACAGAGTTGAGCATGTGGTTCCATCTCCAAAGTGAAACGTCAATATTCCAGATTAAGCTGACAATAGGCTGTTGAACTGGAACTGGGAAACAACAAAAAAATGTATTTCATTTCTTGCCTTATCATGATCACTTTAAAATAGTTTCTGCTGAGTCTTTGGCTTGGATTACAGAAATCAAACATCTTGAAGATAATTTGAGAGCTAAGAGGAATTGCATAAGATTATGTAGAAGCAAATCAAAGCAGAAACACCGGGTCATAGTAAAGTTCACAAATGGAAATAAAATTCCTACAAAAAACATATAGAAAAAATCATTAATATTAAAATTGCTAATCCGTTCTTGGCGGCAACACTTGGAACATGTTTGCAACATGTTTTCCAGGAGATCACACTCGGTTCACCAATGAAGCCTTCAAAGTGCTGAGATTATTCCTGTCCACAGAGACACATGTCAGCCTAATACTATTTCCTTGGCATGGCAGTGAGGTTAGAGTCTATGACACTTCTGCACAAGTGAAAGGTTTGCAACTGAAAGACTGAAGAGATGTTTTCCAACAACGCTTACCTGCCTGTTCCGGCCCGGGGACCAACTAGTGGATATAACCTAACACAGACACAATACTCTTTTGTCACTATGTTATTTAAAAGTTTTAAAAGTAATTTTATTTACTTCCCGCTTCTAGACTTAAAAAAAAAAAAAAATCTGCATTGGCAAAGCAACAAGTGCAATTTAGAACTTTCTGCTGCTGCTACCACTCCATTTTCATAGGGAATTCATGCTTTTCTGCGATGTCACCACAATGCACCATGGTTGCCATTGTGACATTTGAGAATTTTCCATTGGATTCTCAGTCACCAAGTGTCACTTCCTGCTAGCGGGCTGGCTGGCAGGACACAGCCCAGCTGGCATGATAACTGCCATCAGTAGGAGAATTCAGTCAAGCAGAGGAAAATAAAAGAGCTTTCTTCATCAGAAAGTTCACTTGATTGTCTTCCAAACAAACTAGCTGATTTTGCACATTCCACTTCTTCTATTCTTCCAGAATGTGACAATAGTGCAGCTTCTGATGCTGCACTAGGATCCCCAGTTGAAGAAAAGGCTTTTCCATGTTCAAGTGATCAACACGAGACTAAAAGTATACTTCCAAGGAGTGCTTTACCAAAGCTGATGAATTTCCGTCTTTTTTTTTTTTTTAAGAAGCTCTGGAATATTCATTAAAATTATTAGTTTCAGGTCCTTTGATGAGATGGTATTATCATAGAATCATAGAATCACAGAATCACAGAATCAGTCATAGAATCATAGGATGGCTTGGGTTGAAAAGGATCACAAAGATCCTTTAGTTTCCACCCTCCTGTTGTGGGCAGGGTCGCCGACCACCAATCCAGGCTGCCCAGAGACACATCCAGCCTGGCTTTGAATGCCTCCAAGGATGGGGCATCCACAGCCTCCTTGGGCAACCTGTTCCACTGTGTCACTCTGAGAGGTAGATTGTGTCTTTGCAAAGGAAATTTCCAGTATTTCTGTATGTAGTGTAGGATGAGTTGTTTTTCACAAAGAAAGCTGCTGAACAGAGAAAAGTTGAGACTGGGGTGTTCCGACCTGGATAAAACTGGCACAGGCTCTATGTAAGGTAATTATAGAGGGCAGGGGAGAGTCTGGTACAGGACAGAATAAGTGTGCTAATTGTTGAAAATATTGTCTTCCTATCGCCATAAAAGGTACAGAAGGGCACCATCTTTCCCCATTTTTTAAGAATAATTTGAGAAATAGCTAGGACATTCTTTTGTTCTGAGGTCATATTATTTCCCATGGTAATACAGCCACTTACATCCAGTAAAAGGCAATCAGAGCAGTTGGGGATGATGAATCCTCAGGTTTCTGTGTTTCTCTCAGTGCACTCTGTTTCTCTCAACGCACCCCAGACCCGTCAGTCTTCAAGTCAGGTTAAGTTTCAGGTCCCTATTTGGGTGCCAGCTGTTGGCATTCAGTCTCGTCAGAGAGCTCTCTCAGTTTCTTGTAGCATCGGAATAGATCTCTTTATTGTGTTTGACATACATCTTACATACCATCCACTTACAAACAGTAAGTTCCTGTAACAGTTAATTGGCCCTAACTTCTCCCAAACAACTGTGATAAAGGATAAAGGTTTCTCAATTGTGACAAGATTAACAGTGCATACAAAAGAACCTCCTGTTTATCCTTTGACTCTGTTTGCTCTTTGTCTTACATTCCAGTCTCCCATGGCTTCACAGGGGTAAGGTTTATCAAGGAGTCTGTTAAGCTCTTTGATGACTTGCTCACAGTTACATCTTCCCACTGTCCATTTTATACTTAAAAAAACTTTGTATATTTTGTGGTGTAAAATAACTAAGTGGCAAGGAATGGCAGCTATGCATCATATCCTTCCTAAGAGTCCAAATCCAGACTACTCAATTCAGTTCCGCAAGCGCCAATTCCGTATTGTAACTTCTCTGAATATGCACGTTACTAGTTCCTCCACAAAACAGGGAAGAAGAGAAAGTATTATATCAAAGTAAGAACCCTGTATGAAAGACAATTTTAGTGATCTGTAGCTAAACAAATGCAGGTAGTCAGGATTCCAGGTTCAAGCATGTGAAAATGCTGTAGTAGATTGAGAAAATGAACTTCAACCTAGAAACTAATATTTGCTTACTAATGCACTTACTAATGCACACCGCTGCAGTCCAAAACAACATGCACTTAAAACCATAAAGGAAATGTCACACTAAAAGCAGCATCCAACAAAATTGCCTGGAGAAAACAGGGACTAGAATCTGGGGTAAAACAATATACAAAGTGTGATGCCTATAAGTAAAGATGTTTTTTGCTTATATTTGCAAATTATTTGTTCTTCCAGTGGTGTTTGTTTTTTTAATACACTTTGAGAAATCAGCTGATGCATAGTAAAAGTAGCAAGCATTGTCCAGTGCGTAGGTCTTGCAGAGCACTTAATAAAACAGGGAAGTTTTCTCCCATTGAATTATATTGCAGAGAGTTCCAACAAGCACAGAAAACCCAGAAAGTTTAAAGTCTGAGGAGGCGTATGCTTAGAAGGGTATAGGTAATTCTTCCTTAAACCCAAACTACTTTTCAACCTAAATATTGCAACTTTGATTGAATGTTTAAATCACATCTTATTTGCTGGGAAAAGAGCAAATATAATTTGTACTGTGCTGACTACCTGGGCTTCTGTTTACAGATCAGACCTGCACAGAGCAGAAATAATTGGAGGGCTCTCAGTGGGGTTGGACATGCCTTGCTGCCTTTATCAATTCACAGGTAAAGCTGTGAAACTCAAGCACTTCCTCTGGATATACCAGGCTGCATCCCATTTCAGATATTTGTTCCACATATCCCTTAAACATTTCAAGTCCTTGCTCTAACTCTTTCATACAAGTCTCGTTTAGTATTCTTACTATTTTCCAAGTTTAATCCAGGACAGTTATGATTGCCTGTTTTTTTTTTGATACCTGATTCTCAGCTTACTCTGTACTAGCTTTCAAAATTAAGCATCAAAATGTCATCTAAGCCCTTAAGCCTCAATTGGGCAGCCACACCTCCAGTGTGTGACCTCCAACTGATCATCACTCCTCCAAGAGAAAGGTCTCTTGAAACTCCCAACTGGCTAATGTGATTATTTTCTTTTCACCTCAATCAGTATGTCACTGCGCAATCACTCGCTGTGCACACAGCCATTGCACCTGTGTCTGTTGAGAAAGATAACACCTCATTTTAGCCTGTTGGTTGTTTGTCTGTTTTCATTAAGTATGAAAGAGAAGTGAAAGTATAAGTACATGTACGCATCTCCCAGCAGTATATTGGTGGTTAGGAAACTAACAAGACTTGTCAGTATATGTGAATAACTACACATCATACACTACAAATGATAAAATTGTAGTCTACAGATACTCTATTAAGCACATCTGTTTTATTAATTCGTATTCAAAACTCGGTGGCATCAGCTATGTCGATTAATTCCAATTTTTTCTTCACAAACAGGACATTCATTGAAATTGAACATGATCTCAGGTGTGCCTCAGTTTACTTTGCTCTCAGCAATACTGCCTGGCCCCATAACTGACCCCACCTCCAGCAAAAGGTTGGATTATGTAACTTCCAGAGATCCTTTCCAACTTGCAGTATTTTGACACTATGATTCTAGGTCTTGGGGACTTTAATCTATTTAGGAATTTCGATTAAACTCAGTAAATAATTCTGCCTGAAAAATAGAGTAAAATATTTTCCAGATTGTTGATATCATATTTTCAAAATGGTTCATTTGAAAGCCTTGAATTGCTTTACTTATATTTTCCAAATGAAATCTTTCATTACAAAACAAGTGGGGTTGTTTTTTGTTTGTTTGGTTTGTATTTTCTCATTTAAAAACAAATCTAAATTAGAGGATAATATTAGGGAAAAAGTCTGGAAGAAACCCTAGATAGAACAAAAAATAAGTATAATGAATTTGTATGAATGTTTGAACCTTGAAACTAATTTTGCATAATCTCATTTTTTTCCTTAGCTTGAATTCTGTAATTATACCTGCAATCAATTTTAACTGCCAGAAAGGAAGAATTAAAACTGCAAGTCATTAAAATGAGCTATAAACAGAGGTCTTTGCCACAATTGCTGTTCCTGCAGGCATTACTGCCACCTTGTTCAGGGCTCCTTCCTGCCCCCTGTCCTTGTCCTTCAATCTGTCTGTTCCATGTTCAACAATGTTCTCTAGGAAAAAGGGCTGAACATTTACTGCAGTAAGAGCTTTAGCAGCTTAATAATTGAAGTTTTGCTTCTACTAGAGAAAGATATTTATGGCAGACAGTATTTTCAAAAATATTAATATTTCATTCTAAATAGTTTCTTGAGTGTGTTTTGAGATCCACTGATAAGGGTTTAATGTGTACAGACCTCTGAAGCAGATGCTGAGAGAAATAAAGAAGCATAGAAACCTGACTTGTAGGTATACTATCTGTTCACGTGTGGCTTTTCTGCTTTAAGATGAGATGTCCTCCCAACCCGGCAGCACGATGCATTGCCTGGACTAACTGATTCAGGCAGATGTGAGTTTAGGGACTCTGTTCTGCATTAAAACTTTTCCAGATTCCACTGGGTTCTACTTAGAATCCAACTTAATGTTTCTTCAAGGATTCTAAAGTCTGCTTATTAATTCTGGCTCTTTGTACTTCTTGTATTTTCATTGCCAATACACGTCTTAGCACGTCCTTGGAGCTGTAGGCTTTCCTTTTTCCCTATTTGTATTTTTTCTTTTTCCCGGTGAACTTGAGGAATTTCTTCAGGTTTTTACTCTGTTGGTTTGAGTTAGTTATTTAATAGTAGCCACAGTAGTGGGTTGAAACCAGCAGACCTTCTTGCTGAGGGAGAATGTAAAGGAATCACTAGTGATGTGATAGAAGCAAAAAAAATTGTAATTTTAGTAATCTTTTAGAATTCTCTTTAATACTATTTATACTCAAATGATTTAGAAAGTCCGCTCCTTGCAGAATGTATTTCTTTCTATTTCACCCAAGGAAGTATTTCTCTTAAACACAGATTTTGTGTTTGAAGATTTCTTTGTCAGGAAGGTTAGTTGTATAGTAACTCTCAGGGTCCTGTGTGAAACAAAGGAGTATGCTGTAAGGATGAGGGGAAGGAAAAGAAATTTCAAACACGTCCCTGTATTATTCTGTTCGATCAAGGCGTTTCAGTGTAATGCAATGCAATTTATTTCAAGTGGAGTAGCACCCCCATGAGGTTCAATTTTGAACTGACAGAATTTAAAATTGCTGAGGAGACGAAGACATAGAAACAGCTACTTGCTTCTGGAATGCATTTATATAAAATCGATTTGCAACAAAAGGGAAAAACAGTGCAACCACTTGGGATGCTCTCTCCACACATCTATGTATGTAGTCACATATATTAGGAAAAGATAACAACTTATGTAAATCCAGTACCTGTTGTACTGAATATAAGGATTCATGCTGCTTAAAAAAAGTCTTTCTGAATTCTAAGGGTGTCTGAATACTAGGCTGCTAGTGTTAGGGAGGGAAATAGGAAGGAGTTCTTCTCAATAGTAACACAACATTGAATACTGTCTTAGCAAATGATGACATCTATGTGGAAATCAGAAAGTCAGACTGTAGTTTACTTTCTGATTAAATAACCTGCCTCTTCTCAATTATTTCCACAGATACCACACTCTGCCTCAAAGCCTATCGCATGCCTCCCTCTGTGAAATATTTTACATTCGAGAGCTGCAAGAGGTGATAAATGCATTTTCTATCATCTGCCTCCCTTGGCATATCGTTTCTTTCCCTCCACCCCCGCCCAGTGTCTGCTTAACTTAATGGTCTTACTCAGACTAAAAGTACTTTTCAAATTATCACATAAATTTGATAAAAAACAAAAGCAGATAGCTTACATTTATTATGCTTTATACTCTTCTCTAAAATGATTTTGCCTACCCATGTTGCTAATGATTTAAAGCAACAGCAGACCTACTACTATGTAAATGTACCATGTAAAAGTAAGCTCTCAGTCTGTGAGAGGTAGATTGTGTCTTTGCAGAGGAAATTTCCAGTATTTCTGTATGTAGTGTAGGATGAGTTGTTTTTCACAAAGAAAGCTGCTGAACAGAGAAAAGTTGAGACTGGGGTGTTCCGACCTGGATAAAACTGGCACAGGCTCTATGTAAGGTAATTATAGAGGGTAGGGGAGAATCTGGTACAGGACAGAACAAGTGTGCTAATTGTTGAAAATATTGTCTTCCTATCACCATAAAAGGTACAGAACATACCTAAAATCAGTGGGTTGGTGACAGACATTGTATGGAAATGTAAGGTAGCAACAGCGTCGGAAGGTGGTGAGCCTGAAATGCTCAACCAATGAGTGCCAGGAGAGGCTTTACCTGCATCAGATACCCAGGGTACATAACGGGATGGATTTCACTGATCAGGTATGCAATTTCTCCTTTGTCAGTAGAGGCTGTGTGCTCATTATTGCAATAATGAATAAACTGCTCTTCACAGAGATCTTTGCCTGATTAGAAATTTTTTATCCTGAACGTGTTTCTCACAATTCTTATCTCTTTCCAATGCAGTAAACACAGTAAGAGCAAACCTCAATGAAAAAGTACCAGAAAGGATAGTGTGCAATACCAGTTTGTATTCATTTGTTCAGAAGTCATTTTTCAGATCACTTATTTTTTTTCTTTTTAAGGAATTATTTGCATGTAATTCATAATCATTCAGCGCAATTTTTTTTTCACCTGATATGGTGCAAACAAGGAAAAACAAACAAATAATTAGAGATTAAAGAGGTGCCAACTTTTCTTCCATGTGATCATTGCAAGCCAACAGCAAAAAACATTCATGACCTTTTGTTCCTTGTCACTGTAGCAGAGGAGCAGGTAGCAGAAAGATGCTAGCAGGACAAGGCACAGGACCTACTAGCGGTTAGCAACATCCTTCACAAGAAAATGCTGAGCTTTCTTTTTAAGAAAGGTTAAAAGCACTATGAAAGAAAGGAAAGAAAGGAACCAAAAGCACTATGTGACTGTGTGATAAGTAGATGGCAATGTCACATTTGGGAGAAATGGCACAGCTGAGAGCAGAGTAGCAGTTCTTCAACTGTATAATTAGTTCCAGAAAAGGCTGTTACTGCTACTAAGGCAGTCAAAAAGCCAGGTTTAAGTGAGTGATAAAAGACAAAACGGAGTAAAGAGATGAGGCAAAATGTTAGTTTTAATTGTCTGGAAGGTGTACTTGGGCCACACAGACTGTAGAGCTAAACTGCATGGATCCCAGCTGGAAAGTGCAATGAGCAAAGTACAATCACTAATTATGATGTATTCAACTAGGATAAGGAAGTGTGTCCCTCCTTCTTGAAGAAGGGATAGAACAGAAAGACATGTTTTCAAGGAAACGACTGAACAGTTTAATCAAATGCTACAGGTAGCTCACTTGAGGAATTCTGCCCGTTTCTATTTTCTGTACAGATTCAAAGATTTTACTTGGAGTCTTGATTATGATTTCAGCATTAAGAATAAATACACTTCGAGGGAATTCTTTCGTCTCTTAAATTCAGATAATACTCGTTGTTTTCTAAGCTGCTTTCTCAACCATGCTCTCAGAAAACCAATTTGCTACCTTGTGTAATAAAACAGATTTAGGCTATCAGGACAGATAAGGGACCATCACCTATGATCTGGACAGGACAGGTCAATGGGCTGAGACCAGTTGTATGAACTTCGACAAGACCAAGTGTTCGATCCTGCATTTCAGTCACAACTCCATTCAACATCACAGACCTGGGGCAGCGTTGCTGGAAAGATGGGTGGCAGAAAAGGAGCTGGGGGTGCTGGTTGACAGTCAACTAACACAAGCAAGCAGTGTGCCCAGGTGCCTAAGGCAGCCAGCCTCATCCTGGCTTGTACCAGAAATAGTGCTGCCAGCAGGCTGAGGGAAGTAATTGTCCTCCTGTACTCAGCTTTGGTGAGGCCACACCTCAGGTACCATGTTCAGTTTGGGGCCCTTCACAACAGGGAAATTATCGAGGCCTGGGAGCACGTCCACACATGGGCAATGGAGCTGTGAGGGGTCTGAAGAACAGTCCCGTGGGAAGCAGCTGAAGGAACAAGGATGGTTCAGTCTGGAGAAGAGGAGGCACAGGGGAGATCTTATCACTCTCTACAGTAACCTGAATCATAGAATCATAGAATGGCCTGGGTTGAAAAGGATCACAAAAATCATTTTGTTTCCACCCTCCTGCTGTGTGCAGGTCGCCAACCAGCAGACCAGGCTGCCCAGAGCCACATCCAGCCTGGCCTTGAATGCCTCCAGGGATGGGGCATCCACAGCCTTCTTGGCAACCTGTTCCAGAGCCTCACCACCCTCTGGGTGAAAAACTTCCTCCTCATAACCAACCTAAACCTCCCCTGTCTCAGTTTAAAACAACTCCCCCTTGTTCTATCACCATCCACCCTCATAAACAGCCATTCCCCCTCCTATTTATACACTCCCCTCAAACATTGGAAGATCACAATGAGGTCTCCCCGCAGCCTTCTCTTCTCCAAGCTAAACAAGCCCAGTTTCCTCAACCTTTCCTCATAGCAGAGCTGCTCCAGCCCTCTGCTCATCTCAGTGCCCTCTTCTGGACCCGCTCCCAGAGCTCCACATCCTTCCTGTGCTGGGCCCCCAGGCCTGGACGCAGCGCTGCAGATGGGGCCTCACAAGAGCCGAGCAGAGGGGGATGATCACCTCCCTCTCCTGCTGGCCGCCCCTTTTTTAATGCAGCCCAGAACACAGCTGGCCTTCTGGGCTGCAGGCGCTCACTGCTGGCTCATGTCCAGCTTCTTGTCCACCAGGATCCCCAAGTCCTTCTCCGCAGATCTGTATAAATACCTGGGATTGGTTCCCATGAGCCTGCTTCTCCAGCTTGTCCAGGTCTCTCTGAATGGTTTCCCTTCCCTCCAACGTATCGACTGTACCACTCAGCTTGGTGTTACTTGCAAAGTTGCTGAGAGTGCTCTGGATTCCACCATCTATGTCACTGTTGAAGAGCACCAGTCCCAAGACCACCCCCTGGGGGACACCGCTTGTGACCAACCTCCACCCAAACATAGAACCATTGATTCTAACCCTTTAGCTGTGACCAGCCAATGAATTCTTAATCCACTGAACAGTATATTCTTCAAATCTGCACCTCTCCAATTTAGAGAGAAGGATGTGGTGAAGGACCATGTCAAAGGCCTTGCAGAAGTCCAGGTAGATGACGTCCATTGCCCTTCCCCTGTCCACCAAAGCCATCACTCCACCATAGAAGGCCACCAGGTTAGTCAGGCAAGATCTGCCCTTGGTGAAGCCATGATGGCTGTCTCTAATCACCTCTTTGTGTTGTATTGGCCTTAACATAGCTTCTGGGAGGATCTGCTCCATGATCTTCCTAGGCACAGAGCTGAGGCTCATTGGCCTCTAGTTCCCCAGGTCTTCCTTTCTCCCTTTCTTAAAAATGGGAGTCGTGTTTCCTTTTTCCAGTCACTGGAGATGTCACCAGACAGCCATGATTTTTCAAATACAGAGGAGATCTGCTTGGCAACCACACCAGCCATCTCTCTCAGAACCCTGGGATGGATATCATCCATCCCCCTGGACTTACAGACATTCAGTTTCATGAGGAGGTCTCAGACTTGTTCCACTGTTACAGTGGGACAGAATCCATTCATCTCATTCACACCTAGAGGTTCAGGATCCTGGCAGACATGAGGAGCCTGACCATCAGTGAAGACTGAGGCAAAGCACTTACGGGAAACAAGATGTTATTGTTTCTAATGTCTAACATTTACTGAATATTATTTTCAACAAGGTAATTCAAAACACATTTCCTCTGTAGCTGTTTTATTATATTTCCTACAGATAATGATCAAGAAATGTCCCACTTATTGTTATTACTATAGCCTCTGGTTCGGGAGCCAAACTCAACTGAAAAGAAAAATTCTCTTTTATCTCTCTTAGTCCTAACAGGGACAAAATCTGCCTACGTTTAACCTCTGCTTTAAGAGCTCCCAATAGAAAATGACCAATTAATCTGACTTTAAAAAAACCCTCCAAGCATCAGCGAGCCACAGCCTATTAAAGGGGACAAAATATCTTCAGCACTGCTTCTGAAAAAATTGTAACTGTTTGGTTTCATGTGAATGAAAGATTAGGAGGCTCATGCCTTATTTTAGGGAAAAAGAAAAATGAATAGAATAATCACTTGATAATGACAGCCTTACACACCATGATAGAAAAAGCAGTGTTTTTGCACTACGGTTTATCTAAAACAGTGGTGTGATAAGGGGGAAAAAAAAAAAAAAAGGATCAAACATGAGCTGTTCTGTTAAGGTACTGACCAAAAAACCGCAAGCTGACAACACCTTTCTTTTTATCTTTGTACAAGACTGGCTGGTCAAGAAAGTAGTTCTAAGAGATATCAAAAGACTGTAACAATACAAATTTCCCAGAAAACCATCTGATACTGATTACTTGTGTAGTAACTAACTAACTAACTAACTCTCTCTAAAACAGAGAGTTTAGTAAGAGTACCTATTATTTTCTTACTAAGACTCTCACTAAGATCAGGAAAAAAGCTTCCTGTTTTGATAGACACATTGTTATATTTATTAAGATTCCATAAAATGTTAATTATGATCATTATGACATAGATTAAGTAAAGTAAAATTTTTAGGGCACTTATTTTTTATTAACATATACGTCACTAACAAGAGCAATTGAAGAATACCATATTATTTTCCTTCTATTTATATAGATTCAGATTCTAAAAAGAAATTGGAAAACCAACCAACCAAGCAAACAAAAAAAACCCACTAAACTGTGGTTTGAGTATTTTCCTACATTTCCTGACATATATACATGTCATATCCACGTCTGTTTTCCATGCTTAAATATTACTTCCACCAACTCCCAGATTGAGGTGTGTCACTGTTCCAAAAGATTTAGAGAGCACTTAAAATAAATTTACACTTCATTTTCCCCATCTCTTCTGAAAATTGTTGTAAGTACAAAAGGAAAAATGATGCTCCAGCTTTCTGATCAACTTCATGGCCCTCCTCTGGACCTGCTCCAACAGTTCCATGTCATTTTTGTGTCGGAAGCCCCAGGTGCAGTCTTCCAAGAGCAGAGTAGGAGGGTAGAATCACCTCCCTCGGCCTGCTGGTCATGCTTCTCTTGATGCAACCCAGGATATGGTTGGCCTTCTGGGCTGCAAGTGCACATTGCCAGCTCATGTTGAACTTTTCATCAACCGATACCCCTAAGTCCTTCCACTCAGGCCTGCTCTCAAGCCATTCTCTGTCCAACCTGCATCTGTGTTTGGGATTGCCCCGACCTAGGTACAGGACCTTGCACTTGGCCTTGTTGAACTTCATAAGGTCGGCTTGGGTCCACATCTGAAGACTGTCCAGGTCCCTCTGGATGGTGCCCCTTCCCTCTAGTGTGTGTCAACTGCACCATTCAGCTTGGAGTCATCTGCAAGCATGCTGAGGATGCACTTGATCCCACTGTCCATGCTGGCAGTATGACAAGTGGCTCCTAGAATTCTCACTCTGTGAACAAAAAACAGTCATACACTATGTTGTGTGCGTGGCTTTAAATCTCTGTCACGTTAAGTGTAGGAATCTTGATGTGTGACTAGAAGAGGAAGCCTTCCTGTCAAGTCACAAGGTTCAGAAAGGACCCCATTGCTTTCTAAACTTCTCAGAGAAGTCTGGGTGCTGCTAAACTCAAACTTAGTTAAATTGACCTGGTAAAATATACGTCTAGGGATTACCTGTACGGATACTTTCCAGAATCAACATTCACCTCTTGGAGCCCTCTCAAGGACTTGCACTGAAACAGTTTCACAAAGTTAAAAATAGGTTGTTTATTGAGGTGACACATAATGGATGTGGAACTGCGACTGATAAACGCACCAACCACACCACGCTAAATATCTTAAGGCTAGTCAGTAATTAATTCACAATTTGCCTACAAAATAAAAATTGTCATCCACAAAATAACTGAGGCACAATTTCTTACTGAAAAATTTCTAACCAAGAAAGCAGGATGAGTGAGATCCATCAATGCACCCAAGCCAATGGAGTGTCTCCAAACTGCACAGTGGATGCAGAAAGGCAGATTTATACTCTTGATTTGGGGGGACTGAGTCATGTGTCTTACGTGATAGGCATCTCAGCAGGACTCACGGCGTTGTTAATTAGAGGAGGTTGGGTTAAGGCTAACATTTGGTGCTCCCTTCTGACTTTACCAAAACAACATCAGCCTGCCAGGCCTCTGCCTCACCTCAGGCCCCTCTCAGTCGCTGCAGTCACCAGGTCTGGGCAATATTAGTCTGCACATCTCCACATCTATCAGGTGCTTTGGCCAGATTAGCAATTTGCTCAACTCCTGCCTTTGTTCAAGCCTGGTACAAGATACCACAATTCATGCAGGAAACGTTTTTGGTTAAATTAAGTCTAGCAGTACTTCTGCTTCCTCTCTGTCTAGTACTTCCCATAGTACATGCATTATAATCTATTTGCACTTCCTTTTTTTCCCTAAAAAGTAATGGGGAAATGTCCTGGTCTTATTTATCTATAAGGCAAAGGCCTTGGTTTTATACCCTTATACTCTATATTAGAGATTTACCTCTTCTGTAGTGAGTCTATTTTAGTGGGTTACTGTTTTATACGTACACTTACTCACTGAAATGTCCTGATTTCAGATTTTCTGAATAGTAAACTGACTGTTTTTCTACACTTTTTCTGTTGTTTTGTAAGGATAGAGTGCTTTTCACTTGTCATAAAAAGGTAGTTTGAATGTTTCAGATAATTTTTTATTCTCATTTCTTGTTTGATATACTTTTGTTGTTGTTGTTAAATTAGAAGGGATGCTCTTTTAGCAGACTTCCATTTAATATCATGATGGTTTTGCTGAAAATCTCATTTTATTTGGTTCAGACATAAATTACTGGAGTTTTTTGAAGGGTGCAGCACCTATATCTTTCCTGTAGAATGAGAACAGCTAGTTAACTTTTGGTTATAATCTAAGAGAGCACAACCTCACTCTCAACTTTCAGTGCATAAGATTTTTTTTGAAAGCCTGTGAAAATGAGTAAGAACTCTTAGCTGAAAGGGACAGGACCAATAGAGCAGGATAGATATAATCTAGTTCAAGAGTTCACAAGGGAACTCCAGGATTCAATACATATATTACGTGTTTCATAGCCCCCAGAGTAGATGAAATTAATGGAAGCACAATGTATATGATAGTTTACAGGACAGTTGTCAAAATTAAATTACATTTACAATAATAATCTTCCTTAATAATTGTTTAAATTCACTATTAATATAAATTGTAACAAAAGGCAATGTGCATTTATAATGTCTAATTAGGTTCAAATAAAGTTACTGGTCTTCAGCTAGTCTGTAGTCAATATTAAAGAAACTAAGATCACGTTTTCTTTCAAAACTTCAGTGAAATGTTCAACTCATCTTAAAACCTAACAAAACACATAGGACATCAATATTCTGAAGACAAATTTTCATCACCTCATGTTCTCACTTCAAGACAAATTGTCTTTGGGGGACCTCTTGTGGTAAAGACTTAATTACTGCACTTTAATTCCTTTTGGTGTTTAGAAAATATTTGAGTTATGTCTTCAAACATCATTTTCTGGAGCTAGTGAAGTTATAAAAAAGCAAGTTAATATTAAATTATTTATGAAAATCACATTAAATCCATATATCAGATATATTCAGAATATAAGCATATATATGTCAAAGACTGTTCAAACTAATAAAGGTAAAAATGTCAGCTATTGAGAACCAAAATGTTACCTGCAATAGCTCAAAGCAAAACAGAAAAGAAGAAAGAAAGACCATGATTATAGTCTGATCATTTAATTTGCTTCCCCCAACTCCTCAACACCCCTTGTATTCACCTGCTTCCACAGGATAAGATTATAGCACTGTTTTATTGTAGCAACATAGTGGAAAATAGAAATCTTTTAAGATATATGCTTGTAATAGGGACTTAAATATCTCAGTCTGCAAGATTATGACACCTTTTACAGTACTTCCACAGCAGTCACCATCAAGGTCAATACCAATAATGTTAAGGCCACTAGCATATGCAGCCCTTGAAATATAGATCTATTTCTGCCCAACATCACTTCTGCTATGAACTGAGAAGAGTCATGCAATACATTCAGTTTAATCAGTAGCCTGTTGCTACCAGCGAAGGGCAGCAGGGATTGTGTGAAGTGTGTGTATAAAGTATTGTATGAAGTATGTGTGAAGATTGTGTGAAGTATGAGCAGTGCATCTGCTCACTATGGTGACGAAGCACAAGGAGGAAGTGGAGCTTAAGAAGCATCAGAGAGAGCATGAGCAGGAGACGAGACTAGTGGAGTAACTCCCCATCAAACTTGATAAAAAGATACTGGGGTGATACCCCCAGACAGTGGTGGACCCCCTGTTCTGTCACAGGCAACTCCCATCCCAACCTACTTAGGATCCCTAGGTGCTCCAACACAATAGGTTTGAGGTTCTGGAATGTAAGGGAGGGGTGACTAAGGATGTGGTAGGAGGTCCACCAAAGTGAGTGCCTAGGGTGAGGAGGTTGATTCCATGCCTCAAGACTGCCTCCCCCAAGAAGGAAAGATGTGGCAAGAGAGATGTGGTCTTCTTTGCTGGTGCAGAACAAAGAACTAAGACCTTTATTGAAGCCAAGCCCTCGTGTGCATTTATGTCTGGCTCAAGTTACTGCTGTTCTTGTTTACTCATTAGCAAGGTAATGACTTTCTTTGTCCCCCAGAAAGAAGGGCAGTTGTCGCAGCTGAGTCCCTACAGAACAGAGGGAATAAAGGGCCATATATGTCGGTCAGATCCTACCCATGGGGAAGCATGCTGCCAACTCGGGGCTTGGGTCAGGGGTATTCCCAGAAAACTTCCTAGCCTGATTTGCCCTCTGATTATTACTCCTTACTGATAGTTCAGGCTGGCAGCGATGAAGACATTGAGAAAAGTCTAAGGACTATCAGAAGAAACTTCAGAGCATTGGGGCAGTTAGTTGATGGAGCAGGAGTGTAGGTGGTGTTATCCTCTGTCCCCTCAGTGTCAGCAAGGGATACCTAAAGAGGAGCAAGAAAACCCATCTCATGAATACACAGCTGAAAGGCTAGTGCAATCGCAGGAATTTCATTTTTTTAACCATGGGGTGGCTTACTTGTCATCTGGCCAAATGGCTGCAGACAGGTCTCACCTAACCCTAAAGGGAGAAATGGACCCAAGCCCAGGAGTTGGCAGAGTTTGTTGAGAGGGTTTTAAACTGGGTATGAAGGGGGAAGGGGATAAAACCAGGCTTGCTAGAGATGAGCCTGAGGGAATGATGACAGGATTGGGGGCGAGGCAAGGGGCTCAGCTTAAGAGTATTTACACCAATGTACACTGCAAGGGCAACAAACAGGAAGAGCTGGAAGCCATCATATGGCAGGTAACTACGGCTTTGTTGCCATTACTGAGGCATAATGGGATCACTCCCATGACTGGCATGCTGCAATGGATATTACAAGCTCTTCAGAAGTGATAGTTAAGGAAGGAGGGACAGGGGTGTGGCTCTCTCTGTTAGAGTGTTTTGATGTTGTTGAGCTCAGGACTGTGAATGATAAGGTTGAAATTCTATGGGTAAGGATCAGAGGGAGGGCCAACAAAGCTGACATTCTGGAAGGTTTCTGTTACAGACCACCTAACCAGTTTGAGGTGATGGATGAGGCATTTTACTAGCATCTGGCAGAAGTTGCTTTATCATCAGTTCTTGTTCTCATGGGAAACTTCAACTTCCTTAATATATAAGGGAAATATGATAAAGTGCCGAAGAAGCAGTCTAAGGAGGTTTCTAGAGAGTGTGGAAGACTAGTTCCTGATGCAGCTCATAAAAGAGCCTACCAGGAGAGATGTTCCACTAGACTTGCTGTTCACAGAAAAGGACTGGTTGAAGATGTGGAGGTCGAGAGCTGTCTTGGACAGAGCACCAAGAAACGGTAAGAGTTCTCTATTATTGGTGAAGCCAAGGGGATGGGGGGCAGCAAAACTGCTACCTTGGACTTCTGGATGGTGAACTTTTAACTATTCATTACCCTGGAAGGGACAGTCCCTTGGGACTCAGTATTGAAGTGTAAAGGGGGCCAGGAAGGCTAGTAGCTTCACAAAAAGGAAGTCCTAGAGGCACAGGAGCAAGCTGTCTTCCTATGCCATTAGATGAGGTTTAACCAGATGAGGTTTAACAAAAGCAAGTGTAGAGTCTTGCATCTGGGAAGGAATAATTGCATGCACTGGTACAGGTTGGGGGATGAGCTGCTGGAGAGGTCTGCAGAGAGGGACCTGGGTGTCCTGGTGGACAAGTCGGCCATGAGCCAGCAGTGTGCCCTTGTGGCCAAGAGGGCCAATGGCATCCTGGGGTGCATTAAAAAGAGCGTGGCCAGCAGGTCGAGGGAGGTGATCCTCCCCCTCTGCTCTGCTCTGGTTAGGCATCATCTGGAGCACTGCGTCCAGTTCTGGGCTCCCCAGTACAAAAAAGACAAGGATCTCTTGGAAAGAGTCCAGCGAAGGGCCAGAAAGATGGTGAAAGGCCTGGAGCATCTCTCCTATGAGGAAAGGCTGAGTGAACTGGGTCTGTTCAGCCTTGAGAAAAGAAGACTGAGAGGGGACCTGATCCAGGTCTATAAATATCTGAGGTGTGGGGGGCAGAGTGGGAAGGTCGGACTCTTTTCAAGAGCAGCATGTGGAGACAGGACAAGGGGAAACGAATGGAAACTGAAGCATAGGAAGTTCTGCACAAATGTGCGCAAGAACTTTTTTACAGTGAGGTGACAGAGCACTGGAACAGGCTGCCCAGTGAGGTGGTGGAGTCTCCTTCTCTGGAGATGTTCAAGACCTGCCTGGATGCCTACCTGTGCGACCTGCTGTAGGGAACCTGCTTTGGCAGGGCGTTGGACTCGATGATCTCTGGAGGTCCCTTCCAACTCCTATGATTCTGTGAGTCTGAGATTCTGTGAACAGGCATGGAAGAAGACCAGTGTGGATGAATAGAGAACTATTTCTGAGGCTCTAGGAGAAAAAGAGAGTTTATTTTCTGGTGGAAGAAAGGATGGGCAACTCAGGGAGTACAAAAAAAAAAAGCAGTATGGATATGTAGGGAGAAAACTTGAAAGGAAAATGTCCAATTTGAACACAAGTAAGCCACTGGGGTAAAAGGAACTGAAAATATTTCTACAGTCGTATAAAGAGGACGTCTAAGGAGAATTTTTATATGTTGCTAGATGCAGCAGAGATGCCACATGATCACTGAGGATAAGGAAAAGGCTGAGGTTCTCAATGCCTTTTTTACATCTGTCTTTAAAAGTCAGACCAGTTATCCTTTGGGTGCTCTACCCCTTGACATGGAAGTCTTGAATGGCGAGCAGAATAAGCCCCTCATGATTTAAGTGGAAACAGTTAAAGTCCTACTACCCACCACTTGGACTGATGCAAGTCCATGGATCCCCAGCAGTGCTAGGGGATCTGGCAGAGGTAATACTCAAGCCGCTTTCCACCACCTATTAGCATTCCTGGTCACTCAGAGACGTCATGGAGAATTGGAGGCTTGCAAATGGGAGTCCCATCTAGAAGAAGGGTTGTAATGAGGATCTGGGGATCTACAGACCTGAAGTAAAGGCTGTTGACAGAGTCTATCCAGACTTCAGGCAAAGCCTTTGACACTGTCTCCCACAGTATTCTTGTAGACAAGCTGGCAGATCATGGCCTGGACAGGTATACCCTTTGGTGACTAAAAATGGGCTAGAGGGCCCCAAGGGTAGTGGTGAATGGAGTCAAATCCAGATCATGAGTGGTGTTCCCCACTGGGGTACTGGGTATGTGGGTCCTGTCCTGTTCAATATCTTTACTGATGGCCTCAATGAGGACACTGAGTGTACCCTCAGTAAGTTTGCAGATGATACCAAGCTGGCAGGAAGTGTCAATTAGCCCTATGAGCAGGAAGGCCCTTCAAAGGGATCTGGATAGCTGGGCTGAGACCAGTGGGATAAAGTTCAACAAGACCAAGTGCTGCGTCCTGCACCTTGGCCACAACAACCTCAGGTGATGCTACAGGTTTGGGGCAGACTGGCTGGAGGACTGTGTAGAGAGAACAGGCTTGGGGATGTTGGTTGACACTTGGCTGAACATGAGCAGCAGTGTGCCCAGGTGGCCAAGAAGGCTGACGGCATCCTGGCCTGCATTAGAAATAGTGCTGCCAGCAGGAGCAGAGAAGTGATTGTCCTCCTATACACGGCACTGGTGAGGCTGTACCTTGAGTACTGTGTTCAGTTTTCGGCTCCTCACTACAAGAACATTGAGAACAAGATCTACAGTGAGGCCCAGAGACAGGCAGTGAAGCTGTTCAAGGGGCCTGGAGAACAAATCTTACAAGGGGAGGCTGAGGAAACTGAAATTGTATAGTCTGGAGAAGAGGAGGCTCAGGGGAGACCTTATATTTCTCTACGACTATGAGAAGGGAGGTTGTGGTGAGGTAGGGGTCAGCCTTTTCTCCTGTATAACTAGTGATAAAACTAGAGGGAATGGCCTCAAATTGTTCCAGGGGCAATTTGGGTTGCACTTTAGGAAATATTTATTCTCCAAAAGAGTAGTCATGTGCTGGAAGGAACTGCCCAGGGAGGCGGTTGAGTCATCAACCATGGAGGGGTTCAAGAAATGTTCAAATGCCGTACTAAGTGACATGGTTTAGTGAGGAAGTGGTGGTGGTAGGTGAACAGTTGGACTGGGTGACCTCGAACGTCTTTTTTGACCTTGGTGATTCTATGATTCTATAGCACTATGATTCTAACTTTAGCAAATTCTTGAGTACAGTATAGGGTTGTTTCAATGTAAAACTTACTGTGAAACTTGCATTGTTCATTGAGCAGGCTGTCCTACTACTGACTTGCTTGATATTGATAGAATGTCTAAGAGAACCAGAGGAGGAGAAGCTGAAAGCAAAGATACAATACTTATATATGAAATAAAACACTAGGGAGATATCATAGTGTCAATACCATGAAAAACTTCAGGAAAAATAGACCTCTTGTCACTATTTTTCATGTTAGGAATACCTTTTTATTTAAACTCTACTCAAAGTAATTCTACTGGAGAGATCATGCACTGTCCTAAACCAAAGTTAGCTGAAGTTTTTTGGCATTCATTATTTATTCTTATTATTCTAATTTTAACAAAATGGGTTGCTGCCATGCAGGTATATTATCTTTAAGCAGACAGAATCTCAGTATTCTAATTTAGCTGCCTTTCAGTGATTACTTCACCACTTCCTCTATGCTAAAAGCTGCTGTACTATACAATCTTCCCCAATTCTTAAATTTTTCTTGCCATTACTTAAATTCAACATTCTCTATTTTGTCTTGAGTAGCAAATGTTCTTATTCTTGTCTGCTTAGATCAATTTACATATTTTGAGAGCATACTGTAAATTTTCTGCTGACTCCTGACATTTCTTTGTATTTTTCGATTCGCTTACATCTTCTGCTACTTTACTCTGAACTGTCTTCAGACTGAATTGTCAATCCCTTCCGAAATGTGATGTTCACTAGTTAACTAGTTTCTATATAGCCTTAATGTAAACCAGATCCTTTCAAACGCATCTATCTGAAACACAGTGACTCTGCAAAAATAGATCTTAGTGGAGATCTAAATACTAGAAGACTACAGTCTTTTGAAAGATAGAAGTAAAGTATTTAGTTCAAATGTTAGACTTGGTTTCTCATATGTAACTCTGGTGTTAAAAGTCTACAGACTGTAGGATTACGATTTGATCAAAATACTTTGTCTCCTCCATCCCCACAGTACTTTTTCATAGTCCTCAAAAATCTCAGTTCATCTGCTCTAAGTCTTGTGTTTGGTCTTTCAGTTGCTCAGTTCTTCTTACTCAGTTCTGTGCTGCTTTGTGCTTGCAAACTGATCTGCTAATCTGGAAGGTATTTCAAACACACTGCCTATTAGAATATGTTTTCTTCATCAAAATAATAATAATAAAAGACCTTGGCTTTTATTCATGATGCATTTACTCAGAAGCTTTGTTAAACATTTGTAGAGAATATAAGAAAAATGTTTCCTCGTGCCTTGTCCTTAGGAATGCTGAAGTGCAGGAAGCTAAGGTAAATGGCATGTCTCAGGGCACATCAGAGTCTTTTACCTTTTATCTTCAGTACTAGTTTAGCTAATATTATTTCCCTAGGACTTTTCTCTCAGGTGTAACTTTGCATTGTCTATTTATCTTCCTCAGAAATGGCCACAAGAAGTTGAGCATTTAAAATGCAGGCATCGACATCTGCCTTTCAGAACAACAGCAACAAGCAGAGGTTTTCCATCATTAAGAAATGGTTCTAGATTTCTGAAAAACCATTCATATAGCACTGGGATATGAACAGTGGAAAGAACTGAGTATTTCCATACCTGGTGCTATTTACCTTAAGGCTTAGTCAGGCACAATGAAGAAACGTTATTTTTAAAAGATGGTTATTTCATAACTGTTAAAGTCTCTTAACGGAATTTTAACAAATTCTTATTTATACAACCTTTTCGCACTTCTGTGTTTCTGAGATTCATAGAGATTTTAATTTATCTTCCAAATTACTATCTGCTGATTGTACGCAAACATCATTTCAGACAGGAGCCTATCCTTGATGACTTATTTTCCCCTGCACAGTGGTTTTCAGGATGTCATAGAAGTGATATTCAGGCTTCTGTACTTCCTTCTTGTCAATGGTTCACGGGCTGGTTTGGCCAGTTCCATGACTAGCAAGGCGCAGGGATTTGCGAATCTGTGCTTCTGGAAAAGGGAAACGGGATCCCAAATAATTAAAAACAGCGGCAATGATTTGAGGAGAAACAAACTAATTTTCTAAATATGGTATCAGAATGCAAGATAACACACTATAATGCAATATAATTAGAATTGAAGCTAATAAATCAAATATAATGAGAGAAAGAGTGCCTGAGAACTGAAGGCCTCACCATATGCTGAGGTGAGATGTGCAGTTGGATGAGCAGCAGTGAGGAGAGCCAAAGGAAAAAGGGCATCAGCTGGCCTTGCCAGGGGTTGTATCTCCTGCCTGAATGCAAAGCCCCCTGGGGTATGTAGTTCTTCTCTTCCAGACAGGTGCCCAGAACTGGAGCATTAACTCTTTAACTCCCAGTGCACTACGTGATGTTATGATGTGGAATAACGATAACCAAAAATCACAAAACCATGACATTTCACCCCTTATTCCACATCACTACATCATGCTTAATATATACAAAAAACCCACCATAATTACCAAACATCAAACACATACAGACACATATCTAAATATATGTATGGAATTACTGACTGCACTCCCCCAACATCAAATTCCCTTGTGATACACATCCCCTTTTTCTGCATCACCCACCAAGTGGACCAAGGTCCGCAGGCAAAAACAGTTCCACGAAGAGGTTTGCCCTTCCCAGAAACTGAAAAGACCCAAGCCACTTTTCCCAACATGTTCTTTACATGTACTACAGAGACCTTATCTCCCTTGACAGCATGTAGGGAGCTAGCAGGACCATCACCATTGATAGATCTTCAGTGTTGACCAACCTGGTGGCTTCTACCAAATCCTTCTCCCAGTGCTTAAATATTCCACCATCCATTGCTTTCAATGTGGTTTTTAACACCCTATTGCAGCGTTCAATTTTACCAGAAGCTGGTGCATGATAGGGGATGTGATAAATCCACTCAATGCCATGATCTTTGGCCCAAATATTTACAAGAGAATTTTTGAAACGAGTCCCATAATCTGACTCAATTCTTTCTGGAGTACCACAATGCCATAGGACTTGTTTCTTGTGACCTAATACGGTATTTTGGGTGGTAGCATGGGGTACTGCATATATTTCAAGCCACCCAGTGGTTGCCTCCACCACGCTTACCATTGCAAGATTGTGGAAAGGTGATATAATCAACCTGCCACACCTCCGCATGTTTAGACTGTTACCATCACCCTTCTCCCCAGAGAGATTTCATCCTCTTGGCTTGTTTAATTTTGGCACGTGTCACAGTCATGAATAACCCGTGCCATAGCATTCACAGGTAAGTCCATCCCTTGGTCTCTAGTCCATTTATGTCTTGCAACTCTTCTTTGATAGCACGATGTCTCATGGGCCCACCGAGCTAGAAATAATTCACACTTGTGTTGCCACTCCAAATCTATTTCGAGCCACTTTAATTTTGGCAGCTCGGTCTAGCTGATGGTTATACTGCTGTGCTTCAGTAGCCCAACTCTTGGGCACATGAGCATCTACATGATGCACCTTTACAACCATATTCTTTGTTCAGGTACCAGTGTCTTTCCATAGTTCAGCAGCCCAAATAGGTTTACCCCTTCTTTGCCAGTTGTTTTGTTCCCACTGTTGTAACCACCCCAGTAAGGCATCTGCCACCATTCCTGAGTCAGTGTAAAGATAAAGCACTGGCCACTTCTCCCGTTCAGCAACATCTAAGGCCAACTAGACAGCCTTTACCTCTGCAAATTCCCTTTATTTTACTTTTAACTTCAGTGGACTCCGCAGCTTGGCATATGGGGCTCCACACAGCAGCTTTCCATCTGCAATGCTTCCCCACAATACGACATGATCTATCAGTGAACAGGGCATATTTCTTTTCATTTTCTGGTAGTTCATTGTATGGTGGGGCCTCTTTAGCTCGCAGTACCTCTTCCACTGGTAATGTTCATAGAATCATAAAATGCCTGGGTTGAAAAGGACCACAATGATCATCGAGTTTCAACCCCCCTGCTATGTGTAGGGTTGCTAACCACTAGACCAGGCTGCCCAGAGCCAATGTTCCAAACTTTTTGCATTCAGGCCAGTCAGTGATCACCTCTAAGATTCCTGGACAATTGAGGTTCCCCATCCGAGCTCGCTGCGTAATCAACGCAATCAACTTACTCCAAGTGGCATCAGTAGCATGATGGATGGAGGGAATCTTTCTCTTGAACATTCAGTTCAGCAGTGGCAGTCGAGGTGCTAGAAGGAGCTACGTTTCAGTACAGATTACTTTGGAAGCAGGCCAAACCCCCTCATATATAACTAAGATCTCCTTTTCAGTTGGAGTGTAGCACTCTTCAGACCCTTTGTACACTCAACTCCAGAATCACAGGGCTTGGCCTTGGGTCTCTCCCAAGGCTCTTTGCCACAAACTCCAAGTGGGACCTTTCTCTCCAGCAGCAGTGTGTAGAGGGTGTTCTTTACATCCTGATCTGTCCATACTGGCCCCAGGGCCACAGCACGGGCTATCTCCTGCTTAATCTGCTCAAATGCTTGCTGCTGCTCAGGACTCCACACAAAATTATTCTTCTTCCATGTCACCTGATAGAGGTGGCTTACAGTGAGGCTATAGTGTGGAACATGCATTCTCCAAAAGCCCATTATGCCCAGAAAATATTTTGTCTCTTTCTTATTAGTGGGTGGAGACATGGCAGTGATTTTGTTGACCACATTTGGTGGGATCTGACGACATCCATAGGAACTTTATCCCTAGGAACTGAATTTCTTCTGCAGGTCCTTTCACTTTGCTTCACTTAATAGTGAAACCAGCATGCAGAAGGATCTGGATTATTTGCTCTCCTTTCTTAAAAACTTCCCCTGCTGTGTTGTCCCACACAATAGTGTCATCAATGTACTGTAAGTGCTCCGGAGCACCACCCTTTTCCAGTTCACCTTGGATCAACCCATGGCAAATGGTTGGGCTATGTTTCCACCCCTGGGGCAAACGATTCCAGGTATACTGAATGCCCCTCCAGGTGAAAGCAAACTGTGGCCTACATTCTGTGGCCGATGGAATGGAGAAAAAGGCATTAGCAATGTCAGTGGTGGCATACCATTTGGCTGCTTTTGACTCCAGTTCCAACTGGAGATCTAACATGTCTGGCATAGCAGCGCTCAGTGACTTAAGTCAGGCCATGGGAGTCTACTGTCAGCCTCCATTCTCCACTGGCTTTACACACTGGCCATATGGGCCTGTTAAAAGATCTGTAAGTTGCTGATCACTCCCTGACTCTCTAGTTGATGAATCTACTTATGAATGGGGAGCAAGGATTCCCTGTTGCTGTGGGTACTGCCGTCTGTGCCATCTATTATATCTTCTTGATTGCTCTCCATTCTGTCCAGTTTTTCAGATACTTTTGTGATGGCCGAAACATAAGCTCGTAGAGGAGTTAAATGCAACTCAAAGTCTTGAAGTTTATTAATCAGTTCATTTGTAAGGGGTCTTCTTTCCCCTCTGCCATACATTGCAGGCAAATGTGCTGGTATACCTTTCTGGTGAAGTCTTTGTGAGTATACGCCACATATTTGGTGTACACCTGACTCTCTCAGGATCGTGCTCTTGGTCTGGCTTGTCAGCAATGAAAACGGGGCTATGTAACATTTCCACCACAGCGTATTCTCTCAAATAACAGATGCCTTTTCCCATATTAGTCCATTTCTTTTTCTCAAGCATCAGATCATCTTTGAAGGGGCATTTTTCTTTCACGGCTAGCAGCATCCGCTTCCAAAGGGTGAAGGACCCACTCTGTCAATGGCTGAGTCCCTAGCAATGCCGCTCAGTTGGTGAGCTTCTTTACTATCTGTTGGCCCCACTGTCTCACCATTGAAGTAACTAGGTGAGAACAGGTTCATTTGGGTGGCGTGAAAAGTCTTTTCTCAGATCTAGAATTTCATTCATTTTCAGAGATTGATCAGTAATGGTAACAATGTCTTGCTCACCTCCTGCTCTTTCAGGACTTCTTGTCACCCTCCTGGGCATTGGTGACCCCGGTCTTATTGAGGGCCCCTCCCCTGGACTCAGGGGCACTTCCCCTAAATCTCAGAGCCACTCCTCTGGACCTCTTTCCTCCTCTTCTTCTGCAGTGTCTGCTTCCTCTAGTTTCCCCTACTCCTCTTTCTTCTGTTCGAAGTGAGTCGAGATTCGTTTCATTTTCTGTCCTCTTGCAGGAGCAACTGACATTGATTCTGGTGCCTCCTGTAGTCGATTAGGTTGGTCAATTTTTATGCTCTCACTCTCCAGCTCAGCTCAGAGTCTGTCTCGTTCAATTATTACGGTAGTTAGTTCAGATTCAAGCATGACTTGATGAGACTAAATTCTGCTTAGTTCAATTTGGAGACTGAATTTTGCATGCTGGAAAGCATCTCACTCAGTTCGGAGTACATCCCGTTTGGACTTGAGGATGTCCCTCGTGGACCAGGGGGCGTCTCACTTGGACTGGAGGGTGTCTTGTTGAAACTGAAAGTTGTTGAGTTTGGATTGAAGGGAGTCTCTCTCAGTTCAGAGGGTATCTCTCTCAGATTTGAAGGTGTCCCATTTGGACTGGAAGGCGTCTTGCTCACCCCAGGGTGTGTCTCGTTTGGACTGGAGGCCTTTTCTCTCAGATTGGAGATTCTCAGATTGGAGACTCTCTCGCTCAGCCAGGAGATTCTGTTTCTCAACAAGAAGACTCCTTTTCTGAACATGGAGATTCTCCCTATCAGCTCTGAGACATTCTCTTTCAGCACAGAGACTCTCTCAATTTCAGAAACTCTCTCCCTCTCTGGGATAGTATTTAATAAGGCTTATTAAATACTTATTTACTACTTACAGTATTAAAAAAAAGTATTTAATAAGCAGTAGCCAGGCCTCAAATCATTTGTGCCTCCTCAGATCTGCCTGAGCCACAACGTTCCTGTCTCAAATATCTGTTTTGACTCTCAGGGTTTTTCAGGTGCTCAGGAGTAAAGTTCCATGACAAAGAAGATGTCCATCTCTTCTGAAGTCTCTCTCGAACATCTCCACACTCCTTGCCACTCAGGATTCTCTGGTTTTGGGGAATACTTCTTCAAAATATGATGAAAACAAACACTGAGTGAAATGATGAGTATTATATTCAGGGAGATTAACATGATCAGATGAGCATTCAAAAAATGTATAAAGGATTCGAGGAAGAGACTGGGAGCCTGTTTAAAAACCACGTTCTGTAGAATTAGCAGCTTCCTCTGGAGTTGTATGCCACATTGTATGCAGATACCAGATAGTTATTTCCATCAGTGTTTTCAATTGATTATGTATACCTATAACTCCATAGAGCAAAGTGGCAAACTTAATTAAGAACCCACCACGTTTTGAGCATTAAATAAGAAAAAACGATGGCATGCAGTCCCTTGAAAAGCAGTTTCTCAAGAGAAAGCACTTTTTTTTTTTTCTCTTTACAGAAGCAAGATAGCAGTGTTCAAAGTTTACAAATATCCCAAAATACTGGCAGTCCTCCTGGACTTCCAAGGCCAAGTTTTTCAGCACAGAAACCTGAAGTGCTGATGAAGTTCCCTAAGGAAGGTCTCCAGGAGCAGAGAGAGATTTGTTCCAAAAGCTAAAAAGCAGCTCTTGCCAGCATTCTCGACCAAGAATGTCAGTGGTTCACGGGCTGGTTCAGCCCAGTTGCATGACAAGCATGGTGGAGGGATCCGAAGATCCGAGCCTCCGGAAAAGGGAAACGGGATCCCAAATAATTAAAAACAGCGGCAATGAT
>NW_024962270.1:16505490-16550961 GCF_019238085.1 Lagopus leucura | reverse complement strand
GTGCACTACGTGATGTTATGATGTGGAATAACGATAACCAAAAATCATAAAACCATGACACTTCTAAGCCTGGTAGTCACAGTGTAGATATCTTGCTTCTGAAGCCTTATTTGCATTTTTCATGTCTAGGTAGAGACTGGGGGAGTAAATCCCTCCCCCCCCCACACACACTGTAAGGGCAGAGCAGGTCTGAGACTGCCTCAGTGAGTCATGAGTCTGAATGCATACAATGACATGCATCCCAGGGTTCTGAAGGAGCTGACTGAGGCGGTTGCTGAGCTGCTCTCCACGATATTTGAAAAGTTGAGGCTGTCAGGAGAGGTCCCAGGTTATTGGAAAAAGGGCCATATCATTCCTGTTTTTAAAAAAGGCAGCAAGGAGGACCCAAGGAACTACAGGCTGGTGAGTCTCACCTCTGTGCCTGGGAAGATGATGGAACAGATCCTCCTGAATGACATGATTGTTCACATGGGGAGTGAGTGTGAGATCTGAGACAGCCAGCACAGCTTCACCAAGGGAGGGTCATGACTAACTAATCTGGTGGTCTTCTATGATGGAGTGATGGTGGACAAAGTGACAAGTGTCATTTACCTGGTGTTGAGCAAGGCCTTTGACACAGTCCCCCACTACATCCTTATCTCCAAATTGGAGGGATACGGATTTGATGGGTGGACCACCCAATGGATAAGGAATTGGTGGAAAGGCCGCAGAGGGTGGTGATCAAAGCTCATTAAGAACCACCACAGCAAAGACATCGCTCTGCCCTCTTGGCCGTAATCACCGCCGCGGCACGCGGACTGCCGGCACTCCCTACACACCGCCCCGCCGCCCACCCCGCCCCGCGCCCCCTCGGCCCCTGAGCCCCGCCCCCGCTCGCGGGGCAGCTTCGAAGAAACGCCCACCCCGCTCTGCCCTCCTCTGATTGGTCAAAACGCCAGGGACAGACCGCAACGCGATTGGCCAGCGGCGCCGTCACTCAGCGGCACGACGGCAGGCTCGCGTCGGCTGGGCTCGGTAGCGGTTTGACGCCGCCGTTGCGGATGTGTACGAGTGCGCGCGGGTACGCGCTCGCGGGAGGGGGGCGGGGCGGCGCGCGGCCTGGCCGTTAGGCGGTCGGCGAGCGGCGCATGCCGGCTGGGGCCGGCTCCCCGCCCCGCCGCGGCCCGTCACGTGACGGCATTCAGTGGTTACAGCCGAAGCGGGCGCCTTCTCGCCGCCGCTCCTCGCGCGCCGCCCGGCGGCGGCCGTTTCGCTTTCATTTCCCGGAGGCCGAGGCCGAGCGGCTGCGGCGGCGGCGCGGAGCGAAGCGGCCCGCAGTGCCGCCCCCATCCCCCCGCCCCGCCCCGCGCGGCCCCACCCCCGCGGGCTCGCGGTGAACTGAGATTCCCCTTCCCCTCCCCCGCCCGGCACACGCACACCGCACACACACACACCTTGGCCTCCTCTTCCTCCGGCTCCAGGAGAGAGAGAGAGAAAGAGAAAAGCAGAGGGCGAGGCGCTGGGCCTGGGCCTCCCGCACCGCGCCGCCGCGCACAACATGGAGGAGCTGGTGGTGGAGGTGCGCGGCTCCAACGGGGCCTTTTACAAGGTACCGCGCGCTCGGGCCGGGCCTCGGGGGAGGGAGCGGGGCCCGGGACTGGAGGAGGAGGAGGAGGAGGAGGCGACGGCGGCGACGGCGGCGACGGCGGCTCCTCCCCGCGTGGAGGGAGAGCGGGGCCCCGGGGCGGGAGGGAGGAGTGGAGGCCGCGGCCGGGCCGTCGCCGTGCCCGGGAGATGCGGGCCCGGAGCCGGGAGCTGTGCGGGCGGCGGAGGGAGGGAAGGCCCCGCCGAGGAGGAGGCCTCGGGCCTTCGCCCATTGTGGGAAGGGGAGGCCCCGGGGCTGCTGGGGCGGGAGAGGAGGGCCGGGGCTTTGGTCTGCCGGCGCCGGAGCGAGGATCGGGGCTGGGGATGGGGCGTTAATTGTTAAATCCTTGGCTTTTGTCGCTGCTTAAGGAAAGTCTTTCTCGCTGTCCAGGTTCCCGGCGGAGCTGCACGGCGTTTAAGGCGGGGGAGGAGAGGGGTGTTTGTTCCATGCACGTTCACGATGAGAGCTGTTGTCAATTATTTTTCTTAATGCCGCGGCTGGGGACGTTGCATATTAACATTAAAGAGAGCGTTGCTTGACCAAAACTGTTTGCTGAGCTGCTAAGTGCATCTCATCATCAATTGTACCTTTTCCTGAAACTACTGAACAGCGTTCCGTGTTCGTTTCCAAGTCTGTGTGCTGAATAAAGCCATCACTGATTCTTCAATGCACGTATTGAGTTCTTAATATTTCTGTTAATACTGTGTAGTATTGGCGTGGCTTTGCTTGTGTTGGGATGCATTAATCAGTGCATTATTAGGGTGCAAGGCGTGGTTCTGCCCTGTTCCCTGAAAACCCAAGTTTGAGCATGGTGAATTTGGGCCTACTGTCATTGTCACGTACACCTGTTACAAACATACCAGGAGCACTCCTCAGTCGTTTTCTGCAAGTTTACCGTTATTTAAATGTTGTAGTATTTTAAAATTTGGACGTTGTTATTGTGCAACATCAAATATTTATGTTAGTAAGGAAAGAAGAGGTAGAATTTCACGCTCTGATGTTAATGTGGCAGGGCAGGCTGGTGTCCGAATGATACAGGTCCAACACCCTTGACTTGAGGTTTTTCCATGGAGACAATTTGAAAACTTATTTCTAAAATACATCCTCATTCTGGAGATGTTTAAAATAAAGAAAAAAGGAAAGTATGGAAGAAGTCTGAAAGCTTGGTGCACGTATGTATGCTGTGGGTTTGTAATGTTGAAGTCCTGGATGTGCATATCACTTCCTGTAATTAAGTTATTTAGTGCTTTGAAAAATCAGCTTTAAGTTTTTTAAAGGTACAGTATTTGCATAGGAAAAAACACGGGCATAAATGTATTAAGAGAGAAGTTCTGATGGGGCTTTCATCAAATTATATAACAATATTTACAAAATAAATGATACTGAAAATGATATTGTACATTCTTTAATAACCAATGTTGTTAAACCAGGGAGAATATAAAAGTTCTGTCAATTTTTTTAAGTCACATGTAGTTCTGATGTCATTATGTTCTTTTTCCCTTTCCTCCAAAATGTATGCACACTTCTGATTGTAGTTAAGGTAATAATTACAGATAGGCATATACTCACAGCAATTTATTCTTTACTGTAGTTCAGTGTATCTAAGTTCTGACATGGGCGTTGCCTCCAAATTGGGTATTATGTTTGCCTTTTAACTTTTAGAAATTCAAAAAGAGGAATTTTATTTTCCCTACCCTCCTTAGTCTCTAAGGATTGGTTGGGAGGGATTGGTTGAATTATCTAAGGGAACTTAAATAGGACATATAGGTTTATTACACTTCACGTGTATTGACTGTCTAGGTGGAGCATTACACTTAAGATAAATGGTGCAACAGATTAATTTTTTTTTTTTTTTTTTTAAAGCAATCTCACACAGTTATAATCAATGTAGATCAGCAATTTTCCTCCAGCCTAAATTGCTGGAGTTTTAGTTACAGATCTTTCATGTATCGTAATGACAAGTGTCACGCTTCTATTAAGTAATTTATCCGAATGTTCTCTTTCTTTTGAGTTTTATGCTTGTCTTGCAGATCTGGGATTTGATTATAAAATGGATTGATTAATCCAGGATAACAAAAAGTGTGGTGATGTTAAATGTGGACATAATTGCAAGACTCGTTTTTTTGTTTTGTTTAAGAAGTTTCCTTAGAAATGTTTTACAGCAATAACACAAAACATATCTAAAGCAAAATTTCTTAATTCCATTTCATGGTTTACTGATGCTTAGTGGTAGTTTCTTTGGCTTCAAATCATTTTTGTGATCTTCATTGTTACATGCAAATGTTTTGGCAAACAAAACCTGCTGCTATGAGGATGTAGAGGGAAAGCATGTGAGGCTGCTAGAGTCGTGAACGTATGGAGTGGTACAAGTGAGTACCTCATTTCCCCTTGAGGCTTTCATAGAGTCTCTAAAGACCATATGAATTCAAGTCCATAAGCATGTTCTGATTTTGAGTGTTCCCAGCAACGTCTTGATCTTGAAAGTAGGAAACTGATGCCTAATTGTCACCTAGAAACTACTGAGAGTCATTAATTAGGCTTTTTTCTGCTTATGCTGCCTGTGGGACTTGATCCAGAATGCGTGCTGAGATGCATCTAGAGGGACGGCGTTCCACGCGTAACACAAGAGATGATTTTGGTACTTCAGTAGGTGGAGTATGCATTCAGAGCGTGGAAAATTTTAACTCAGCTTTCGTACTAGTCAGGTACATTGTTCCACAAGAGTTCTTGAATGCATCATTTTGATAGCTGGATATTAATTTTTTCATGGAGTAATGATTTAATTATGTTAAGAATGCTTCACAATTCCATGAACTTTTTCTCCTTTCCCATACGAATTGTTCCATGGGAAGTACAGTGCAGTGAATAAGCATGATTTAGGAATAATCACTAATTTAGTGCCTAAAAATGCTTTGTCATGACTTAATATATTGCTTGGCCCACAATCTCTATAAAAGATTAAATACCCTTTTTTTTTTTTTTTTTTTTTTTTTTTACTTTGAAGGCTATTCCAGCAGCCAGGGCTGTGTATCTTAAGGGGAGGGAGCTGCCCTTCAGCAGCTCTCAGCTAAGTAGCTAGATTGTGGAGTGCTGTTAGGTGCATCTCTTAACATCTGTTGGTTCACGCAGGTACAGTAATCGAAGTTTCCATGTTCTTATTCTCAGACAGTCTGTTGTCCAATCTTTCCAGCCTTAGCTCTAGATATCATTTCCTTCGAAAAGGGAACGTGGTGGATATCTTTCCAGCATGGGATTTATGTTTTGTTTTCTTTTTCCTTTCCCCAGTTTGGGAATAATTACCGCTTGTAATCTCTGCTGGAGATAGGAAGCATCCTGTTGGAGGCAGTATACACTTAGGAAGCATCATCATTCTCTTTGTTCATTCACAGTCCTTCTGAGGCCTGTGCTATTTTTTCTGATTCAGTTTTTGTTTCTGTTACTTTTCTTCTTTTCCTGGCCTACTTTTTTGTATGGTGTGCCTTTTCTCAGATTTGGTTTGCTGTTCCTTACGACGCTTTCCTTGCAGCAGGAATAAAATGTTACAGAACTGTTGGGCAGATGTAGATACTGGTTTGTATAAATGTAACAGCCTTATTATTTTTGCCTGTTCTCTCTTCTTAAATTTAGTAGAACCATTTTAATAATGGAGGATATCTGATGTAAGGGTTAGGGAGGACAACAACTGCAAAAACACTTAATGGCAGCTGGAGCCTGTGTTGTTCCTTTGACGTGTCCATTCTGCCGTTTAGCACATAAATAAGTATATAGGTGCCTCCAGTAAGTCTTTCTTTCTGTTTAGTCATTCATAAAACTTAGACCATATCTTTATCATTCAGCTCTTCCTAGAATGTCAGTGTTCATATGTGACAAAGACACTGTTGCTGTTTGATTGTAATCTTTTTTTGTTTATGTCTGAAGCATGGAGAAAAATGCTAATCGTTAATGTGACTGAAAGTCAAATCTGGTGTAGGAAACGTGCCACAGTTTGATTCTTCATCTCACGGAAGAACAAGCAGTCCTAGCCTCTGTAATACTTCTATTTACAGAATTAAAAGCACAACTTCCAGTGATTTGAATTTCTTCTTATGTACTCTAATTTGATGTCACTGCAGTTGTGATATCATAGCATGCTGTAGTCAAATGAGACAGCGTCTCATTTCCTTATTTTAGTTCCATCTAGTTTCACTGTTTTTAGTGCTTCTTGCGTGTGTTCATATTTCTCGTAGCCAGTGTTCTGTCCCTTTTTGAGTGTGCGTTTCAAATCCACACATTTGAACCTTTAGGTTTGAATTTCCATGCCCAGTTTGAACTTGTTTTTTCCAGAAGGACTGAGGATTACTTACTGTGCTTTTGGTAGCAATTTGTGTGAAATCAGTGCCTATCCTCTGCCTTCAGTGACATCTGGGACTGCCCTGTCTTGTTATTGTGAATTTGACTTGTGATGCTAATGATCTGTTTCTTCTTTTCAGCATTATGTGTAGTTTTCTGTGGTATGTGTAATAAAAAATATAGTTGTATTGAACGTTGCTTTCAGCTTTCCGAGTGCTTTAATGATTAAGTTGAATTTTTTTTATAGCTACTTATGAAACTTGATGTTTCAAAACATTATGTTTTGTACTTAGAAATGCACAGATGCTTAGGTGTACAAACTTAGTGTTTAATTTTTACTTAATACAGGTCTGTTTAACTTCTTATACTTGTGAAGAATAGATATAATGCTGTAATACAGGCTATAAAAACTGATCTGATCAAGGCATTGGATTTTTTTCTTTGTCACAAGATTGGAACAAGGAAAGCCAGCTTTCTCTGATTAGGTAGAATTAGGGGACTGTATGTTTAGGCTATTAATATATTTTGCCTGATTGTTTTCTAAGCATAAAGCTCATTGCAGAAGTAGACTGAGGTGTTGTATATGCTGTATTTTTGAATTGGGGTATTTTGCTAGGGATTTTATGTTTGTAAGATCAGCAAGGCTAGAAATTAAAGGGCAAATAAGTAACATCAGTGTTTTTGGCCCAGCTGGTGGAAAAAGCAGATATTCTATCTGTTCCTGTGGCTGATTCCTCTGGAGTCAGTGAGACATCTGTACCAATGCTACTTATTGACAGTCAAAAATATTTGATTCAGGCATGTTCAGATTTCTGGGTTGAGGCCAAGGCAATGTTGAAGATCTCCTTAAGAGGAGCCTGCATAGTAGCTGGAAAGTGAGAGAACACTATTATAACTAACTTATAAATCTTTGCACATTATTGAGATCATCTTCAGCCTAATGAAGCACACCTTCTTTTATTGTGGGACAGACAGTAACTGACAAAATCTCTTCAATTGCTGTACTAGCTCTTGAGTCTTTAAACGAGGATGTGATGTTAAATTGAAAACAATTATTACCCTTAGTTAAAAATTCTTTTAATTAACTATTTGCTTTACATTTTTTTAGATTTTATAAGTGCTAGATCAGTCTTCGGCTTGATAACTTGCATTTGTGTCACTATCTAGTTTGTTTATTGATGGCAGATTGCAGAATGAGTACCGCTAGTTGCTTATGTTGCTGTAGTGAGGAGCTTCTACTCAGCATGGCTTGGATGTTAGGAGCTGTCAGGCCTGAATGAGAATGTTTTTTAACTACAGCACTCATGTATTTCTGTCATAACCCATACTCTTCAACAGAATGATAATTGGAGCATCTTCTGGTGTTTCAATGACTAGAGAGGGGATGACTTCTCCAAAAGGATTATTAGTCTTCTTTAGCAGAAACAATTTTTGCTGTTTTGTGAATGTGATAATCAAGTATTAAGAAGTTACTTCTCAGAATGCTGTATTATGTTACTCTTAACTGTTTTTTTTTCAAGGCTATTCTTGTTCTTGGTAGCGTTTCTGTTAGATTTCCTTTATAAAATAGCTTGTACTTTTTGTGTACTCGAATGTTACTAATAATAAGTCCCATCTTTTCCATTCTGTGGTGTGAAGGAGTCGTAGCAAACGCTCGCTGGTGATTGTAGTGTTATTTCAAGTATTAAAGGCATCAATTTCTGTTCCATCTGTAAGAATAGGTGATTCAGAGCTGCTCATGGCAAACGTTTTGGACAAAATGTGGAATCTTTGATATGTATAGTGTTGCAAATCAAATCAGGTCTACCATGGTACCTGTGAAATACATGTTTTTCTGGAGTTCTCTTGCAGAAGAGACAGCAATATGAAACAGTACATAAGTGTTCAACTGGGAATTCTGTTGCCTTTTTATGTAAATAGTTTCTTGTTCTACTGTCAACTTGATGCAGAGATACGGTTCTAGATCTACTCTGTTTTATATTATTGAAACATAAACTATGTTTGCCACTCCCTTGGAAAGAATATCTTGGAATTTCAAAATAAATATCTAAATACTATTGGAGCCTGAGAGCATCCTTTGGGTGCTAGCCATAATAAACTTCTCAGAAACTTTATTCTTATGGTATTGTGAGAGGTGAGCAAGATGTAAATAGTCTTTTGCTTTTGTTGTTGCTTTGCTTTAACTTCTGTTAGAGATGGCATTGATTTCAGATTATTAACTAGCATTCTACTTCTTTATTGTGGAGAATGTCTCTACTGAGAGTTGTGAATACGTACTGCTTACTTTAATCATAATCAGTTATTGGAGCTCCATATTGGTCATCAGGTACTGCTTTTGTTTGGGTCTGTGAGATGTCCCTGCAATTTAGCATGTGCTTGAGAATACTTAATGAAAGAAGTGCTGGTGGAGTTTTTTTAAAACTCTTAAGTGCTATACCTAACAGAGTCTAAACACTCTTAAGATGTGCTATTCTTTTCTTGGAAACTTGAAAAGAGGAGAGAAGGATATGTGCTACAGTTCATTAATTACAGTTTACAGGAAAGCTGCTGCTAAGTTACTTTCAGTTTACTGAGAATTTGTTCAACTACTGCGATGCACCGCCTTTGACAGAATTAACTTCTGTAATTTCTCTTGTTCTTGGACTTTCATCCACCTCTACCTTGCAAGTGCGTGAAAAGCATGGGCAAGTGCTAGTGTAATACTCAGCACATTGCTAATGCTTATTTCAGTAATTTTAAAGGTATTTTTGAAAGGAGGGAAACAGCGCAATATTTGAAACCCTCATTGCTATGCACCCTCTGTTTGAGGCTATGGAAAATATTTTCACTAGTGAATCCCAAAGCTTTTTAAGTAGAATATCATCTTGGAATTCAGTGGATGGGGAAGCTTGAGCATAAAGCTGAGAAATATCAAGGATCATTGACTTCAGTAGCATAAATGGAAAAAAGCACCCTCTAGGCTTAGATTTAACTCTGTACTCTGCTTCGTGGTTGTGTGGAGACTCAGCACAACTGCTATTCATTGCCCAGAAGAAAACAAGGAAGGCTGCAGGGCATTTTGCTTAAGTTTGTGTGCTAAGGCTGCTGACTGTATGAATGAGAATTGTATCAGAATGGAAATGTATGATTTCTGGTGGATCAGTGTATGTGAACTGCTGAGTCATGGCCTGAACCTCTGATTGATTACCTGAGGCGAGCCATGAGTCAGCCAGAGGAGCACAGGTGAAGGCAATTCACCTGTGCTGCCGGAAGGGGTGGAGCCAGGCTGCACCCCTCCTAGACCTATTTAAGAGCTGGCTACCAGAGGGGAAGGATCTCTTCTGGAGATCACCTCTCTTGGTGTTCTGTGGTGAGCTCAGCTGAAGGGTAAGCTCTTCCACTTACTCTCCTTTTGTTATCATTGTCTACTTTGCCTATCTCTCTTGATTATATTGTGATTATAACATCTTGATATCTATTGATTATACAATTATATTGTGATTATAACATCTTGATATCTATTGATTATACAATCAGTATTCAGGCTTACCTTGTGGTGAAAAAGGTGGGATTTTTTTAAAGAGTAGTCGTGTTTAATTTCTGAACTATAGTTTTCTTGTCAGAAAGTACAAAGTGATAGCTATAACTCAAGTTTAATATATTGGATTTCACATCTCATAATTCAGAATGATTTTGTCATTTGTTACTGACCCCTTCCATTATTTCTGAAAAGCAGAAAGGCTGTGTGTGTTGCTCGGGCATTCTGTCTATCTGCATGTTGACAGTCATGAATTCTGGGTTATCAGCTTTCAGTATGTGTCTTATATTTGTCTACTGCAAATTGCTGGAGGTTGACTCAAGAACATATTTACATGCTGAATAATACTAATTTCTGTGGAAGGAAAGCATTGTTTGAGGCTTGTTCTTTAAAAGCATCTGTAGGCATACTGTAATTGTACCTTTATTTTCTTCACAGGCATTTGTAAAGGATGTACATGAAGATTCGATAACAGTTGCATTTGAAAACAAGTAAGTATATTGCTGCTATATCTACAAATATGGAGTTAAGAGTTTCTGTCTTGAATCTGATGAAGCTAAATAGAACTTATGATGATGGAGAGTGGCATCCTTAAGATAGTGTATGCTTCTGCTGGCATGTTAAGAATTAAGAGATTAACTACTATCAACGTTTTGTCTGTGCTTTCAATTGTTTAAATATTTTAAGGAATGAAACTAGGAAAAGGTGAATGTTCTAGAAAATATTTTACTGGACTTCGATAATAGCAACCATGTTTAAAGTAAGCGGTGATACCATGACAGCTTCTATCTGATGAGAATATTTTAATATACATTTTCCTGATTGCATTATTACAGAACTTGTTTTATAGATGGTGATGAATGCCAGTTTCCCGAGCTTAAATTTTTTACCATCACTTGGTGGCACAGCAAGTTAGCCTTGTGTTACATTGCTTAGCTCAGGTTTTGTTTCCTGCAGGAATTAAAAACCAAGATGGTGTGTGTATGTGTGTGTGTATATGTGTATGTGTGTATACATATATAATTTTATCTGGTGTGTCTTTGTTATGGAGTCCTGTATTTTTAGGAATTGTTTTGCGGTTACTGTTGAAAAAAATCTTTTCTTGTCATGTTAATTATATTGAATCTTAAAGAATCTTAAAATTCAAACTGAATTCAGACATAATCTGGATTATTTGTAAGGTATAGATGAAAGGAAGAGACTGATTTTTTGAAGTAAAAGTTCAAAAGTGTTAAGAAATTTTTTAACCTGCATTTTGATGTTGGGGGTAAAACCTGTAGCTATGAATTGTAAAAACAACTGGAAGATTTCAAAACAGTACAGATAAGAGCAAGATTCTGATGTACGTGCACAAAAGCTCTGCAAAACTGTGAAAACGTGAAGTGAATGAATTTTCAACACAGTTCTGACTTCTGTATTTCTTAAAAAGAAAGTGAAAGTGTTTAGGTCATTCCCTGTATTTTTGTTTGCAGCTGGCAACCAGAGAGACAAATACCATTCCACGATGTGAGGTTTCCACCACCTGCAGGCTACAATAAAGACATAAATGAAAGTGATGAAGTCGAGGTATGTATACACTGTTAACCAAGTTTGTTCTTGAGAAGTGAGAGAATTTGGGGTGAAAATGTCAGCCAAGCCAAGGAAGGCTTGTCTCTGTATTATATGTTGTAACTCTTTTGATTCCAAATACTGAATAGAAAATGATGTCAAACATGCCATCAAAAGGTATTTTGACAGTATAACAATATCATTATGTGCACACTGATTTACAGATGAGATCAGATTTTCTTTGATTATGGGTTCTTTCTTTGTCAGAACTCAGTGATTTGGAAATATGTGCTATGTTAGTTTGGACAATAGTTCTTTAACTACATTTAGACTTTATAATAACTTTTATCTACATAGGCAAATAATAATGTCATTTGTTACCAAAGCTTAAAACTGAATGAAAACATGAAAATTCTGTATGTGTATATAGTTGCTCCAAAGGTAATGCCTTCTGTTTACTTCCATGGAAGCTATAGCAGTTATAAAGAGCACAATGTCAGAATCACAGAATAGTAGAGGGTGGAAGGGACCTCTAGAGATCATAAAGTCCAACCCCCCCTGCCAGAACAGGCTCCCAAACTGGGTTTTACAGGTGGGCATCCAGGGGGGTCTTGAAGTTCTTGAATGTCCCCAGAGGAGGAGGCTCCACAACCTCTTTGTTCCAGCGCTCCATCACCCTTACTGTGAAGAAGTTCTTCTGCACGTTTGTGCAGAACTTCATGTACTTCAGACTGTGCCATTTCCCCTTGTCCATGCACCACTTAGAAGAGTCTGGCCTCATCCCTTTGCCTCCTGCACCTTAGATATTTATTTATTGATCAGATCCTCTCTGAGTATTCTTTTCTGAAGGCTGGACAGACCCAAGTTGCTCAGCCTTACCTCATAAGAGAGATTCTCCAGGCCCTTTATCATCTTTTTGGCCCTCTGCTGGACACTATTTGACAGCAAATTCGCAGCTGTGAAACACAGTTTTTCAATATAGCCACCATTAGCATTTTTGCCAGCAATGAGCAAAGGCTGAGCTCATAAAAATCTGCACGAGCAGATGTCACCTGATAAACGTCAATGAGTGATGTTTTTTCTGCGTGGAGGAGTTCATTTCCATACCTTTGCTTCATACGCACTTCTCTGTCAGGCACCATTCTGTCAGACTGCCTCTCAGCTGTGGTCTGTCACACAATAACAAACTGTAACAGAATATGGACAGGAAGGCTCACTCTCTGCTGTCATACCACCGGCTTGCACCTCTGATGTCAAAGTAGCAGGCATTACTTTTGGAGCAGTCTTTATATGTATTCCTGCAAAATACAAGTCAATATAAAGATATATCTGTAAATACCTCTGTAAAGCTAGCAGCAGCCTGCATTTTAGTATTACATGTTCCTGAAACTTCAACTTTCTATAAAGCAATAATATTTAATTTTTTAATTTTTATAAAAAATAAGAGAGCTTTGAGTACTTAATAGCATGCAAGCAAAACTTCTGATTTGAAAAATAAGAAAATGTCAAAGAATTAATGTAGTTACAGCCAATATCGTATATGTACTGAAGTAGTAAAGATGTGTCCTCCTGTCATCCCCCCACTACTTCGATCTGCATACAGGTAAGAAGCGTTGTATAACATACAAAAGGCTGAATTTTCTCTTTTTTGACTGCACGCAAGACTGAAGCAACAATTGCTGGTAGATCTCTATGATCTTTTATAAGTAGTCTTATATTCTACTTATATTTGCAATAGCTATTTCAGCTGTCTGTGTGCATGCTATTTAGTTCTTAGATTGGAGACTGTAAATACTGATATGTTGTGCTGGTCTTCACGTCTTTTGCAGAGCTGATGCTGATACTAATCTGTATCAGCTTTTGGGCTACAGCTGTATAACGTGTGTATTTTGTTCAGGTTTATTCCAGGGCAAATGAAAAAGAACCCTGCTGCTGGTGGTTGGCTAAAGTGAGAATGATAAAGGGTGAGGTAGGAATATGCATATAAATATATACTTATTTTTTCTTGTGTTGCTTTCGTTTATTTTGATGCAAAGTGACTTTAGAATTTCTCTCTGATTTCAAAAAACTACTTCGCTAGGACAGTTGCAATTACCATTAACTTTGATCTAGAAATAGAAAAGTTCAGATTTCGTTTTTGAGTTAGCAAAAGTGCCTCTAACTTGGTAGTGTAGTTCTTACTCTTGTAATAAAACGTGTCTTGGATGATTTTATTATTTTTATATCAGTTTTATGTAATAGAATATGCAGCCTGTGATGCTACGTACAACGAAATTGTCACAATCGAGCGTTTGAGGTCTGTGAACCCTAACAAACCTGCAACGAAAGATACTTTCCATAAAATCAAACTGGAAGTACCAGAGGATTTAAGGCAAATGTAAGTGCAAGTATTTCTTTACAAATTGTTTCAAAACACGGGTAACTTCTTGAGCTTGAGGAAAGAAGGAATAAAAATGCTTCTTATTGCCCTAAAGTAATTTTAAAAATATTCATTTAAAAATATAGCAGGTACAAATGTGAATATGATCATAGCTCAGAATATAAAAGATTATCTTTAAAATGTAATTTAGTTCTGCTGGATTTAAGGGTTGTGTGCAGAACAGATGTAAGTTTTTTATTTATTGCCATTTGCTTTCTTACAGCTGTTCTGTTATGTTTAAATTACTGTGAATCCATTCCCTGTCATCTTCATTGATAATCCGTAAATGTTCGGTACTTCGTTGATGGAGTATTTGACAATGTCAAAGCTGGTATTTAATGGCAATAAAAAACATACTGTAGGGCATAAGATTTTCTGATGATGGCTCTGCAAATAATTGTGCAATGATTAAAACTTCCCATCGTGCAGTACATAAACAACCAGTTTTCTCCCAGAACACTGACATTTTTTTTTTCTGAATGTAATTCTAAAATGCAGAATAATAGTGATTCCCCTCTTCTCACTTCAGAATGAATTATTTTTAGAGACCTGTGTTATTGCCCCAATATGAAAGAAGTTATAAATTCAGATTAGACTTGGAACTGTGAAAGCTTGCGTTACAGCAAACAAATTCACTAAGTAATGAGTAGATAGTAGAAGTCTGGAGAAGCCAAGTATTGTGTGAGATGAGCAGGAAGTTGTTACAGTTGCTGCAGTAGTTACAGTGAAGTCACTTGTCATACTGGTGCATAGTGCGTTTGAAATTTTAGACTTGCTGCGTGTAATGATTTTAGCTTTTTTGTTAACATGAAGCTTAAAAACTGTATTCTACTCATGAAGCGAAACAAAAGTAAAGCAAGTAAAGTAGATTATGTCCAAATGAAATGATACCTTCATTGCAAGGGGAAACTGGATATAGGTAGATAAATGGGTTTAAGATTCTTTGTATTAGGAAAGGAATCTTTTAAGCTGTAAATGCAGCAGTTTATTATTTTAACTTCTTAGCATTTTATTTTTAGGTGCGCCAAAGAGTCTGCACATAAGGACTTCAAAAAGGCAGTTGGAGCTTTTTCTGTAATATATGATTCCGAAAACCATCAGCTTATTATTTTAGTAAGTAAGAACATCTAACCATGCCAAATGCAATAGTTTCTTTGAAAATTTCATATATAAAACATTCTTTTATTTATTAATAATTTAGTCAATCAACGATGTAACAACGAAGCGGGCAAATATGCTGATTGATATGCACTTTCGAAGTCTTCGCACTAAGTTATCCCTGATTTTGAGAAATGAAGAAGCTAGCAAACAACTGGAGGTATGGATTTTTATTCTCTGAAGTAATTTTGGATTTAAAAATAATTCTCAAACAGTTGATAGCTGATAGGACTTGAATGGGAGATGAAAATAATTATTTACTGATACAGTAGGTAATAAGTTTATAGTTAGGAGGCTTGTTCTTACAAATACTCATTTGTATACAGTCTCTACAATCTCACACCCAGTCCTTCCCATCTCAGAGGATTTTGTGTTACTAAATAAGAATCAATACATGTGTATGTGTATATGCACGCACTTCATAGTATGAACCATAAAATAATCAGTCATTATTGCACAGATAGTGCCACATTTGATAGGTTTGATTTAATGTTTTTGAAAATTGATGGAGTGTGGCTTGATACTAAGATAGACTAGAGCAGGATATTGCAAAAGAAATGTAGTGGCAGTGGAATCAGGACAGATAACATGGAAGGAGTATAGGGATGCTGCTGTGCAGTGTAGGAGTGGGGTCAGGAAGGCCAACTGGGACTGGGCTTGGCAAGGGGTGCAAAGAAGAATAAGAAAGGCTTCTATGGGTACTTCAGCTGGAAAAAGAAAGCCCGGAAGGGCGTACTCTTCCTAGTGAGCAGCTCAGACAGGCTAGTAACAACAAACGGGGAGTGCTGAGGTATTGAACTTCTTTGCCTCAGTTTTCAGTAGTGACTGCTCTAGCACAGCCCTTGAGTGGATAGCCCAAAGGGTGTGAACAAAGCCAAGTGCAAGGTCTCGCACATGTTATGGCAGCCCCACTGCTAGCACAAGCTGGGGGATATAAGGATAAAGCACAGTCTCACCAAAAAGGACCTGGAGTGCTGGGGGATGGCAGCTGGACGTGGACCAGCACTGTGCCCTTACAGTGCAGAAAACCAATTGGATCCTGGGTGGATCCAAAGCAGCACAGCCAGCAGGGCGAGGGAGGGGATTTGCATCCCTGCTCTGTGCTCTGAGACCTCACCCATCCTGATGGGGCATGCTCAGTACAGGAGAGACGTGGACTGTTGGAGCATGTCCAGAGTGAATCCACAAAAACGACTCCAGGGATGGAATACCTCCCTGCCATGACATGCTAAAGGATCTGGGGCCGTTCAGCCTGGAGAAGAGAAGGCTCCAGGGAAACCTGAGAGCAGCCTGTCAGTATCTAAAGAGAAGCAATAAGAAGGGAGGGGCAGACTCTTGAGCAGGGTCTTATGTGATAGAAGAAGAGGAAATTGTTTCAAACTGAAAGAGGGGAGATTTAGATTGACTATAAGGAAGAAATTTTTTAAAATAAGAGTGGTGGGGCACTGGAAGAGGTTACCCAGAGAGGTGATGGAAGCCCCATCAGGCTCTGAGTACCTGATGTATCTATCTGAGTCTTTTTTAAAAGCAGGGGAGTTGGACTAGATAGCCTTTAAAGGTCTCTTCCAACTCAAAAGATTCTCTGATTCTATGAAAATGAGAGGTGAATCTATAGGAGGGGGTGAGACTGTTGTCAGTATGTACAAAGGGATTGGTTTGTCTCTAGATAAAATTATCTTAGAGCAGATAAAACTTCTGATATTTCTGTAACTGGAGAGTGGGTGTTGACTGGCAAGAAGTTTGACTCATATTTGTCCATTCAACACCCCCGGGGGGGGGGGGCAAAAGGAAGGGGTAGACTAGAAAATTAGAGAATCTTCAGAATTTACCTATCTTTGTATTTTTTTCTCATGTCTACAAATCAAAAAACATAGCAGCATTTTCAAAAACTTCTTGTTGATGAATGTAAAAAGAAGGGTGATAAAACTTTGAACGGTAGGTTTTACATGGATGTATACCAACTCTGTTGTTTTTGAGCCAGATTTCATTATTCCCCACCCTGTTCCCCAGAAAGGATTAGATCTACTGGAGTTTTAGCTTTAAGTGGGAAGTAGTGTGGTAGTTGGAACTTCTTATATCCAGTAGGTGTGCTCACCACTGCTTACAGGAAGTGTTCCTGTTACTCTTGGTAGTCTCTTGATTTCTGTATCTGAGAGCTGTAATCCAAGATAGTTTGGGTCTGAATATTCTCAAGACCCAGAAGGAACCAGTTTCTTCTCACTGATTTTCCTTCTTGAGCACTCCCACTGTCATTTTTCAGTAATCCTTTTTTGTTGTCTTCAAGAACTGACAATCATATGAGGTAAGTTGCTCACGAAATGTGAAGTATTATTTCAGAGGTGAGAAGAACAACAGCCTTTTCAGAGCTCATCCTGATGTGTGCACAGATGTGTGCACCAGAAGCCACTGTTATTAATTCCTGTCCCTAACTAATCTGGGATTCTTGCTTTCATTCAAAGTGTGAACCTTTTTTCTGCCATGAAAAGTTGAAGAATTTTGTTCAACTCTGCTTGGAAAGCCTTTGTTCTACCTGAGACATACTTTAGTGAAGGGTTATTGTGAGATAAATGTATATATGATTATAATTAGTGTGATAGAAGTTGGCTGATCCTTATTGTGTTTCCATTAAGAACTGTAAAGACAATTTTGGCCAAACTCAAAAACTCCAGATAGCAAAAATTGTATTCATTATTTCTGTTGAAAAGCTAATTGGTGTACAAGTATATTGCACGTATCCATGTGCAGAACAAATATTTAGTGAATGCAGGCTTTACTGCAATATTAATAGTTCATTATTTTGATCAAATAAACTCCTTTCTGTGCCATAGACCTTTGAATGTCTGCTACTGTTTTTTCTTCTGTAGCTCAGAGTAGGAAAGGTAAAACTGCTATGATGACTACACCTAGGCTCTCTTTCTTTTCCCTTTCTCTTTGTTGTGTTTTATACCTTCTTTCATTTCTGCATATTAGCTTGTTGCGTGGCTTTCCTTCTTAAACATGACTTTTAGAGAATGAAGTAAAATAACCGAACAAATCAGTTTTTGTTTGCTTCCCTTACCTATTGGGTGTGGCTTAATTATTTTGAGATTTTAAAAAACAAACGTGGAAATCTACTTTAATATTCTGGGTTGTATTTTATTATCTATGAATGCAGTTTGGACATAACCTCTAAGAATTAACATCTGTTTCTCACTAATCTATTCAAGGAGAATAGTTAGATTTTTGCAGTGTTTTGATACAATACATCTTGTAATATATAGTTTCTGGAGAAACTAATGATACTTTAGTAGATGCGATATAAGTGCGTATTAACTATCATAGCTGAAGACACCAGTGATGTAATTTAATCTTTTCTACACACATAGGTAGTTGTGTTAACCACTGATTGATTTTTGTCATCCTATTTTCTGTTTTTTTTCTGTCATCTGTTGGTCTTTAACACATCAGCTAGTAAAACAGCTATTGGATTAACTGTTGGAATGTAGATGTGCAAACATTCAAGATAATACTTGCTGTATTAGTCTCCGTTAAGACAGTTAAAGAAATTTTAGATAGAGATTCCTGAGTATTTCATGATGTTTGGATATTTTCCCAATATTTGTTGTGGCCAATTTTCCCTGACAGTGATGTTTTAATAGTTTTAACCTGACCGGGTGAGGTAACAGAAGCAGTTCAGTTAGGACATTTCCATGATAGATACATATATTTTTTTAACCTCTGTAGAGTTTCATGTTGCAAGAGGTTGAACAGCTGTTATCACCCAAACAATTTTCAAGTGTGGCTTTGTGTCTTCACCACTTCAGTGCACTGCAGGAAAATTATACATATAGAATTATTTCTTGATTCTGGAATGATAATAGAACTTTATTTTTCTTTCAGAACACTGTTTCCATTTTACTGTGATTTGTTTCCATATGCTAGTTAACTTAGTGATTGCCTGGGTTTCATATAACACGGGCATCCTATAAGAAAACTTAATCTGTTTCTTTGAAAAGATGAAGATGATGTAGCAGAAATTTATCAATCATTGTTTTAGTGTTCATAAACAAAATATTTTTATGGGGTTGGTATTTTTTTTTTTTTTTAATGAAATGTCCACCTATCTTTAACAGCTTCCCTATTTGTTTAACAGGTTGTGAAGTTCATGCAGTTCATTTTTTACTTAGCTTTTTTTTTTTTTTTTTTTTTTCCACCTTTAAGATCTGGTCATGCTAGTAACCTGAGGCACTCAGTGTTGACGGGTTGTTCTTAGCAAGACGATGGTATCGAAATCTGTCTTTCCTGCCTATCTGATGTTTTCCATGCCATCCAACTCCACAGCGTGCTGCAAGATAGTTCTCAAAAGTTGTCCTCAGTTCCCATTTCTTCCTGCCTGCTGTGTGATGGATGCTATAATAGTACAATTACAAAAACACTGAAACTGCTTCATGTGTACTTCTATAAGTTGAAGTTTGCTGATGTGGTTTTCTTGGAAGCACAGGACTGCTTAAAAAAATTGTTTATTGTAGTCATTAGTGTTATTTTTAACCTCTTTTTTTTGTGTGTGTGTGTGTGTTTTATCTGTCTTTCTAGCAATGTTTTGTTTTTGTTTCAAAACTATTTTTAATTACTTTTTTCTTGGTGTCTTCTTTCACATAGGAAGCCTTCGTTAAGATGTAAGTCATTCTGTACTGCTTAGTTGTACCATAGCAGTTTAATGAAAAAGTGATAGGAGTTGTGAAGCAATTACCAGGTGTTTAATTTGAGGTCACCTGAGCCTCAAAAACATGATTGAGAGTTCATTTAATAGCTTAGTTACTGCTATCCCCATGCTGAAATAGGACTTTGTCTTGATAGTATGAATCTGAAGTTCTCAGATTAATGGGTAGAATTGTTTCCTGGGTGAGTATTTTAATGCGTTCTCTGAATCTAAGCAATGTATTGGAGTTTCACCTTAATTTTGTTGCCTTCTGTAGACACCAGTTTCTGTTTTTTTTTTTTTTTTTTCTTTTATACACAGAGGATATCTATCTATAGGGTGTTACCTCTGTAGCTTTGGGACTGAATTTTAATTGAGCAACACTAGTTTCGCTCTAACTTGAAATGGTGCAGTTTTCTACACAGATCGTAGGGTTTTCCTTAATCATTATTGTATGGTAGCTGTTAAGTCACCCCTGAAACACCGATTGAGCACCTGGGGAAAGGACCCAGTCAGCTGTGGGAGCACAGGTGTAGGCAGTTCACCTTTGAGACAGGAAGGGATGGAGCCTGGTTCCACCTCTCTTATATGTCATTTAAGGGCTGACTGCCCCTGGGGAAGGATCTCTTCCTGGAGATCCCTTCTTGGTGAAGCTTTGCCCTGTGAACCTAAAATCTTCTGATACAGGTGAGCAATCTTCTTCCCTTCTTTTATAGCACCTCTCTATTGTGCCAGCCCTTTTGTCATCATGTTTTTGTTGTAATAGTTTTCCAATTGCATTGATCTAATTGCTACAACTACAGATATCTGGATTCCTTTCAGAGTTCTAGACAACTTGCATCACGATTTCATGAACAGTTTGTTGTTCGTGAAGACTTAATGGGTTTGGCTATTGGCACTCATGGTGCTAATATTCAGCAAGCCAGAAAAGTCCCTGGAGTGACTGCCATTGATCTTGATGAAGATACCTGCACATTCCATATTTACGGAGAGGTAAGATCCCTTCTTTAACCTTTCAGATAATAATAATTAAAAAAAACAATAAATGCTTTGGGAAAACCCATCTCATTTCTCTTACATACCCTATGTGTTTTAGGATCAAGATGCAGTGAAGAAGGCGAGAAGTTATCTTGAGTTTGCTGAAGATGTCATACAAGTCCCAAGAAATTTAGTAGGTATGTTAGTACTAGAGACTATTGTTAAAGAAAAATGCGTTCTGAGGTTTTTAATTTTAGAACTGAGGCAGAGTAAGAAAAAGTTGGAAAAATTATTTGTGAGCAGTTGTTAGGTGATAAAAAGCCTCGGAGTTTGAGGTGCTTTTCTTGATACTTTTTTTTTGTTGTTGTTGTTGTTGTTGCCCATCCTTCCCTCCCCCCCATTCTGTGTATAATTTTTCAGTCCTTTGTAAGGAATTACCTGCTGGTTTGTAGTTCAGAGATGCCCTTAATACAAAGCAGAATAGTTTCTTGATTGAGCCTAAGAATTGAATGACTTCCTTCAAAGATGCTGTGATTTTTTTTTTTTTTTTTTTTTTTTTTTTTTTTTTTTTTTTCAGCTCTACAACAGAGAAGTACTTCTTGCACTGTCTTGTATTTTTCTGGCGTGCTTTTGTTTGTTAGAAGCAGCACTGTAGGATAAACTGAAGGCCTGGTTAAGGCACTCAGCTCTGGAGTTGTTGTAGAACAGTAGCTTTAGGGTAGGTTCTTCATCCCATTTCCTCTTGTTACCTCTAGGGGGCAAGTGAAATGATAGGCTGCTATTGTTACTTGAAATTTATTTTACTTTGTGTATTTTCTGTTTACAACTTCTGGTTTTGGCAGCATTTTACTTTTAGTCTGCTTCTTGGCCTAGATTCCTTAAAATAAATAATTGGACCAACCATATCTCATATCCAAAATAGTGCTTGTTCACTTACTGATTTCTGGTAATTTGCCAGAAAACAAATGAGTTTGGATTATGAAGTCAAAACCCTTTTACTACATTACTGAAGTCTTTATATTTTCCATAGATAAAGCAAAAACTTGACATCTGTTTTTTCTATTTAATAATCCTTTAAAAAATTTCAAACAGAACTAAAAAAAAAAAGTTTTTGTTGTCTTTTTAAAGGTTTCATAGAAGTCAATAACCTGAAATGTAGGTTACAAAATGGACTGTATGTATGCATACATAATTTTTAATGAATTTCATGTATGCTGCTGAATTCTACTTAATATTTGTTTTTAGGAAATACATTTTTTTATAACTTAATGTTCATTTTTGTGTTTTGGTTTGACTTTTTTTTTTTTAATTTGCCACCAAGGTTTTTTGCTGTTTTGTTTGTTAGGGAACTGTTATACCAAAGAGGTGTAATGGAGTAAGTTACTCAAAAGAAGCTTTTGACTTGTGGTCAAGAAGATCTTAGTAGCTGTTTTTGTCATATTTTCTACAAATATTTAGGGTTTAAAATTTCATGGTTTTAAAACAAAAAAATGAAACAGAAGTGAAAATTTAGTTTAGCTTTGAATAATAAGAACGATGTCCTGTGTGATTAAAAGAAAAGTTTAATTTGCTCTCCAGGGATTGTTTCAGCTGTTATGCACTCAATATTTACTGCCTTCATTTCAGTGATGTCCTGTAAAAAAAGGTCAAGTTGTAGGCTTTTCAGCAGTCATAAGATTCTGTGTTCCTGTTAAATGTGTCATGGAGTATCAAGCTGTTTTGATAAGTTCTTTCACTGTTAACTAAATGATTTTGTTTTACAGAATAATATTTTCAATCCTTAGGGAAGAGCCCTGAGAATTGAATGTTTTGTGTGTCCTTTTTGTAGGGAAAGTAATTGGAAAAAACGGAAAACTGATTCAGGAGATAGTGGACAAATCTGGTGTTGTAAGAGTGAGAATTGAGGCTGAGAATGATAAAAATATTCCACAAGAAGAGGTATGTTTTCATTCAATGTGATTGCTTTGTTATCTGATGGTTGTATTCTGCCCAGTGATAACATAGATTCTTCCTTCTACCTTCATAATGGTAAGGTGAAGTTCTGACTATAATGTGGGTATTTCTTTCTCCTCAGGTCAAAGCATGGCAGAGAAGAGTTGGTCCTTGTAAACTTATTTTTATGTCATATTAGAAAAGAATGTGTACTAGTCTTCCAGGATGCAGAGACAAATGTTGCAGGCTTGCTTTTTGTGAAGAACTGTAGTCTGGTTTTAAATCTGAATACAGCATTGGGTTCTTGTCTCTTAAGACTGAAGTGGATCAGGATCTTACCATGGATTTTGTGTGCGGTTTCATAACTTGCTTAATTTTATATCAGGATTGTCAGATTTAACTTTTTTTAAGTGAAATGTTTGTTATGGTGCTATATTATTTGTCTCTAAATTTTTTATGCCCATAAGTTGCTCAGAATTCACTTCAGAAACTAGGTGGAAGACTCTGGTTTTGCTTTGAAGCTAGAAATAAGGTTTGATAAAGAAGCACTTTGAATTCTTTGTAGGGCTGAAATTGCTTGACATTATTACTAGCTCGAATTGTTATGAGTTGTCGTTTGTACACACAGGCCCCTTGGCTAAAAGTGACAGTGTGCATCTGCTTTTTTCTTAAGTTGTTTTTGAGTCAATAGTCTTTTACTTAAGCTTATACTATGAAGTGGTTAATGCCCATTCTGTTGTTTTTTTATATTTTAAAAAAAACTTAATTATTAAATACTCGCATTACCTGGCGTACTTTAAGTTTTATATTTCAGTTGAACATGCCAGTGGCTAAAGGATTTCTAATCCTTGTTAAATCTAGTGTTAGTATTGAGGCTTCCTAGAATAAAAGAATTGTATGCATTTTTTTCCTTGCAGTATATTTAGTGTAGATGTATAAAATCTAATGGGTCATTTGCCCATTTAAAAAAAAATAGAAATATTATAGTTCTGTCACTGTCATTTCAGGGAGCTTCAGCAAGCTATGAATGTACTTATTGTTTTGCTTTTTAAGAGCATCTTCGGTCACTCTCAGCTGAAGGAGTATGGGGGCAAAAGCAAATCTGTTTCAAATGCAGTTGTTTAACAACTGTATGTATGGTGGAAGTTAAGTACATGCTTAAAGGTTGTGATGAGGTAACCTAGTGATTATTTATTTATTCAATTATAGGTAAGTTCAGTTAGGGTGATCAAGTTCTGTCTGCACTGACATAGGTTTCAGTGTCTTGAGTCTTTAGAAGACTTAGTTTGACTTTTTCAGTTCACAGTAAAGCTTTTACTGCTCTGAGGCTGCCACTGATAGTCTCAAGTAGTTTAAATCTAGCTCGTATTTGTGTGGGCAGTAGTAAAGTTTAGCTGTTTTTAGTGCTCGGGGCCCCGATAGGCAGATTTCTTGGACTAGTTAATCACCTAAGTTGATCTTCAGGTACTTTATCTGAAAAGGTTGTAATTCCAGGCATTACAACTTCAACTCTAGCTCTACTTTCTTCCAGTTACCTAATGAATGACTTAGAATGCTTCAAAGGTAACAGCATATATGTTAGTAATTCTTGCTTGATGTGTTGGTTTGCCTTTTACCAATTGAGAAATCCTTAAGAAAGATAAGTTGGGGCTGTTTGATGGTGTTAATTTTTTAAAAGCTGAAAGTTTTCTTTAATGACCTGCAGCTTAAAAGTAGCTGTGTGAGAGCAAACATGATCAACAAAGGTGATGCTAGTTATGAAAGAAGGGAAGAAATATGGTATGTTTTATTATTTCATTTGATATGGAAAAAAATGTGGATGTTGTCTAAGTTTGGTTTTTTTTTTAAGCAACGTTAGCTTTTAGCATCAGGAGAATCTGGTCTAGATGATCTAGTCAGCATAAAATTTAAATATACTGTTGTCTTATTTTGATTTTATGTTTATCCATATTGTAAAAATTTTTTTCTGGTTTATAAAAACATTAGGTTCTCTTTGATACTTCATGGTTAATCAGTAACCATTGGATTAATGTTACTATGCTGCTGTGTTTTAGGGAATGGTACCATTTGTATTTGTTGGAACCAAGGATAGCATCACTAACGCAACTGTTCTTCTGGATTATCATCTTAATTATTTAAAGGTGAGGATAAAACTGCTTTTCTGCTACTGTAATTTTTCTAATACTTAAGGTAAGAGGAGGATGATAAACAAAATCTGTTCGGGCCCCAAAGGCTTTTGAAAAATTGATATTCTATCCAGTCAATCTAAAAAGGCTTATTGTAAAAGCCACAGTGGTTTTTTGGTCTTGGTTCTTGGTTTGGCTTTTGGCTTGTTTATTTTTTGAAAGAATTGACTATCAAAAGGGTGGAATAAAAATACGTGGTTTTTTAGAATGCACAAGCAATGGAGTAAGAAACAGAAGAAAAATCAATCTCAAATACAAGGAAGAGAGAAATCCCATTTCTTTAAGTATTGAAGGGGCTTGACAGTGTCCTAATTGGAGTAGGTGAGCCTCAAAGATGCCTTCCAACCTCAGTTGTTCTCTGGTGGAGGTGAAACTTTTTTGGGTTTTATAAATAGATTTCTCAATTTAGAAAGAAAAAAGGAGGAAAAAAAAAAAAGGAAAAAAAAAGGAACAAAAAGAAAAAAAACAAATGAGAGAGAATAAAGGTTGCTACCAGCTGTTGATATTAACTAGGCAACTTCTCAGTGTGTAACAGAAGTGCTTTCTAAGCATGTTGCTGTCAATAGCTCCTGTTTGTGTATCTTTTCTAGTTGTTACGTGTGTTCAGAAGTTCCATGTGCCAACTGTCTTTCTGCGTCTGAGTTACAGCACTTTGTGTTCTATGCTTTGATGCTTCTTTATGTCCCTGATACTGTTATAGTTAGCTAGAATTTAACAACAATATAACGTCCAGGCATTTATATGAAACCATGCTATTACATCATTTGTTTACATCAATTGTTTAATTTTCCTGTTTTCTGTATGCAAGAATAGGAAGCTTGTGGTGAAATCTTACCTGAAGTTTACACCATGCTGTTGTTGGGACAGTATGAATGGTTATTACTGTATAAAAAAATAAAAGATGTGAATTTCACTGTATATTTAACATTTTCATAACTATACAACAGATTATTCTCGAAGAATGAAATAGATTATCATCAGAAACACTTCTGGTTTTGTCCTGATAAATGCAGTTGGATCATCACATATGGTTACATCTGACTTTGTTATGCTTGTGTTTCCATAGGAGGTGGACCAGCTACGTTTGGAAAGATTGCAGATTGATGAGCAGCTTCGACAGATCGGAGCTACTTCTAGGCCGCCACCAAATCGTACAGATAAAGAAAAAGGATATATGACTGATGAAGGTCCAGGGCTCGGAAGAGGTAGTCGACCTTACAGAAACAGAGGGCATAGCAGACGTGGTCCAGGCTACGCTTCGGGTAGGTAACTAGAAACGTGCTTACAGTTTTCATAGTAGCCAATTAGATATTGCTTTCTTGAATCCTGTTCTATTAGTAGTTAATTCTTTGGAAACATGAGTGTTCAATGAGAAATTCAATTCATATTAAGTAATGAAATTTGAAGACTGTTTAATGGCTTTTTTGCTGTAGAAAATATGCTGAAATGAAATTTACTGCTAATATTTTCACATAGCTTCTGTCTCTAAGAGCACGTGTATGTATAAACTGTTTAGGGCAGAGATTGTTATTTTATCTGTATTTTAACCAGTTTTTAGTGGTGCCTTGGTTTTCCATTTCCCTCTAAGAGGATATCTTTGTATAAATAAAAATAAAATCAGAAAAGATATTGTATGCAGTTCAATTTACAGGAGTGCTTACCACATATTAAGTTCAATTTGTGTTTTTTTTTTTTTACTAGAAGAGCATAGTCAAGAAAATAAGCTTGTTCTTTTAAACTTTAAGTTATTAATGGATAGTTTTGGGATCTTAACTTCAGAGCTGTTTGTAACCTCAGTATCCAGAATAAAGGCCTGCTGATATTTGTCCTGACTGAAAGGCCTGTATGAGCTTGGTAAGACAATTCAGGAATACATTCAATGTAGCAGAAGACCAGTGTTTTTCTGTAGAAGCCCCTTTATGATTTTTTCAAAAAGATAAAGGCTGACATGGCTAAGAAGTGTTATATGAAAGTAAGATTGGGATAAAGAATGAAACTATCAGCAAAGTGATCTATTAGCTACAAAAATTACAGAGTTGACAGTATTTTCAGTCTGATACATTTCTAGCCTTTTTTTCCCCATTTTAATAAAGGAGTATTGGGTGTGGGCTGAGACAGGACAAGTTAAATTCAGGAATTCAGTCTCTTTTAAACCTGACTAGACTTACTACATTTGCACAACAGACCTAATAATTGATAAGACTATTAAAACCAAGTAACCATGAAAGTGTGGTGCACAACTTAAACTGATGTGTACTTCTGATTTATTGAACGTACCTGTATTGACTTTCTGGAGAAGTACATCTGTGTTAGAGATTGGGAAACAAGAATTCCAAAATTGTTGAAAACTAAAATTTTCAAGTGTATGTATGTTTTTTTTGTTCTGTTGTAATAGTGAGCTACAGTGGCACACTTTGGATTTTTTTTTTTTGTATCCTTTTGATAGGAACTAATTCTGAAGCATCGAATGCTTCTGAAACAGAATCTGATCACAGAGATGAACTTAGTGATTGGTCATTAGCCCAAGCAGAAGAGGAACGAGACAACTACCTTCGCAGAGGAGATGGACGAAGACGTGGAGGTGGTGCAAGAGGGCAAGGAGGGAGGGGTCGTGGAGGATTCAAAGGTAAATCTAGACTTAATTCTGGAGAAGGTCAGTGTTGGTATTCTTAAGCAAAGTTCTCTCAGCCTCTTGTTTCACGTAATGTACTTCAACACCCTAGCCTTCCCAGAAGCCCTCTTTTGAATTCTCTGCACTTTGTCAGTCTCTTTAAACTAAACACTTAGTATGTGTACTGAATGTTGAGCAGAAGGGAAATCCCTTCTTTTGACTTGCTGACTACACGTAGTAACACAAGTCATTATTCAGCTGGCTGTCACTGCTGTGATAGCATGCTTATGTCTATTCGAGTTGTTGTCCAGCAGACTACCGTAGCTCCTCCTCTGGAGCTGCTGTATAGGCAGTCTGTCTACAACAGACACTGTTGGATGGAGTTACTCAGAAGCTGTGGGACTTCAAGTTCCTCTTTAATGTTAATGAGTTTCCAGTCAGCCAATTCCTTCAGCTCACGGAGGTCCTTATAATTGGCAGCCCTAAACTCCAAGTACATAAGCCACTGCCCAGAGTTTGTCATAAGGAGACTTGCTGAGAAGGCATTCTGAGGTCCTTTCATGCATTCTATAACAAGTTTCTTCCCTATATGAGTTAGTTGTGATTGTTTCATATAATTTGCTCTCCTAACACGTGTCTTGACTTATGCTTGTGGGTTATGTCACTACTTACAGAGGTCAAGAAATCAAATTCTGTTTTGGCAGTGTATGTAAAATGTCTTAGAATCTTACACATTCCTATCATTTATATTCCCATCTTCTTGTATTTGGTTTCCATGCAATAGGGTTATATAAATTTGGAATTTACATGTCGAATGGAAAAGGCGAAACAAAAGTAAAATGGGTGAACTCATTGGAGTTAAATTTTCTTTACTGGTGTGATTTTTTTCATTGAATACACTTAAAATAATTATTCTACAACTTTGCATATTTTTTGAAATGCTTTTTCAAATTATGGATATTGCTTGGTTCAACAAGATTTTTTTCCAGAAAAAAAGGAATACAGTATTAGAGAGTCATTACAGAGACTGTGATATGTTAAATTGTACTTAAGTTGATTGTGTCTTTCTGTCCTGTGGCTGATCATGTGGTAAGACATCTTCAGTTGCCTTCAGGTGGTGGTCTTTCTTAAACTCTACTGTTTTAAGTGCTATGGTTTTTGTCTACTGTGATTTACCACCTGAGAAGATCTTCTGTGGTGATTCTTCAGTCATACTTGAAGAACTGTTGCTGTTCTATCGAGGGTATTTTTTAATGTTCTTTAGGATGGAAACTTGGGAGTAATTACCTGTTACTGCATTTTTTTAAATAAAATTCTACATCCTTATTGAGAAACATAGTTAATTCTTTTTGCAGGAAGTGATGAGCAGTCACGAACAGATAACCGTCAGCGTAATTCAAGAGATGCGAAAGGGAGAACAGCAGATGGATCTCTACTGGTAATTTTTATCTTCTTAGAACTACGCAGTGGTTAAAATTTCGTGATCGTTATATACTAACAGTAGATTCTTCAGAACAGCAGCCGACATGGGAGCCTTGTGGTTCCTCATTTTCTAATCGTGTTTACAAGAATAGCCGTGTTCTGTATTTTTTAGCATTCATGCTACCTGATACATCAAGATGCAGCTACCTAATGTGGAGGATGCTTTGGAGGTCTTTGTTTTGCTATCAGTCTCTGAAAGTACTAAGTGGCATTGTTTGATTTTTATTTTTATTTTTTTTTTTCAGCTCAAACTGACCACGAATTGACTGATAGTTTAGAGCTTATTTCCTGAGCTTAGTTTTCCCTTGGATTAAAACTCTGCTTCTGAGCCCTGAGGTTTTACTAGGCAGCTTTATTGTATCTTTATAATTATTAGCCTATAATTCTTTTTTTCTTTTGAGATGTTGTCTACTCTTGTTTTTATCTTTTCAACACAAGCAGTGTAACTGAGGAAAAAGAATGCTTAAGCAGAAAGGTATGTGTATTGCAGCCATAATCTCCAGAGAAATTAAGTATGCAAATGAAGAAACAGTTCAAGTCACATACTGGAAGTACTTATATTTTTATAAGGATACTGGTACAGTTTTTCAAGTGCATTTCACTGGGCAAAGTTAGGTATATACTTGAAGTTTCCCTAAACGGAAACTGTTCTCGCTTTGTGTGCAATGTGCAGACCTTCAACCATCTCTTACTGCATAGGATGAGTTACACTGGGAGGAGAAAATGAGTAGTTGCCACCTTTTGCATGGTGTTACAGGGAGTTCTGATGAGATTCAGATGAATCTTTTTGGCTAATCAGCAATTGACTTTATTGTTAATAAGCTGTTACCTACTTTAAGTAGGTAAAGGAGGACGAAGTAAATGAAGGCAAATGTTGATACTGGGGAAAAAGAAAGAAAGAAAATCATCAGTCATAATTTTTTTTTCTGTTGCTCTGAGATTTAGAGGTAATTTGTTTTAAGTTAGTACTGAAATATGCTTGAAACCTGACAAATCAAATCATAAAACCTTCTTGTAGTATTTTAAGTAATAAGCTAGAAGTAGCACTAAGGGATTACCTCCTACAAGTTAGAAACATTTAATGCTTATTTGAGTGTTCATAAAATGTGGCTATTTATAACAGTCATGTCAGTCTTGTTGGTGGATTCAGTGACTTTTTTTTCAGGCTCAAAAGGTGCATGGGTAGGTGACTTTTTATTGTTGATACCATTTCATGATTTTTCTAGAACTCTTTTTTTCAAAATGCTTCTATACAACTCAAACCTTGAATTTTTAAAAATGAAATGATGTTTCAGAGTTACATGTACTGAAAGTTCTTCAACTTCTTGCACGTACACTTTTTCTTCCAGTCTCGGGAGGGTGTGAGTGCAGGGAATGCCTTTCAAAGGCTAGGTAGTCTAGAGTGTGAGGTGGCTTTTTTGTGTGTGTGTTTCAAGGAACATGGCTTTTTCAAACAAACATAATCATGTGGTGCCTGTTTTCAGCTAGTTGTATTTAACAAAGCCTTAAGGATCTGGCACTACTTTTCTGACTTTAATAAAAAGCTCTCCTTCCTGGCTGCAAAGGTTGCAAGTACGTAAGGGGTAGACAAAAGGAGGAGAATGCTTTATATAACTCTGACTTGTTCCAGATCAGAATTGACTGCAATAATGAAAGGAGTGTTCACACTAAAACATTACAGAATACCTCCAGTGAAGGCAGCCGGCTGCGCACAGGTAAAGAACGTAATCAGAAGAAAGAGAAAGCGGACAACGCAGATGGCCAACAGCCGCTGGTGAACGGAGTACCCTAAACTGCATAAGTCTGAAGTCATATTTCCTATACTGTTCAGTAATTCCTATTCCACGTTAGAGAAACTTGTTAGGCCAAAGACAAATAGTAGGCAAGATGGCGCAGGGCATGAAATGAACATGTGTTCTCTGTTAGCCTTTTTTTAACATCAACAGTATGCAGTTGTTTTCAGAATAAAAAGTTATTAAAATATTTGCATAAAAAATACCTGAATTTCCGAAAATCGCTTTCAAGTACATATTGCACTTCAAACAATTAAAGAACCTTTTTTGTTTGTTTTAAAAATACTGAGCTGTGCATTGGTAAACTTTCTGTTCAGTTGTACCATTTTAACGCACTGGGTCAAAATCACTGCTCAATTTCAATTCTCAGAATAAATAGTGTTTGCAGTAATCAAATTGGCTTCTGTTTTCAATCTAACTTACAAGTTCTTCATGAAATGCTATGTCGTTTTATGTCCTGTGTCACGTTCTGGTCCACCTTTTTCAGTATTTTAGTGGACCCTGAAATATGTGTGATGTAACAGTTGTCATTTTCATTAGCAAAAAAAGTTGTATGATCTGTGCCTTTTTTATATCTTGGCAGGTAGGAATACTATATTTGGATGCAGAATTCAGGGAAGATGAGTTGGTAACACTAAATGTAAAATATATGTAGCAATCTTTGTCAGATGTTAGTACTTTATAGACAAGTGCATGCTTTCCATAATTTTTTCCTTACATAAACATTGGGTTAGGCAGTTATAAGAATAGGAAATTTATTTTGCACTGAAGATTTGGCGAATAGTGTTACTGAAAAAGGGGTTGTAACTTTTTCTTTGTAGGCAGTATAGATTTTTAAAAAAAAAAAAACTAAAAAAAAACTTTACGTTGTGGAGAACTTAAAGGAAAAAAAAATGAGAAAAAGAAGCAACAACAAAAAAATACAACTCATTGTTACTGAGGGAACAAAAGTAATTTGTTCACATCTAGTAATGTGTGCCTGCTGTTTGGCCAGATGACCAGTTTAAAGCGCTAATGTTTTTCATCCTCCCAAAAAGTTCTGCATTGTTATTTTAATTTGGGGACTATCTCAGGAGAGGTAGAAAGAAAATCACCGTCCTGAAAAGTCCTGGTGTAGTAACTGGAGATGCTGTGGTTGGAACAAATCCATCATACTTTGAGGTACAAGGTCTGAATTACCAGCCCATTGGAATGAGATGCAGAATTTGATCCAAAGTATAGTGGTACACTAGGGAAGGGTGGGAAGTAGTGGGAGGAGCTGTGCTTTCTTTTATTTTTCATCACACGTTATGCTTAATGGGCACAGCTATGTAAGTACCTCCGTTTTAATCCATTTTTTTAATTCTAATTACTCCAGAATGAGAGCCACTCATTATGTACAGAATTGTACAAACTTGACCTTGCCTCTGATGTATTTTGTGAGTTTTGTTTCTCTGCTTCCTACATTCACTGTTTTCCTTGCATACAGGTGAGAATACTAAAAATGGCAACAAACTGCACATGATTTAACAAATATAAAAATGTCTTAAAAAGTATTGCCAAACATTAATGTTGATTTCTAGTTATTTATTTTGGGAATGTATAGTATTTGAAAACAGAAATTGGTACCTTGCACACATCATCTGTAAGCTGTTTGGTTTAAAATACTGTAGATAATTAACCGAGGTAGACTGACCTTGTAATGTAACTGCTCTTGGGCAATATTCTCTGTACATATTAGCTACAACAGATTGGATTTTATGTTGACATTTGTTTGGTTATAGTGCAATATATTTTGTATGCAAGCAGTTTCAATAAAGTTTGATCTTCCTCTGCTAACTGATGTTGATGCAATCCTTATAAATGATTGCTTTAAAAAAATCTCAAGGCAAGTAGAGAATATATTTCTGTTTAGACCTTAGCTGTAGCCTTTGATACTTCCACATTCTAGAAGAATTCTGAAGTATTACCAGTTTTCAAAAATATGGCACGTAATGCTCAAGAAAACTTTCTCATTATGAAATGGTACAACATCTGTTGATTTGTCACACTATGTGCACCATATCTATTAAAATTAGTGGTGAGTTTACTAAGGTGTTAACTAGGTTAAATGTGAGGTTAAAATACATTTCTGACTAATTAGTCACGTTCCATTTTCAAGTGCATTTTGGAATTATGACCTTTCAGTATTTGTGTACTTAACATGTATCCCTTTCAATTCAAATTCTAGTGTTTTTAAATGTTATTAAATTTCAACAAATTAAACTGTGAATCTAAATGTTTAGTTTTATTTTGAAAAATCATGTGATTGTTTAAAAAAAAAAAAAAAAAAAAAAACAACTTGAAAGTACAACAAATGTATGATCCTTGAGTGCAGGTCTGTCCTATTGGTAACTTATAAAGTATGATCGAAGGAATTAAAATTATTTTGAAAATAAAGTTCTTTAAACAGAGTGGGGGTATTTGTGAATGATGGCAGTTTAAATTCAATAGGGTTAACCTCAAAGCCTTATAAATGAACAAATGTTAATGAAAGTAGAAAGTCTGTGTTTACTTTCTGTATTGAATGCGTTTTTGCTAATATTGTTGGGTAGTCAAGATTCTCAGAATTTGCTTAAAATACTGTCAGGAATCAATTTTCTCAGGAAAAGACCCTTTCTGTCTTGATGGTAGACCTACTCGATGAGTATTTGTGAGTTCAAGAAGCAAATCAATGAACCTGAGTATGGAAACTTTTTAGATGACCTATTTGTGGGTTGGCTTTTTTACCGTTTTGTGTCACTAAAATATAATGTTCTTTGCTTGTCCATTTCAGCAGGCCAAAAACAAGTAAAGTGCTGCAGGTAAGTTGAGTGAGTAGACTCTGTTCTTTGTAGGAACACTTACTGTGAAAGGTAACTTATTTTTCTGAGCTGCAGCATATCTTCTTCAAAACTCATGCATCGAATATTAAAGGGGAATAGATTGAGTAGTTGGCAGTGTACTCGCAGTGTATTCCACAGTTGCTTCAGGAGCCCTGATGTGTGGTTGTGGTAAGTGGTGTTCTGTATTAAACAACAAAAGGAAAGGTGAGTCTCAGGGTTTCTTAACTATGTGTATTGTTGAAGACTTTCTTGAAGCAGTAGCAGCTGTAATAGTAGAACTGAGTGTTTTGATGCTGATAATGTTATTTAATGTAGTTTTTTCAGTTGCATGATGAGTTTACCATCAACTTGAACATAACAGTTACATTTTCATCTTAAAAAAATGCTAGTCAGAAGCTTCTCCAGCTGTGTTCGCATCCATTAAATCACAGTGGCTAGAAGAAATGTAATATCTGAATGTATAGGGCGTCTTTATGTATGCTATGAAAATTGATGCTAGTTCTTCAGAGTTAAGTGTTCTGAACGGAATCTGGTTTAGTCTACAGGGTTGTGCTGTCATGAGTTTCACTGAAGTCAAGTCAGTTTCACGTTATGTTTTCATACTTACTTACAGTAGAAGGGCTTGTCTTCACTGCAGTAGCTCTCCACTCTCTGGAAGTATGAGTTTTTCACGGCAGCCTGGGGATCTTATGCCCACAACAAGTAATGAATATTTCTATTCCTAACAGTCATTCTCAGCTGTACCTCATGTTTGCCACTTCTGCTTGCATGATACATGGATCACTGATCTTGAGCAATTCCTGATGGAGATAAATAACACTAAATTGAGTATGGACTGGTTACTACTGTGTTGGGTTTTTTTATTATTTGAAGCCTGTTTTAAAGAAATGTTTAAAGTAATTTCTAAGTGCCCTATGAAACTGAATCATAAGAAAAAAAAAAAAGCAACAATTACAGATGAATTTTTTAAGTTTCTAGTGGAGGTTCAATAAGACAAGATTCTTTCTCATGTTTTTGCTCTGAATAAAAGAAACCGATTTCCAATAAATGCAGGTAATTTAAACAAAACTAGCATCTCGTAGGTGTAGTCTCTAAATGATGAGGAACTATTGTAGAAGTGCTAATAGTGAAAATTTGTTTGAGGTCATATTGGGGGGTATTTTTTGCTGATGGATTTAGTCTATACTCAAGGCTCAAGTTAGATTTAATAAAATCAATTGTCTGTTTTGAGGAGTGTATTTTAATGGCATGAGGTATCCTTTACCTGGTCTGCATATGTGTCTATTAGATGGTATCCCTGTATTGTATGTTAGTGGCACAAATGTAATCTTAACTTAGTGAGTTAAAAGACTGAGTCTTCTAGCAGTCTGCTCCTTGGGAGGCTGACTTTTTCAAACCACATATGCAGCTTCTTTTTCTGGTCTGTCAAACATTAGCTTCAGTTCCACATCTACACTGTTCTGAGCTACATCATAAGGAACATGTAGTCCATTGTGACGAGGAGGTTTGATTCTGTGTGGAGTTGCAGAGGATAGCCGTGATCTTACTGATCCAATTGTAGAAGAAAGCATAAGGAAAGTATGTTGGGGAGAAACTATAATGGGTGTCCTGAGAATTAGATTCCTATTCTCTTTAAAAAAAAAAAAAAAAAAAAAAAAAAAAAAAAGCTGCCAGATGTAAAGTTTCTCCCTGGGACAACAAATGTATGTTACTGTACAGGTTAGGTATGTTCAAAGTGCGAGGAAGTGTTCCTCATTTAGCAGCAGCAGCTCAGACAGCAGGCCCTTCAAAGGACAATACCTGCGTAAAACACAACTGTTCTGTTCTCTGTACAGCACTTAAGAAAATAGGGTTCTGTTCCCTTACCAATGCTAACCAAATCCCTGGTTTAAGCTGTCTTAATACATGGTATAGTGATTGAAAAAGATCTTTTAGTGTTTCAGAACAGGAGCAGCAGGCAGTGAAACATAGCATCTGGTGCAGCAATCTTCTGGGGGTGGTTGGAGGTGTAAAACCCAACTTGAGTTAAATTGATACAAATGACTTCAGGATTTTAAAATATTTTTATCCATTATATCTCTCTTTTTTTTGTCACCTTTTTTAAAATGTTTTTATTTAAAGCATTTCATATTCTCTGATGTTGGGAAAACTGAAGAACTCTGTAAGCTAAACTAGAATTCTGTTGTAAGCTTCCGACAATTTTGAATTCTTCAGTGCTCGTTCTGTTCACTAAGTACAAATTAGAATACTTGGCTACAAGTGATCTTTCAAGGTGTTATTATCTAGCTCTGAGATACTTTGAAGAGATGTATTTCCCTGTCCCCCCCACAGTCCCGATTTAACAAGCTGCCTCCCTGTAAGCTCAAAAATGAGTAATTTATTCAGAATCACTTCTTATCACCAAATGTTTTGTTGAATTTAGCCTCCTTATTTGGGAGGAGGGTAGCAGACATTCTGCTCCGTGCAGCAATCTGTCATGTTTGTTGTAGTGCATAAGTGCAAAGCTAAAAGATCAGAAGTTTCTGTGTGTAACCACATGCCTTATTGCGTTTGGTTTATTACAGTAATGCTGCAAGAAGGAATTGGCACTCATCTGGCATGGAACTATGTCATATTGATACTGCTTCATAGCATCAGTTCATGTGAGTTTTCACGGTGAAAAGTGACTTCATAGAAGCAAGTAACATGCCTATAAAGCTACAGTCTTGTTGTCTTGGCATCGATTGGAAAATACTGAAGAGCGTGACAAAGTTAGGCACTCAGATGGGATTGATCAGAGTCCTGTCACTTGAATACAGCAAATGTTTTTTCAAGAACTGTAGTTCCCACTGATGTTTGTGCCTGTGAGAAATGTGCTGCTTGTTGCATCCTGGGTAATACACCTGTCTTGCTTTAATTTGTTTGTTGATTTTTTTTTTCCCACTTACACTACATTTTACATGATACAGTTGTTGTTCCTAAAACCTGTTGGGATCTGATATTTGCTTACTGCAGCAGGTGGCTCAAAATAGTTAATGATTATTTTTGTTAAGCTGTTAACTTGCATTCAAATGAAGTTAAATGTCATCTGAAATGCACTTAAAGTATCAGCCCACACATTAAGCTTGCTGTTAATCCTTCATGCTTTGAGAATCCACATCTGAGGCATCTTCTTGTTGAAGAGCTATCAATTTGCTGCAAAACTCATTGTAAAATGCTTTTGCAGTACCTAGATCAGTAAGTCATTCTGTTCGCAAATAAGCAAAAACATCTTTAATAGGTATGCATGTATGAAATCTAATATAGATACAAATGTGATTGGCAGTGTCTATTACATGGTTTGTCTCTTTAAGCCAAGTTTGATATGGTTTAATAAGGTGAGGGAGTAGTAAGAAAGACAATTGTGGTCATCTTTTCAGGTGTTACTTATCAAACTGATTGCCAGATACATCATTGCATGAACTTCCTAGGAAGTTATTACAAAACTTATTTCAAACTTTGTTTGAAACCTGAATTCCTTTAAAATTTCTAACTTGATCATCAAGGCTGGTGGAGAAACAGTGATGTATCTGCTAATGTGAAGTTTGTTGGTCAGTTTCCTGTTAAACATTCATCTCAGTCCCTTTTTTTGATGTGAATTCAATTATGCCTATGATGCTTCTTTTTCCTAAGACTGTCACATGGCACTGAAAAAGTAAATTGTGCCCCAAGACAAATAGAGCATTTATGTACTTGGAACTAACGGTGTTCCTTGCTTGAGAATAACTCCAAAAAACAAGCAAACAAAAAACCCTTAAGTTATTTGAATACATTAGGTTTTGGTTAGGCACTGTAGAACTGTGAAATGCCTTTCAATAAATTGTCACTGAAAGCTCTTACAGTTCTGATTATGTAAGTTTTTCCGGGGGGGGGGAAGGCAAATAGTAATTCTGAGTTCTTCCACACTGTAAAATAGTTGACTTCTAGCGGAGTCCCCCTGTGACTTTTACTTCTGCTTTGATAAAAAAAAAGGTAGAGTGAGACAACAAGGCTTACTGATTATACTTTCCTCAAAGCAGTATAGTTGTAAGGTGATTGAGAAGTCTTGAAATCTTTCGATGATGAGCTGGGAACCAGAGGTAACAGGAGAAGGCAGCAGGGAACTAGGTGAAAATACTTAAAAGTAATTAAGGAGTTCTCCTCTAAGAAGGTGGCAGGACCAGCTTCCCAGTTGAAGTGCTCTACAGCAATACATGCAGCTTGGGAAACAAAGAGAAAGCCACCATACTACCAAAAAAACATGGCATAGTTGCTGCCCTGAATCCTGGTAGGGTGATTCCCATGACTGTGGTGTGATTATCAATATCTACAAGCTGTTCAGAAGAGACAGGGAAGGAAGGGGGAGGGAGGCATTGCCCCCTACATCAAGGAGAGAATGGAGTGTGAAGAGTTGTCCTTGAAGAATGGCCATGAGCAAGTCAACAAGCCTATGGGTGTGAATTAGAGACTTAGGCAACAAAGGGAGCTTTGTGGTTGGGGTCTGCTTCAGGCCACCTCTTGCACCAGAGCCTGTGGAAGCCTTACACCTCCAGCTACAGGAGTTGTTGCAATCACAGGCTCTTGTCCTGGGAGGGCTTCAACTACAGTTGATGATGTGGATGGAAAACACTTGTAGGAGAAAAGCTAGATTATTTTTATTGATTATAATATGGATACAGTATAGTGATTTAATGAAGCATAGTTGTAACCAAGGCAGCAACTTCACAAGATTTGAGATGGTTGTATGCACTTGGTTATTTACTGCAGAGAGAGTAGGGTTAAAAATGCACATACAGGAAGCCCTCTCACTGAGTCAGGAGGCTCAGAGTTGATCCCCTTCTTTTCTGAACTCCTTGAACCGCAGAGATAAAGAGCCACAGTGCAGCTGAATCCCCTCCCAGTCCCGACTTGGTCAGCAGTTTGTGTTGGGCTTGTATGCGTACAAGCAATCTAAGATGCAATCTTTGTGAGGCTAACAAAGCTTACAGTCAATCAAAGATGTAATCTTCGTGAGGCTAACGCAGTCTTAAACAATTGGTCACTTACCAAAGATCTGTATCCTTAAGGTGTCTTGATGTCAGGGTGTAAGGGATCTCTGCGTAAGGTGACCTCAAGAGGTGTCCGTGCTCCAGCAGCCCACAGCCATGCAGGGGAGCTCAAAGGGGCTCTTGTACTTCTCTCTGTTTATGGGGTAAGATGTTTGACTCATAGGTTGCTTTTTAGGCATGTGCTCAATTGGTCCTCAGCTGTTGTACCAGGGGTCTGCTATCAGTTCTTTCAGTCTCTGGTTTGAGACAGGATGATGGTTGTTGGTCTGTTTCAGCAAGAGTATTACGACTACTGCTGTTCATTTTCTTCCTGTACAGGGTCTTGTGAGCAAAATCAGGTTGAAGAATGGAACTGAGGGACAAAGACGGGCAGGGAAGTGGTGAGCAGAAGGAGCCCACTGTCACAGTGATGGAGTTCATGCTCCTGAGGGATATGAGACAGACAAAATCAGGACACTACACTTTAGGAATGCCAGTTGCTTGCTCTTCGGGGGGTGAGTCAACAGAGCTCCCTGGGCATCTGTCACCAAAGACAAGGGAGCAGAACATAAGTGGTGGATCTCTAAGGAAGTTTTCCTTACAAGAGCTCTCCTTCTCTGTAAGAATTCTGGAAAGGCAAGAGACCAGCACAGCTAAACTGGGACTGGTTGGTCAGACTGAAGAGAAAGATTTTTCTCAGGTAGTGGAAGAAGGGACAGGTACCCTGGAAAGAGTGTAGGGTTCTATGGGTCCTGGTGAGATGCATCCTACAGTCTTGAGAGAATTGGCTGACAAAGTCGCAAAGCCATTCGCTATGATATTTCAGAAGTCATGACAGTCCTGAGGAGGCCTTGGTTACTGGAAAAAAGACAATGTCATATCCTTTTTTAAGAAGAGTAGAAAGGATGATCTGAGAACTACCAACCTGTCAGCATCACCCCAGTGCTGGGGAAGTTCACGGAGCAGATCCTCCTGGAAGCTATACTGAGGCACGTGGGGATGTCTTCATGGAGGGCAGGTCCTGCCTGACCAACCTTTTCGCTTCTGCAATGGTGTAACTGTGTCAGCAGGTAAGGGAACAGCCACTGATGTCATCTATCTGGACTTCAGTAAGGCCTTTGACAGTCCCCCACATCCTTCTCTCCAAATCAGAAAGATAGGGATCAAACAGGTGGATTGTTTGATGGGTGAGGAACTATTTATGAGATCCTACCTAGAGGGTGCTGGTCAGTGGTTCAATATCCAGATGAAGACCAGTGAAGTGGTATCCCTAAAGAGTCAGTGTTGGAACCAGTGCTCTTTAATGTCTTCATCAGTGACGTTGATGGTGAGATCAAGCGCACCCTCGGTGCGGTGAAAGAAGAAGGGGAAATTGTTTCCAACTAAAAGGGGAAATTTAGATTGGGTATAAGCAGAAGTTCTGCTTGCATGTATACAACTGTAGTATAGAATTTTCATGTAACCTGCACACTTTATGTGAACAGTAGTGATTTTTTTCTTTTCAATTTCCACGTGAGTTGACTCCTTTATTTAAATTTCATAGTTTTAATTCTTTACTCATTGTGGTTCATGAAGCAGTTTGACGATATAATTGAATGCAATGGAAAGACATCTGTGCTTAACCTCAGTAGCCATGAGCAGTCACAATTCATAATGACTATAAACGCCTTCATAATGAAAAATAATCAGTATGAAAATGTCATTCAATTTAATTAATTACAGATATTTTGATGGTAATGAGCTAATCATTATGAGCTTTCAGGTTTTACATCACCAACTCTTCATGCTTTGGAAAAAAATGAAGTGACAGCCAGCAAACTTATCACGAAACTGAAAGATGCATCTGAAGCTCTTTTAAACTTCTTCAGGCCAGTGAGTAAGTGCCATTTCATCACTGCAGCGCTATTTCTTTCCTCTTCTTCCACCTTACTTTTAGTACAGTTTTTCACTCCTTAACTGTTGGCACTCAGTCTATTTAAAACCCCTCAGTCTGATACTGTAAAATTCACTAGTTCTTATCAAAAATATACTGTTAAATGTGCTGTTTGAACCATCACAAATTTGCTTCAATTGCATTACTTCTGTCTTATAAAACTATCTGTCATCAACGAGCTGACCTAGAAGTGCTGGACAATTTGATGTAGAATTCACCTTCCCATATTTTCTTGCATCCGTTTTGAGTTAGTTTTGTAGTCTGCTTGTGTAAGCATATTTTGCTCAGTAGTAGTCACTCCCATTTCTACTAGCTAAGGAAGGATTCAGGGCCATTAGATAAGACTCTTGAACTGCTGAAATTAATTGATGAGGTGTGCGTTAGTTTCAGAAAACTATTGAGAAAGAAATCAAAATAGAATGTATTTGCTAATAGCAGTAAGAAAGATAAAATCCATGAAATGTGGAGAAAGTGCACAGCATGTACAAAATTGGCAAGCCTGGTTCCAGAATGGTTTCATTGACAAATGCAAGGCAAATATCACTCATCACTGAATACATAACTGCTTAGTAATAACAATGAAGGTCTTGGTGATTTTCTGCCTAGCTCTAAATAAACACTGCGGTCTTGTGAAGTGCCTGACCTCACGTTTAATATAACTGAATTTGACTATCAGTAATGAATGCGATAAAGGTGAAGCTGGCAGTGCAGCCTATCTTGGGAGTAGTAGAACCAAATGATGTTTTGCAGCTTCTGTGGAAGTTTCACGTGAAGGATACTAAGTTTTATAGGAATTAAATCACAGACTGTATGTCAGATCTCTACAGTTTATAAGCCATTTATACGTAACAACGCTTCCCAGGGAAGATCTTATGATTATCCATAAATCTATTTTTAAATAGCAAATTTTAAACTTTACATGTTGTGTTCATTAACTGACTGGGTATCTTAGGTCTTCGCTCATATCAGCTGCTTGTAGAATCATGCAATTAGTGCTGAATGGAGAGATGGTTTGTTGCAATACACTGTATAATCAACCCTTCAAAAATCTAAGACATTTTAATGTTTCTATTTGTTTGATTGGTTTTTTCTTAATTAGAAACAGTGCAGTCAGGAAACTTAGTGTCTTTCAGCTTTAGAAACATGAATAACAAATGTTTTTTAATTCAGTTTTTTAAATGTTTCTTACAGAAAAAAAAGCCAATTATTTAAGATCTCGTATGACATGATTGTAGGTTTTCTCTTGACTTTAAAATAAAGACTGATTAGTTTTTGTGGAAGAATTCTACATGAAAGTCAATGACACTGCTTCTAAACAGACTTCTTCAAAACATGCTAGAAGCATGAAAATAATAGCCTCTCTTTATCTAGGTATTGCTTCTAGAACAGAAATCTTACATTTCACTACTTTTTTTTAAAGCTTGCCGATACAAAGAAAAGCACTCCTTAGTCCCTTGTCATGTAGGAGGGAATATTAATGCAACAGAGTGCTTGGAAAACAGATGTTGTCCTTCCAAAGGCAGACATGAACTGGAATGTTATATCCCGTTTAAAGACAGTAAGTATTCTTCTGTAAATTTTTGCTTCATAGTCAAGTACTTTTCCTGGTACGACAATGTGATTTTTCATTTCTTTTCTCTCCTTTGGTTTCTTGGGTCACCATTCTCTTTGAAGCAAGCTTAAGTGGGCATTTATTTCTGCATAGAAATACAGAAAACAATTCATTGTCTGGGTAGCTTGTAAACCTCAGCACAAAGAACATGTGATGAAATACAAATAGAAGTAGCTACGTCAGCTAGTACAAAGAATAGAGGGAAGGCTTTCTTTGTGGAAATGGAAGGGTGGTGAGTTTAATACAAAGAAGTGAATCTGTGAAAGTGCTATAAAGAAAAGTTGAAGAAATTGGGTGTATTTGTTGAGAAGGAGGTTAAATGGTTATTAAATAGCCATAGAAATCGGTTTGAAGGGTGGTTATTAAGACAAGGAAGCCAAACTGTTTGGTAGGACCAGATGATATGACAGGAAATTGCAACTCGTTGAGGCTTGAGAAATTCAGCTTGGATATTAGGAAATAAAACTTCATTAGAACAGTAGTGAACCTCTTGAACAAGTGTCACAGAGTTATCTCTAGATCTGTCTGCGTCTGATGGGGGACAGCAGGCCCACTGGCCCGAAAAGGGGGGGGTGTCAACAATTTACAGGCTGGTTCTGTGAGTAATGGGGCAGGGGACCCACAGACCCAGGCCCCGGGAAGAGGGAGAGGGTAGGGAGATGGGAGATGGCCCTAAAAACAGAACAGCAGCAACCATCAGAGGAGGAAAGTTAATTTACTGTGTATGATATCAGAATGCAAGATTGCATAATGTAGTACAATATATAACTAGAATTGAGGCTATTAAATGAAATAGATTGAGAGTGTCCAAAACTGAAGACCTCACTCTGAACTGAAGGCAAAACAGCTGGGAAGCACACCTACACAGTGCCAGGCAGTGAGAAAGAGAGAGAGTCTCATGACTTGTCAGGAGCTTTATCTTTCTTTCTGAACTCAAAGTCCTCTGGGGTATGTAGTTCTTCTCTACAGATATTCAGAAAATCAGCGGTCCACAGAAGTGGGGCATTAACTCTTCAGCTCCCCATGCTTTACGTGATGCTATGATGTGGAATACCGACAACAAAAACCATAGAACCAAGACAAGAAGTCATGAGAAAGGAGGTGGCATCACCTTTATTGAGAGTTTTATGACATGGTCACACAAAGACACAGGTTACTTCACCTAATGGCAATAGTAATACTGCTTCAGGCAGAAGACTGGGCTTCAGGGTGTGCAGAAATTCCTTACAACGAAAACTTTTGATAATTGTCTTCTCAAATTCTACCTTTAACATAACGAATGTAATGTTTTACCTTTATTATTTTCTTTAAGCATAGACTTGAAGTGGATGATATTTTTTTCCTCTTATGAGAGAATTCAGCAATCTTGTTTTATATCCCATGGTTGCACAGCACTGTATGGTAAACGCAGCTTCACTAAAAGCGTTGAAACAAATCTTAATTTTTATCTTTTTGTTTCCCTTTTTTTATATAGCATTTAGAAAATGGTGTTGCTTTTTGTTGCGAATTTCCTTCAACAAACTGAAAGATGTACAAAGTTGAAGGCTCTTCTTAGACTCCGTCAGTAAGTTTGGAACAGATCCACCGAGGTCATGTAATCCCATCACTCTCTGCTCAAGTGGGGTCAGCTAGAGGAGCGGGTTTCCTAGGACTCTGTCTAGTCAAGTTTTGAATACATGTCCAAGGATAGAGACAGCACAACCCCTTTGGGCAAACCATTCCAGTCTGTAGCATTAGAATGCAATTACCTGTTAAGAACAATGTCAAATGTTGGAATGGTATTTGAAGACTTGTCATAGACTTGAATAGAAACAGAGCCAAGTGTTACCTTGATTTTTCCAACGTAGTATTTCCTTTTATATTGTATTTTTATGCACTGACAATTTAACTGGAAGACTTCTCAGACAGAGGCAATCTTGCCAGATAAGTTAGTATGTTAGTACAAGTTTACTAAAAAGGAAACCAGAACGTAGAGATTAATGGCTTAGGTATTCTTGATAGAATTTGTCATGCATTGATTTCAGAGATTATATTCAGTTTTCTGGAGCTGACTTAATATGCTTATGAAACCTGAGAAAATATCTGTAAGCTAACAAGAAGTTTGATGTACTTGCTCAAAAGCAAACAGGTGTCAGAACCAAACTTGGAATATTTTCCTGTAGTTGAGCAACACCATGTTCCAGTGCTATGGCAGCCATAAATATGATGCTACTTTTGATAGGAAAAAAAAAAAAAAAGGTACCATTGAACGCAAGGTCACCAGACTCTTAGGTGCACACTGCAGAAATCAAGTGTCTTAAGAATATTGTTCCCTAGTTGTGCTTCCTTAATACACATGAAGGCACACGACTCCAGTGAGAAGAAAAGCTATATAGTGAAAACTCTAGTTGTTTTGCTCATGTTTAGGACATATACTTAATAAGTATATCTAATTTTAATATGTTCTTAAACCCTGACTGCTTGATTCCTTTTATGGTTTGGAAGTAAATTTCAAAGATGGACTATTTTATCAAATTATTTGTAGCTAGCTACTTGAATGTTCCAGGATATACAACATATGTCCAAAGAAAACATCAGCGCTTACTGCCTGGGAGCACATGCTGTTTGCCTTGTAGCAATTGTTGACAGAAGAAGCACTTAACAGACATTAGACTCATGCCACTTGCGTTTCTGTTTTATGGGCATAGGCTGCACACTTGAATGCTTCTCATCTGGGAGTTTTGTCTTTAACTTCAGTAGGAATAAAATAAAGCTTAAAGAAGACGCTGCAAAAGTTTTGATCTGAAGTAGATAAATAGCATTAGTTATCATGATTTTGCTCTATAGGACTGTATATACATCTATGTAAGACTCGTTTGATAAAGGACTACAATTTTTCACATGTTGAGATTACTCATGTGATTATTTCTGAAACTAACCAAACGTTTGGGAGTGTTTGAAATCCAGTGGTCAAATTTGACTTGATCTTTCTAATCTGCATGCTTTTTTAGGATTTGCCCCTTTCCTGTTGTGTTGATGATTGAAATACAGGCATGTCTGTCTTCGAGGCTAATCTCTGTCACCTGTACCTCAACATATGTTTTGGACTTGTTTGTAACTAATACAAACTTCCACTGGTCCTACAGGTCTGCAACTGACATTTCGACTGTTTCTGGTTGGGGCGGTAGGATTTTTAATTTTGGGTTGTGTACCATTATATTGCTGTGCCTGCTTCCAAAGGAGGTAAGAATTAGTACACAAACAACTACTTTTACAGTATACTGCTACTAAATGTCAAGGGTATGGACAGCTGACATACCTAAAGCCAGTGAGCAGAGAAAAGACTGGGGGAAAATAAGCTGAAAAAGTCATATGACATCATGAAAAATAAATCCTTCTATTTTGGAGCTACATAGTCAATTTGACTTCAGAGCAAAAATAAAATAGCATGTTAATGCTCCAGCAGCTATTCTAAAGACTTAGTTATAAAGAATTGGTCTTAGTCCTACTTCCCTTAACTGTGAAGCTGCATGTTGATCATATGGGCTCACAGGCTGCAGGTTAGCAGAGAAATCTCCGCATAAAGGCCTGAATGGAACTTGAACAGTAGTGACTGAATTTGAGTTCAGCTCTGTGGGAGCTGGATCCTGTCTTGGGCACGTTTGCTAGCATATGGAAGACCAGACTTTTGTTCCCTCACTTCTCCCATTTTCTTTCCATTGCCACCATCACCTCCTTTCCACACCTGCTTCCTACCACAGGCCTGACCTGCCTTCATATTTTTATATATATATATATATATAAAAATATGAAGGAAATCGGAAG
>NW_024962270.1:16476815-16505451 GCF_019238085.1 Lagopus leucura | reverse complement strand
ATCTCCATGTATCCATATATATTAAAATAATTTGGTTCTACTCTTAAGCAGGAAGGGAAAATCAACAACTGCCAGTTGGGAGCAAAAAAGGTAGTGAAGGAGACTCTGAGAGCAAACAAATCTTTAGGGCATGATGCTACATACCATCCTGTTCTATCCAAAATAAGATTTTATGACACAGTGATCTCTGCACAGGAAACTAAGAACATCAGTTAAAAAAATAATAATAATTTTAAAGAAATAAAAAAAGAAAAAAAAAAGAAAAAAAAAAAAGAAAAAAGGAAGATTTGAGAAAAGCTTGTCTCACTTCATAAGCTTAAAACAAACAAATGTGAATATATTTTTTTTGCCACTTCCTTTCTCTCTAAGCCGTGGGAAAATTGGAGAAAAAATTGTTCTCTTACCATTACCTTCAAATTATTTCTACAAGCATGACACTGCTTATGAGAACTAATTGACTGCTACACAGGAAATGGCATGTGCAAGTGGGAATTAATTATCTGAAAGATGTTATGGAAGAAATGAATGAGCAAAGGCAAGTTGAAAGGATCAAGAAGTAGAAATGAGTTTCTGTAAGGCATAAACATAGAATTATGCAGTAAGATGGAAGAACAAAGTAGTAGGCCTTAGGAGAGCAGAAGAGAAGGAGAAGGAGATACTTCAGAGAGAAGGAAATAAATTATTTCAGTGCTGCTAACGTATAACAATTTTTTTGTTGTTTTGGGTCTTTTTTTTATGGTGGCTCTTTTTAGTGGGTTTTTCCCACTGAATGTATGGAACACATTACAGCCCATGTGTGCTTTGCAAGCAGTTCAGTGTTTGATATTGCAAAGAGTTTTGGCATGAGTGTGCATTCTTATGATAATTGGGAAAATGTAAGCTCTACAGTATTGAAATGGTTAAACTAAGATGGAGCATACTGACATAATTGGGCTTTATTTTTTTAAGGTGCTGTTTCACTTAGCATGATTAATACTAGAGCTTAGTTAATGTAACACAATTGTCTTTGTGTAGATTTTTCTGAAGTTTTTAGTTTTTCCTTTAGTAAGATATTAGTAGACTGAGATTATATACATGCATGTGCACACACATAGACTTCATAAATGTGGCTGTTTAGCAGATGGCTATTTGCTATGGTGTGCCACATTTAGATAAAACCTGCTGTGAAAATCTCCACATTACATCTTACTCTGTGCTCAACAGCTGATGTTGAGCACACAGATAGCTACACTGAGTCACCAGTGACATGGAAAACAGGAGGCAAAGCATTAACATGAAATTATCATATATTTTCTGGAAAATGAATTAATATTTATTCATTGTGAGATAATTCACATTAATGTTTAAATGATCTTTTTTGTGTTTTTTTTTCATAGCCAGTGAAACTGGAATTGCTGTTCTGCTGTGACTTGTTTGTTGTTTTTTTCTTTTTTTCATGTAGTGATTAACCAGATGCTAAATGGTTTTAATTTCCAACATCACACATTTCAGTTCTAAGAAGAAAGCAATCCTATAATATATTAACTTTCATCAGATTTTACTAGTTCTAGAAACTGTTGCTAGAGGATATGTCTTCAAAACACATTCCTTTAAAAAGTCTGAAACCTTCTATTTAGCTGGAAATCCCTGTTCTTGTTAACAGTGCTGTATGGTCAGTGTTGAGAGCTCCCACACACAGTACAAAAGGACATGCACAGAAGTAAAGTGTTGTTCTCTAGACTGACCGAAAAGTAAGAGAGCTTTCTCTGATGAAATTTGGGATAATTGATTAATTCCATAATGCTTCTTGTAGAGCAAAATCTAAGGTTTCCCATAGGATCCTGTATTTATTTATTTTAAGAGGGAGTCCAAACGTGAGTAGCTCTCTGTGGCAGTTTTGCAGGCATTTGTGCTGTGTGGAGGTGGCTGTTTCCCTATAGATGCTCAGGTCAAGACATGACCAGGCTGAGAGAACCTATATGTAGGAGCATGGAATTCCTGTAAAATTTATTAAGGAAGCTGCTAGTTTTCAGAGGTTGAGTTATAGCAGTCAAGTTATGTTGCTCAGATTAGTGTCAATACTCCTCCACAGCACATGTAAGTTCTGAAATCAGCAAAGCTGGGTTACCACGTCTGACTGGTGACCTCTGTGTTTTGCCTTCTTCGTAGGATATTTTTTAGGCAGGAAGCAATATCTAAATGAGTTGATGCTGCCTGCTCCCTTGCAGTTCCTTATGTGTCTTATCAGCACAACGTCTCTTTTCTTGAAGTGTTCTCTGATGATTTTGTAATCCCCATACCTGTCTTATCCTATCTTCTTTCTCTCCTCTTTTTTTTTTTTTTTTTTTTTTTTTTTGTCTTTTTTTCACTAACAGCCAAAGCCATGATGGGCAGAGTAAGACTCTAAAGAATAGAGTCACTTGCTCTCATCACTTACTGATGCCGTATTTGAACAATGTTGTGTAGGTTTTAAATAAAAATTAGTAAAATCTCAGTTTTCTTCTGCTGAATTTTTAGTGCAGCTGTGGGAAGGAGGCCTTCAATTTCAGTTGACCTATTACTGGGAATTTTCTGGTAATGGCTGCAATTTGATGAATCAGCTGGTCAACTGAAATTCATGAAGAAAAGGTAAGAGATGGGAAAACTTATCAAAGTGCTTTGTCAGTCTGTGTTGATGAAATGTTGTAGCCCCTGAAGCCAGTAGTATCTTTGACTTCTCTGGAGCTAGGCTTTTGCAGCTAAAACCTTGGTGATCTGGTCTTAATTCCTTTTGTTGTTTCATTTTGTTGTAGTCAGTGTGTCAATCCTTTACGAAGAGCAAACAAAAAAATAGAACAAATTGTGCAGAACAAGAGAGCAAGTAGTGAAGAAATGCGTAGCTTGTTACCAGATTGACTTAAAGGCTTTGAGGATCATAAAAATGAGAGAAAGGTAAACTAAATTTAGAACGTTCTTTTGTTCTTTCAGTTTAGCATTATCTTACTGTTGATTTTATATAGAGTACTAGACGTATGCAATATTAAATTCCTGTTGGCTTCCCAGTCCAGTAGATTTTGTCACAAAAGCACTTTTTGTCACAAGCCACCCTCAGTTTCTGCTGTGGGATAAATAATGAATCTGCCAGAATTTGATTCCTGTCCTGGGATGCTAAATGAAGGCCCTGGTGAGGCTCTGGTAGTGCTGTCCAGAGCTGTGGGTCTCCATCTCTGCAGATGCCCAAGGCTGGGCTGTTGTGCCCTGGGCAGCCAGCACACGGTGGGGCTGGGGGACTGTGATGTCCTTTCCAACCCAAATCATTTGGTGATTCAATGAATATTGCAGTCATAGGCTTAAATCCTCTGCCATTTTTGTGTCCCTTATCCCATGTGTAAATTGGGTTACGTGGGAGAACAAAGAAGAAAAATAAGGTTTTTGCTGCTTGCAGGAAACAAGGAGACGTTTTCAATCACTGAGAAATCTTTCCAGTTCTATGGAAAGGGGTGTTTTATACTGGTATTTTCACATAGCTTCAAATCCTACCATTCTTCCTGAACGCTGAAATGCGTGTAATCTGGGCATTAAATGCTATTTACTTTGTCAAACTGCAGCATTCTAAAGGTGACAATGACATAATAACCTCACTGATGTATTTATTTATTAGACAACAAGGAAGTACTTCAGTGAGAGTATTGATATACCGAATTTGCGAAGGTGTCCCTTAATCAAGTTGTACTGACGTGTAGGTGTTCTCCTTTTTTCTTCTCTTTTGGTGCAGAGGACCATCCATGTAATATTAATGAACTCAAGCAGGAGGAAGACACCAGGATAGTGCACTAACCACGAGTATGCTCTAGAAAATGAGATGATTTGTTTTAGCATCAAAGTAATACACTGTTGTCAGCCCTTATTAATTCTATTGATTTTGCATTATAAATTGTTCATTTCTGTTTCTCTGCACTCATTCCATATCTCCTTTATGGGGGAAAAAAAAAAAAGGTAATGCTGAAAGGGAAAATCTGCTCATTCCAGCTCCTGAATGCTAAAACCACTTCAGGTACTGATAAAGCATCTTCACAGTTCAGAAAGAGGTCAGCCTTAGAGTGCTATCTGGATTAAGAAGTGATAAAAGAGATGGTTGACATTAATTACATTGGTGCTGAGTGGCAAGCTTACTGATTTTGGGGAGTGGACCACTGTAGCACAGCAGTGCTATTCCTACTGAGACGACAAGTAATTCTTTATCTGGCTGCAGAGGGTTTAGGAAATGTATTGTTGGGCAGTTCCTTGAAAGACATGGCAAAGAACTTCAGGAAACTAGTATCATCTCTTCTGCTGTTGTTTCTGTTCATGGTTTATCACTGCACCATAGAACTTCCTTAGATCTTGAGGAGACCTGTCACCCAGGGCAGGTGATGCCAAAATGTAGTTTCTTTCAGTTTCCCTGAAGAGTAACACAAAATAAGAAATGAATGTGTAATAGTTTTGAACTATTGTAAAGTAAAAATAGGCACTTAAAAAAAAAAAAGTCAGTAGAAATCAGTTTCCCAATAGTAAAGCAACCAGTGGCCCTTTTTCCTTGTGTCTGTGAAATAAGTTTAGTAGAATTTTCAAGAATAATGGTAAATGAATCTTTACCCGTAACCTGAAAAATAAAGACAATAGCTTTTGTCAGAATAGTGATATTTTGAACTGTGTACTCATGGGATTACCCAGTTCATACATTTTTCTTAGTTTTCCTAGTTCTAAAAATGACATTTCTTAAAGCCCAAGTGTAATAGAGTTGAGGTACACATACAGGCAGTCTCATGAAATTGACAGAGCATTTAGTCATCACAAAAAATTAGCATATGCAGAAGTTTTAAAACTTGATATGGCAATCATTGCCCATAGCACTGTATTAGAGATGGTTGGGATATAGTTTTGTAAGAAAAAGAGCTGCAATATTTTTGATGTTGAGCAGCAGAATGATGGAGACTGAATAGTGTTCAGTTTGCCTTCCAACTCTGATCTGTTTACTGCTTCTTGATGTTATTTTTTTATGAGTTCTGAAATATGTCTGCAAACATTTTGACAAACATAGAAACAATTTCCTGCTTCTTGGATTTAGGGGCACTGTTGCAACTGAAATTTGCATGCAACAAACACATACATCCTCTTGGGTGAAGGTAATTATAAGAGAGAGCTGTGCTCCCAAGTAAGTTTGACTTGGTATTTCATGATTTTGATTTGAAGGGTGATAAATTCTTTTGTTTACATGTCACTGACAGCACAAATGGTTTCAGTGTCACAGAACATTCTGACAAATGGACACATACTGATAAAACAACTGTATTTAACTGAAAGCATTCAGTGCATCTGCAGTAAATGTATCCTGCAGAATAAAATGAACATAAAATATATGCACTATAAGAGTAGGATATGAGATAGAAAAGACTCAGGAATGCTTATATTCCCTGTTGGAGTGTTACTTAAGAGCACCGCTTGTGGAATTGGGTCCTGCTCTGAAAGCTGGATGCTGACAAGTCCATGGGGCCAAATGGATTGCACCCTAGAGCACTGAGGGAGGTGGCGGATGTGGTTGCGGTTAGGAAGAGTGGCTGGAAGGCTGCCTGATGGAAAGGGACCTTGGTGTGCTGATGGGCAGTGGGCTGAAGATGAGCCAGCAGTGTGCCCAGGTGGCCAAGAAGGCCAATGGCATCCTGGCTTGGATCAGGAATGCTGTGGTGAGCAGGACCAGGGAAGTCATCCTGCCCTGTGCTCGGCACTGGTGAGGCCTCACCTCCAGTGCTATGCTCAGTTTTGGGCAGCTCAGTACAGAAAGGACATGGAGGTGCTGGAGCAGATCCAGAGAAGGGCTTGGAGAATATGGCCTATGAGGAGAGACTGAAGGAACTGGGGCTGTTCAGTCTGGGGAAAAGGAGGCTGAGGGGAGACCTGATTGCTCTCCTCCAATATCTGAAAGGTGCTTACAGCAGAGCGGGGTTGATCTCTTCTCACTGGTGACAGGATGAGGGGAAAAGGCCTCAAGTTGTGCCACGATAAGTTTAGGTTGGATACCAGGACAAACTTCTTTACAGAAAGGGTTGTTAAGCACTGCAGTGGGCTGCCCAGGGAGGTGGTTGAGTCATATCCCCGGATGTGTTTAAAAACCTTCTGGATGTGGTGCTCATGGACATGATTTAGCAGAGGGCTGTTAGAGTTAGGGTAGTGTGGTTAGGGTGTGGTTGGACTCGGTGATGTTTAAGGTCTTTTCCAACCTGAGCGGTTCTATAATTCTATATTATGTATATATTATTCTACAGAATCAGATTCTATGATTCTAAAAGAATATGGAATCATAGAATTCTATCATTCTATATTCTCTTATTCTATATTATTCTATAGAATCATATTCTGTGACTTTATGATTCTAGTAGAATGGGGAATCACAGAATTGCTCAGGTTGGAAAAGACATTAAAGATCATGAAGTCCAACCACAACCTTGTCAGGATTATCACCTGAAGGTCACTTCAGAAATACTCATTTACAGGCCAGCTGCACTGACATCATCACATACAAGTGGATGTTTTCATCACCTTCAGGATTTCAGAATTTAAAATTTCTGAATAATCAGTTTGATAATGATTTTATCATTTCTGTTTTTTAGTCCTGGACTCCGGTGTACCACAGGATAATTTCAATATGGAGTTTGACCCAGATCCACCTGTAAGACATCTTTTCCCATCTGCTGATCTATTTCTTGTGTATCAAGCTGCACATTGCTGAACCAAGCTTGTCTTTCCTGTCTTTTTCTCCAAAGAACTGGATTAGGGCCAATTTGACCAGAAGGCACAAGTGTTCTTAAATGGGATGCCTTTGTTGTTGGTGAAAGAAACAACTCAGTACTAGGTGCCGTTTCCAAATCTGCCAGAGTGTTCCCTCCAGCCCCCAAGACTGTACTAAAATCCAGGACCACAAGATGGTGCTGCAGGAAAACATTTTTCCCTCAGTGGTTTTGGTTTCTGGAGAACTTTATTAGATTTCTGCTTTTTACAGTGTGGTTCATCAAGTCACAAGAAGGCAGATAGCGTACGATAGAGCAATGGTCATTCTGTAAAAAAAAAAGACAACATAATACTGCATATAATGACAAGGCTTTAGAAGACTTACAAGAGATATAAACCATTGCCTGTGGCTTTAGAACTGCTTTCGCTCCTAGTGAACTGATACAGAATGAAACAAAAGAGCTCTCAGTGGAACTTCCATCCTTATGTTCCCAAAGATTAAATAAATACAAAGCTTAACAACCTGACTCAGTGCACAGTATCTGTGTCCAAGAGTGGATGCTGACACCATAGGGATAGGAGCTATGAGAAGTCCTCTGCTCTTTTAGTGCAGCACCCAGAGCCTGCACCAGGCCTGTTGACAAAACTGTGGCACGATTCTGGTACTTCTCACCATGTGATTTTCAAAAACGTTTCAAAGCCGTGAGGGTCGAACTTGCAATACTATGGCGTGAAAAGTGTTAACTGCAAAGCTCAAGCATCAAAAGCCAAATACAACACTGTATTTAAGCAAAATCTTTGTGGTTAGGCAAATTGTTTCATGTTTCTGAGGCCTGAGGTTCAATTCTGTGACCAATTTCACATATCTGAGATTCTACAATGCCAGGGAGTGTACATGTAGCAGATGAATTATTTCATTGCTTGTATCTTTCCTGCTTCTCTCCATGCAAAGAGTGTGATATTTAATGTTACGAGTCTTCTGATCCTTTGCAGACCTAGGCTTGGATTGCATACCAAAAATTAAGTGCAAAGGTCTCCCTGGAAAGTGTTTCATGTTCTCCTGGAGGTCCAGTGGAGTGAGTGGTTCCACAGAGTTCTGTTTAGCTACTGATCTTTCTGCTCCCATTTTTTGTTTTCACAAAACACTGGAAAATTAAAAAATGGTTTCAGCCAGATCAAAGTGAAAAACTGTCCACAGCTGTGATACTCTAAGTTTCATCACACTTCTTTCAAGTCCTTTCTCAAAAGGCATGGTTTCTACTGCAGTGCTTCCTTCCAGAAGCTGCTATCCTACATCTATCTTCTGTCCAAGCTGTTAAATTTCTGAGCCTGTGTGTTCTATGCTGTGTAACAGGTTCACTCTGCAAAAGCCATTTCTTTGCTGCATCAACCGCTGTCAGTGTTCTGGCAGCTTTGCAAGCATGATGGTGTCAGGTGCAATGTAGACAATGTGGGGAAAGTGATGGCAGTTCTACAGAGAGCTGCCTTTCCAAAGAGAACATGGCTGTAAATGTTATAGCCATGCACCCTATCTCTTTGATTTTTCAAATATCTGATATTTGGCTCTATAAAGATAGAACAGATCATTATTCTATGTAGATTGCTCCAAAAGTAGTGTATTCTATTTGTTTCCTTAAGAACTGCAACAGACACAGAGCACACAAAACACTGTTTGATAGAGAACACCCTCAGCTACAAGACACTACATTGCACCAGCAAAGACCTGCATGCTGTGCTTACAGAAATCTTCACCAGTGGAAGTGCCCCATTGTTGTTGCCATTACTGAAAGGCACCACTTACCCCTTGCTGCGCTCACACTCTCTGTTTGCTTTCCATAAACATCCAGCAAGAAACAAGTGTCTATGGGTGGCATTTTTTCCTCATGCAGGAATTCAGTTCTGCTCTTTTGCTTCATACATGCTTTCACGACAGACACCTTTCTGTCAGACTGCTGCTATCTCTCACAGAAGCAACAAAATGTAACGGAATAATGGAAGGAAGGTTCAGCCTCTACTGCCATACCACCACCATCTGCCTCTGATGTTGTGGGCCAACATCATAAAATAAAGGCATTACTTCTGGAGGAGCCCTCATCCCTAGCATGCACATTATCAGTTGGGCTGAAGTGAAACTGTTAAACTAATTCTCCTTTAGAAAAGTTTTCTGGCCTGTCATTTAGCACTGCCCTCTTGCCGAAGTCCTCTTTGAGATACTTATAGACACTCCAAGCTTTTACTGTTTTCTTTTTTAAGGCACTTGATCTAAAAGTGTCATGGAGGAACTAAACCAAGCAAAAGAACAGATACCATCCTGTGCCTAGGCCTTATTGCACAGCTAGGAAGGGAAGCTTTTGCATACTTTTCCTGTTAGGAGAGCCTGTCTCCTAAGCAGAGCGCCAGGCAGCATTACTGAAAGGCAGTGTCTTCAATCAAACATGGCCCTATGAACTGCAGTAACTGAGCATATTAAGGGATTGCAATTAATTATGTGATGCATCTTTTTGCATCTTTCTCAAGCAGTGACAAGAAAAATGTAATTCCCATTCCTAAGATTGAGTGCTCCATGCATTGTCAGCTGATATTTTGGGTTTTCAAGTTGTATTTCACAGATGCCAAACCGGTAGCTTTAGAGAATGACAGCTTAACTTCAAGAGAAGGATCTCTTATCAAAGATGGGTCCGTATGAACAACTGTCAAAAGCAAGGAAACCTGAGAGCCTGGAGAAATGCCGTTACTGGGCTGGTGCTGACCAGTTATCTTGATGACACAGTCGGTGACAGATTTAGCTCATGAACAGTGGATAAGCATGGAAAATGACTGTGTTGGCTCCCTCATTCGCAACAGTCCTCAAAGGCTATAAAATCACTGTGGCTAGATTGTGAAACATCTGAGCCGGGGACACGTCAAATAAAGATCTGCAGTGCCTCTGTAAGGGAAGAGAAGAAAGATCATAGGGAAATAATTGTTAAAAATTATATGGGACATTTTATCATAGTGCACCAGAATCTCATTCCTGTTTTTCTTTTAAAATCTATTTTTGTTACTGTGGTCAAATATAAAAGTCCATCACATCAGGTGCTGCAAACATGAATCATCTTTTTATCAATAGTTTCACTAAATAAAAACAAACAAACAAACAAAAAACAAAAAACAAAACACCAGTGTAGCTGCAATTAATCATAACTCTTCAACGCTACTAGCTAGAAAGAAAAAGGTTAACAGCACATTCTGTTATAGTGGTTAAAGATGCTTCTACAACAGCATTTGCTCACATGGTTGTTTTACACATGTGGTGGCATCATCCAGTTTAATTCCTGCTGTGTTTCTTTGCCAACAACTGCTAGTGAACATTTGCCCACCTTCCCTGCTGCTGAGTAGTATCAGGATTAGATGCAGGGAGGCGAGCAGGCTTACAACTTCATCTGTTGGCACCACAGGAATGCAGGAGCAGAACAGCATGGCAGTTGAGAAAACTTTCAAAATCATCAGTTTTAAGGTCTTGCCTTGAAATGACTATTTCCTGGTGGGGGAAGGTTATCTCCCCAAGCTGTGCCCTCCTGCCCCTTCAAAAAAAGGATGGGAGTGGGTGGGAGGGACTGGAGGGACAATAAGAATATCTTTCCCAAATAAAACTGTGATGGATGTTTATTCTTTGTCTGCTCTAGCTGGAAGGTACATCTGCAAAACTGCTGGGAAGTAGGTTTTTACATAGGAGTACCTGTCAGGAAAACACTGGTCCTATCTGGCTCTGCTGGCAATAAAAATTTTAGGGGCTTTAATACATTTTAGACTTGAAGATGGTGGCTAGCTCACAGCAACAGGCATTTCCTCCCCTCACCAGAGGAAGCCACTTTTCCCTCGGTACTTAGCAAAAGTCTAAAAAAGGTCTAAAAAAGGAATGACATGATTACAGAGAATCGTGTTTTGAGGAAAAAGTGGTAGAGACATAGAGCTGTATTTTCTGGGCATTTGTACTAGCTTTTGCCTGCACTTAAGAATAGCTGAAATTTACTTTCTGAACCCCATGCATTTCTTATATATGAGATATACCATTTTAAGTGATTTTGTAAAATCACTTGTCTGCACATATAGTACAGCTGAAAAAAAAAAGTGCCAAAGAGCCACAACACAGGAAAAGGAAACTTTTGTTTGTGTTCTTCCCATTGAGTTACTGAGATGTAAACTGTGTGCTTGTTGCATCCAAACATGTTGCTACAATGGATGATGCCCTTGTTCGTAGCAGAGCTTTCTCAGAGGCATGCAAGGTGAGGCTGGATGGGGCTTTGAGCAACCTGGTCTAGCCAGAGATGTCCCTGCCTATAGCAGGGCCGTTGAAATTAGATGATCTTAAAGATCTTTTCCAACCCAAACTATTCTATAATATGGTTCACTATCAGAAGTCAGTTGAGCAAAGAAGGGAAAGTAGCAAGCAGCCACTGCAGCCTTTTAGCTACAAGCATAGCCTTAATGGCTCCTTATAGTTTTTTAAACTAGCTGAGTACAGAGTTAAACAGAATAATAGTCTATCTCTCATCCTTTTGTTTTCTCATTGTTGGTCCTCTGTAAACACACGGTAAGTGTCTCCATTGTTAACTTTGATTTTTACTCCCCTGTGATCCATCAGCAATGCCTCTTCTTAGTTCATTTAATGCTACACTTTCATGCTCAGACAGTGCTCAGCTATGACACCAAGCAATCAACTTAGATTGTCCACTGACAACTAAGAACTAATCAAGGTTTGTTCACATGAAGATGGATTTGGACAAACTAGGCTGACACCTCCAAAGCAGCCATCATGGTCTGTAGTGGCAGTGGTGCACATTAACAGGCTCGAGACCACATATTCATGCATTAGACCTAGTAGTTTTAAACGAGCTGTTAATATCTATCAAATAATACCTACTGTTAAGTATGCAAAGATACGTCCAAAGGAATTGTTGTGATCTACAGCAACAACTGTATTCCTCTTTTACTTCAACAAACTTTTTTTTCTTTAATCAATTGCTTTTCTACTTGATTACACTGTCAATAAAGAAGCACACAGACAATATTGAATGACACACTCAGAATTTGTGAAGCCTGCACAGAGCACCAAGGTAAGTTGAATGCGTCATCTGCAGCTCATCTTTACAGGTAATAGTAGTTACAGAATGAACCTCACATATATACTACTATTTGGAACAGCGACAAGAGGTATAAAAAGCAGCTGAGGTTTTCTTGTTTTTGCATGTATCTTTACCATTCAGAGGAATGTTTGGTTTTACAGTACTGCAGTCTCCAAGTGGGCTGATGTTCAAATCTTAGTACTAGCTTGGTGAGTAGAATAGCTAGCTATACTAACAACTGCTACAGCTGTCTTCCTGATTCAACACTACTTGTCTTTTAGAGTTCAGCTAGTGCCACCTGGAACACTCATAAAAAGACCAGAATTAAGATTTTATGAAACATTATGGAAGTTCTGGATAACACTTTAATTTCTAAGATGCTCACTGCATACAGATCCAGGTGAAGTAGATGAACTGATGATTAGGCCACTGAGCCTGAGTGAAAGGAAGTTAGAGAACAAGACACGAGAGCAGAAACAGCCTGGGATGTTCAGAGTTAATGAGGACAGCAAGTACCACAAGATGATGGTCAGGGTAAGTTGAACAAAATAAATTGATCTAGGGAGTTGGCAGCAGTGTGTTCTTCTGTATCTACTAAAATTTGGTATCTCCTTTTTTAGAGCCTGTAGGAGTGGATGAAGAGTGTAGAAAGCATGGCTTTTTTCTTCCCAATTATTAGACTGTGAGATACAGAAGAGTAAACTGAGTGAGTCTATATTGACTGGCTTAGCCAAACACTTCCCAGTTTCCTTAGCATTGTGTGGTTTGTGGTACAGTTTATTATTCGCTTTATCCCTTCATGGCTTTGCATAAAGGGAAGAGCAGCTTGGTTAGTGTTATTTAGTTTGTGTGATTGGCCTCCTTGGTAGAGCAAGTAATAGGAAAAAAACTAGCCCTTGATGGAAAGCACTAGGCAGCCTTTCTTGGTGCAAGCTGCGACCAGAAAAGAGGTGTACCAGGAAATATCACTGGATTAGTGTGCTGACTCTTGTGTGGAATGGTTTCCTGGGAAAAAAAGACTTCTTAGTTCACCTGCACGGAAAGGTGGAGTGTTATATCTGTGATGCAGAGGACTCTTGTGGATAAAAAGGGCAACATTGGTTGCATGTCTGGAGAACTAGGAGCAAATCTGAAGATGCTTGGGCCTTGGTTCCCTTGTATGAGGTTGTGAGCTCCATAGCTTAACACAAAGTGGTTTGTGAGAGTGATGATAAGGGATTAGGAAACTCATTTGTTCTTATCTGTGACTTGGGATTTCTTACCATCTCTACAAATGATCTTCCAAGATACCTGATTCTTCCTGAATTGTGATGTGTAGCTTGGAGCCTAAAATTGGTTGAGGGAAAATCTGAGATATGTTGGGGGAAAAAAAAAGCTTTTGCATTTCTATCATTATCTGAGCAAAAGCAGTATAGTCATGTCCATTCTCTCATGACCTATATGTAAAGGTTTCATGTGTGTTTGTGCTGTTAGCCTTTGCAGTTTGCCCCTTTGTTTAGATAGAAGGGGTGAGGGCTCCGAGATTCCAGGGGTACGTATTTAAACCATGTGAATGACTTCACCAGTGTCATCCTGAATTACTGAACTACAACAATGTATGTAATTCATCTAGCTGAGAGAGAGCTTTGTAAATACTGTTTTCATGTATAATTCCATGAGGGAGGTGGGAAATATATACATCATCAGAACTGTTGCAATTGAGGTTTGGCTCTATATCCAAAATATGTAAGAATTTACACTGATGGCATAAGCCTCTTGCAAAGTACTCATTCACAAGTTCAATTTTTTTTTTTTTAAATGTCATTTATAGAAGAAATAAGTTATGAAGGAATTAAATTTTGTGCAAGAAACCCTGGAAAACAAGATCACAAATAACAAAACATACTGTTTAGAGCCCAGATGGCTGCATAAAGTAAATAGCTGTTTCCTCAGTGGAAACATAGGCAATTTGGCTGTGTGAAGCTCCAATTCCAACAGAGATCCTTGAAACAGATGTTGATATTGCTTGTGCATGGAAACTAGTAAAAACCAAGATGTTCAGGTAACATGAATGTAATGACTGACAACCTCAGATTTCTTTGTCTGTAGGCAACATGCTCTTAAAACAAAAATGTGATCATTACAGAGCCTTGCAAATAAGTGGCATTCTGTACATATGCTATGATAAGCCACATGTTAACATGTGCCTGGCTAAGATACTTGAGAATTTTCAGTAATTTTCTTTTGTCTGAAACTGATAGGCCAGTGCAATATTTCAAGCCCAAAAATAAAAATGCAAGTTGAATCTAAATGTAGGTAGGAATGTGTAGATACAGGTATAGGTAGCCAAAAAAATATAATGTCTTTCCCTATATAGAGAAGAAAGAAGAAATTAATTGCTTTTGTTCCTCATGTCATGGTAACTTTAAAAAATTGTCCTGTATTAATGTGTTTTTCTCTAACATGTTTATGTTATCATTTCTTATATGTCTGATCAGGCTTGTCCATAGATTGTTACATTCTTGACTCAAGCTGATTCTGAGAAATGTGAGTTCAAGAAGTATGTTTTCTGGAGGCAGTGCTAAAAGTTTTTCAGTGGAACGTGTTTTCTCTACGTAGTAGGTAGTAAAAGTAGTAGTTTTGCAAAACAAACTAACAAACAAAAAAACTGACCTTCCTGTTCTTCAAAAGCTCTCATGACTTGCTTTCAGTAAGTGTGGCACATCAATTTTCTGACTGACAGCAGTAAAGCTGTAATATTTTGCTGGCTGACCCAACTGAATCCTCTTCCATGAAGACCCAGAATACAGAACGTGTACAACAGATTAGTTTGTTCTTGAGTGGCTAATAGGAGTACTCTCAACTGCTCCAGCAGATGCAAGATCAGGTTGCAAGGTTGACACTTTGAAGCAGTAATGAGTTGCAGAGCTTACAACATCTGCTCATTCAGTAACAACAATCTTAACATGGTTACACAGATGTGCTGGGACTAAGGGAGACTACCACTGACTCTATACATTTTGGGGTGAGTTGACAATAAGGTGGTGAAGAAACCTGATAACAGCCTGTTTTCTCCTTTTTCCTTTTTGAAAACACATCCAGGAGGATAGCATCTGGGCAATGGTGTTTACACAAGTCAGTGGTCCAAGTGCATAACTAGATTATGAGAGATCTGCATTTAATTTCTTGCTCAGTCTGAGGTGATTCAGTTCCCTGTAGGATATTCTGAACCATGGGTGTTCTGAGGAAATCCGACATCTGCACACATTGGTTCTCAGTTTGATGAGGAAACACAGGAATTCATTGCAGTAGGATCAGCATTTGTGCAAATATTGTTATAATGTAGCCTACTCCAAAGTTTAGTTGGTGAGAATTTGGTGTTCTTGGAGACAAAGAAAACAGCAGTAGGAAGCCAGGGTATGTGCATCAGTAGCTCAGTAAGCTCATTGTCATGAATTTCCAAGGTTGTCTGTTTTTTTTTTCCAAAGTTAGATCTGATATCAAGAGGCCCCTGGGGCAAAGCAAATGCAGAGCATTTCATAGTTCTTTGGGTAAGACAGGAGATTCCTCATCTCCCCTCCAAATTTTAAGTCATCTAATACTGGAAAAATTTCAGTGGAAGACAAATTTGTATTTTCTGAGTGATTCAAAGCAGCAGGTTTGCTAGCTGGCTGAGTCAAGTTACTCTAGTTATTTCCCACCTTGGACTAATTTAATTCCCCAAAGGGAAAGAAAGAGGAAACATTCTGCTAAGAGCTGTTCAAGTACCAAGGTCCTTTCAATCATTGATCTTAACAGAGAGCCTTACAGTCATTGCAAGGGATTTGATAAAGTGGATGGTAGAGAGCTACTGTTATATCTACTGGAGAGTGTTGGAACAGCTCAGTTTGAAACTATATCCTCAACTGCTTGTGCTGAGCAGGCTCTCCTCTGATCAGATAATAGCCCTATACTTTCGATAAGGCAGGTTCTCAGATCTCTCCACATCTCGATGTTCTGATGCCTGGTCATCTTGTTGCTCAGTTCAGGGACAACAGCTGAGCTCTGAAAGCATGCTGCTCACTGCAAGAGTTGAAACCTTTTGTCTTCCAAGGCTTAGTTAGAATGAGGGAGTGGGAAGACGGTGTCATAATTCAGAATCTTAAATCATTCTCTTGCCCATTCTCTCTACTACATTTTCTCTATCTGTGATAACAGACATGTGCTTGTCTTTTAGCTGAAGATATCACTTTCCTGCTCCTAGTATAAAATATATGTTTTCTAAGAAAGCACCAAAAGTGTTTCCCATAAGAAATAGTTTAATGCTAAATTACAGTGCCTCTGCTGTCTTATGATACTGCTCCTCTAACACACCTGTGTCAGCTGAGTCAACAAGCTAAACAACACACATCCCAGTATAAATTTCAGCAATCTTGACACTTCTGGATCATAGTGTTACACTTCTTAACTCAGCTGTCAGCAGGCAGTAAATGTGGTGGTAATGTCAGCCCACACAGATTAGGGCTTAGTATCACAAGGATATTTTTTGTATGCTCGCTCCAAGAAATCCCCTTTTTAGATTCATTCTGCATTTATAATCGTAATGGACTGGGTTTTGCTACTCTTACCAATTAATGTCTAGTGCTAGTACCACAAGAAATAAACACTGCTTTGCTGATTTATTCTCTGAAGAATCTCTTTGATACAGAAAAAAAAAAAAAAAAAAAAAAAAAAGAAAAAAAACAGAAGCAAAAAAATCTGAATTCTTTCAAATTCTTTCAGTTTCAGAGGAGACTCCTGCAATTTGGACACCTGTTAGTCTGAGCAATGCCACAATAAAATCAGACTCAAATTGCTTTATTCAGTAAAGATAAGTAGATAAAATCACAGAAAATAAAGTCAGAGTAGAGTAAATTCTCACTCCACTCACAGCTGCTAGCTTAATGGAATTGCCTTTCTCATGGAAAGCACAGCTGCTCCAGCCCTGCCTGCAGCATGCGTGTGTGCCGGGCTGGAAGTGATTGTGGAGCTGCAGGAAGGTTTGTTCTGAGCAGCCAAGGTGGCAGTCGGAATAGACCTTCTTTAAAATGTGGGTATAGAAGGAAAGCATTTTGACCAAACCATGCCTGGCTTCTGTTTGGTGGGAAGCTTAGCTGAGAGCTCAGTTTGCAAATTGCTCGGCATATATTTGCTGATGAGGTGGCAGTGGTCTTTTGTTTTCTACCCCTAGTAACATCAATGCATTTCCTTGTTACAGACAAGTGTGTGTCCTCACGAGCTGGCAGATCTTTTCAAACCAGACTGTTGGTGCCTTGCATTTGCAGATTATGGGGTCCACATCTGTTACCCTCAAAATAAAGATGTTTTTCCTCAGGTTGATATGGAACTTCCCTTGTTTCAGTTTGTGCCCATTGTTCTTTGTTCCGTCGCTGCTGAGAAGAGCCTGGCCCCATCCACTTGACTCACTAAATATTTATATGCATAGATAAGATTCCCCCTCAGTCTTCTCCAGGCTGAACTTTGCAGGTTTGATTAATTCCATATAGGAATGCATAATTGGACATGGATTCAGTTCTGATTTGTGAGTGTGATCAGTAGTTACACATACAGGGCTACTCTTTTTTTTCTTCCCTTCCACTACTCGGCTCATATTATGGAACTCCTTTAGCTTGTGCCACAACACACACAATAGGACGCTATGCCTTAGTTTGCAATTTCTAAGTGAGAATTATGAGCTCCTTTTCCTTGCAGGGAAACTGAAAATAAGTCAAATAATGTATTGCAAATGGTCTGATACTGCACTGACAAACACAAAGAAATAATGCAGTTTTAGAAGTTGGCCTAAATAATATGCAAAAAATAAGGCTCTAGACTGGTAATGAACAGTGACAGAAGGAAAAATTATTGAATCGTTGCTCATTTAGTGAACGTGATTCCTGCTGTGCACTGGATGAAATTGATCCCGTGGGGAAAATAGAAAGACTGCAATAATTCTTACAAAAGGAGGAATGAGTTATGGTCACAGAAGCAAGCTTAAATTTAGCATTTTCTCACTTTTGAGTGATGAGTGACCACTGAAAGATATTTCAGAAAAATTGTGTAAGGATATTTTATTAAGGTGATTGTATATCTTTTGAATAGAGAATGGAATATGTAACAATTCTGTCCTGGAGCATTGACCTAATACCTACTGGAGGTGTCAGTAGAGAGAAAGTACTGAAATGCCTAAAGTCGCTTCAACTTAGAGAAGCTAACCAGGCAGCATGCTGTCATCTTCTGCGTGGGGGAATGTGAGCCTTCTCATGAGGAAAGGGAGCTCCTAACCTGGTAGAAGAGGGAGCCTGTGGTGGAAGTCACTGTAGCCTTGTGGTGGTAGCCACTGTACCCACTGTAGGTGGGTAGCTGGCAGTGTCCCTGTTCTGGAATAAGGCATAAGGACACAGCCCAGCTTTGATGAATAAACTGGTCTTTGATGAATAAACTGGTCTGTGAAGAATGGGATTGATAATAAATTGCTAAATGCCAATAGGTTTCCATAGGTTCAGTATGAATGAGCCTTCTCATAGATGTCAAGCTTTTTTTTTTTTCCAAAATGTGTTTGTTCTTTTTGTTTGTTTTTAATAGATGAATTTAGTTTTCTATGTTCAAGAAATAATTGCTGGAAGTTATGGACACAGATAATATACCTATATTCCCTTATATATTCTTAGAAAAGACAAATATTTTGACAGAAAATCTCTAAAATACTCACTTTGAAAGTTATAATTTAGATAAATTCTGAACAATTGAAAGCAGAATTTTTCTAATGAGAAACATCAAGGAATATTAATAATAGATGTTATTTCCAGCCATGTTTGTGATAATACATTATAGCATTTTTAAGGTAGAGAGCTGTAAGCCCAAAGTGAGGCAAATGTGTGTAGACATCTTTTACATTTTAATGGACCTAGTTAGTGAGTCTGGCATGCTTTTGAAAATACTTTAATTTATTCTTTGCATAAAAAGTGAAAGTTATCAGTACAAAATACAATTTTTGAGTTATACTTCTGGAGTGTATAAAACAGATCAGCGCTGTTACAAACTAGGAAATTCAAAATTATTGTTTACATTGCGTGCTATTTCAGCAGCATTCATTGTGGATTTATATCATGATTAGTTTGCTGTGTTTTCCCTACAGTGAGCTTGACTTGAAATGGGAAACTCCCCTGGATTTAACTGTTGCACCTGATTGCGTTTATTTCTTTTAAACTTCCAGACTCTAGCTGTAAGGCATCTGTGCGTGTCTATTTTTGTGAGAAAGGAAAAAAAAAATTTGTTTCTGTATCTGATTTATCAGATGACTTCAGTTTTGTTCTATTTTATACAACGTGACCTTTGAATTATAAAACATTGCATTGGCCAGCTCTGAATTTTGTGCATATACCTTAAATTGCATTTTTATCTTGTAGATCTCATTGGGAAAAAATGGGATCTATTATAGCAGATTTTCTTTTTTTTTTTTTTCTTTCTTTTTTTTTTAAAGTCAGGTTTGTAATTAGTATCTATCTCCTACTTTATTAGTATTTCAACAAAATTGTGAGTAAATAGTGTGAGTGTGTGCATAGAGTTGGATGGAGTGTGTGTGGAGCAGTTTCCGTACCTGAAGCTGCATTAGTGGAATAACATTGCTCCAGATGGGAAATGTAGTTTCACCTTTGTATAAATGCATGGTTCTGATAATTGTCTGTCTTGCCTTGATGGATGAAATTCTCTTCATGCCAGAGGGTTTTATGAGGTTTTTTTTTTCATTAATACAGCTAAGCTAAGAATCCTGCCATCTTTCAAGAATTTCATTGAGGTAGCAAAGAATTCAGACATCTTGTGTTAGTATGGAGTCATCCCGTAGCTCCTCCTACCCTTCTGCAGGTTGTCATCTCCCAGCCAGTGCAGGACTGTACACTGGCCGTGGCTTCCCATAATTCTGCATCTTGTCCTTTCTTGTATCCCTTGAAACTGGGGGAAAAGAAAAAGAAAAAAATAAGGAAGGATAATTGAACACTATAGTTACCCTACAAAGAGCATTGAGATCAACCTCTAAGGAGCTGAAACTGCCACAAACTGAACAATGGCTTATTGCTTATAAGCAGTCCTTTTTGCTTCGTTTGGGCTGTGAAGGTGCATCCTTCTCCACCGATGCTTTATCCCTATTGTGGAACTAGTAGATCGTTGCTATCAGGGAGGAAGACTGAAAATACAAGATAAGATCCAGAGCATCTTGCTGGCTAAGCAGAACAGATGGGAAGCGTACTGCTCTGCCCTCCTCAGCAGGTTTGTATAGGAGATTTAATGTGGATATGAATAAATAATAGAGAGAAGGGAAAGACATATTTGCTTAAAATTAGGGTTTACAGAATGATGTGCCCTACTGAGAAGTCAGTCCAAAAATACTTCGAGACTCATTTTTCAACTCCTTTGACAGTACCTGGTGTCCCAGTTTGAAGGACAGACCGTGGATTTCACTTCCATTTTCCCTCCATTTCCTAGCAATGTTACATCTCCCAGTTCTTCTAATAAAGAGTTCTTCCCCTTGTGAGGTAAATAAATTAGCAGTGTAGAAAGGTTGACCAGAAACAATCCACCAAAGCAGAGTCCAGACCTGTGTGAGTGACAGCACTATCTTACAAGTTCTATAAATACTTGGTGTCACCCCATGCACATCTTTCTTGGATTTTGCATTTATTTCTCCCTACATTATACACCAACATGGGCAGCAAAATATGGAAAAGAGGAGACAGAGCTGAGATTAGGGGCTGGAAACATTTTCACAGCAGTGTCTTGTCAGCTTTCCAGCACACTCTGACTTATCGAGATCCAAACACTCACAGCTGGTGCATATTTTAATGCCAAATGACTGGCATGGCTGAAATTGGAATTCAGTCTCTCAGCGCACTGTACTAGCACATTTAGTCAGCGCATTGCTTTTGTGTGACTCTTTTAAAGTTAAGTTACATTTCAATGAAGGCATTTTTATGGAGGCACTGTGAACTTGCATGGGAGAGTGTATGGTTTGGTGTGCCAAGTGTCTGATTAAAATTAGAAGTAAAAAAAAAACATGAAAAGCCCTGCTGATTTACTGCCCTAAAATTGTCAATTACTGCAGTGCCAAACAGTCTGGAAAGAGCTCCTGTTCTTCCAAAAGCAGAGCAGTGCCAACTCCAAGGCAGAAGAAAGAAGAGGAAATATTTGTCAACTCTATCCAATATCTGGTCACATAGTAATTGGGAGGTAAATTCTCCAACTTCAGTTGTTTCGCTGATGGTTGGAATAATGCCTGCTTCTTTTGTTTGGGATTTTTTTTTGTGTTTATTTTTAATTTTTAACTTTTCCATCATTTTATTCCTTTTCGTTGGTACTGTGATGGCTTGCTGTGTTACTTAATGCCTAGCTGCATATTCTACCTTGCCATGTTTCCCAAACTGCTCAGTATATAATGGCTAGAAAAAATGAAGGCCATTTCCCTTTTAAGAAGTGCTATTCAATTATGCAGTGAAATCTTGCCTTGATTTTGATTCTCTGAATGTCTCAAAGAGTACCAGTGCAGTGAAAGTGTTCCACCCAACAAGGTGATCCGTGGCACAGGCTTTGAGTCTGTCAGCATTAAGGCCACCTTTGGGATCATCCTTCAAATTATAGCACTGAAAAGGTTGTGTCATGCAATACTGTGGTGTTTGGGGATAAGTTCTCATAAGTTAAGGATGTCCCAAATGCTGTTTAAATTATTCTAGAGTCATGGAGCAACTCAGATTTAGTTCATTAAAATTCCTACTAGGCTGTGAAACAAACTGAATCCAGTTCAATTCAATGGAAGAAAGATCTCATGATGAGAGATGCTTTTGAACTCTCCAGACCTACAAAAGTTTTCTGTCCTTTTTATGTGATACATATGTTTGTAAACAATCATCACTGTGGACTAATTTGACACAGATGAGGGCAACGAATCTGTCAGTATTTCATAACCCTAATTTTGTGGGATTTTATTCCAACCTGCTTTCTTTGTTTTTTTCTTTTCTTTTAAGTCCTGGATTTTTGTTTGTTTCAATGACAGAAATACAGACTTAAGGATGAACAAAACAACGTACAGTATATTGACCAGTCTTTAGAAGTGATTAATTAAATATTTCAGCAAAGGCAGTCTGCGGAAACTGAGAACAAAACAGAACATAATTTCTATATCTAGGCAATTATTGAGGAACACGTGGAAAACAAAATGAGCCACAGATGGAAAAGACATTAAATAGACCAACAGAGATATGCAGGCCAACATTGTCACATACCATATTGGACAGAGTGAATAATCTCTACTATTAACTTCTTTGCCCCCTCTTGCAAATATGTTCCAGAGTTGAAAGAGATGTTTCAAAGAGCAATGGGAAAACATGGTCAAATACTGAAGTAAGAAGTAAGGGGAGGCCAAAGTGCTTGGCTCAGAAAAGTAGTAGTTCATTTTTTCTTGGAGGCCTCTCTCAGATAAATGGAAACCAGACTGGCTGGCATTCGTATCTGTTCTATGTCAAGAGCTCCTGTCTCAGTAACGAAGGAGGTTCAAAGCTAGGACCTTAGCACGGCCCTGTCTGACTACTCTAACATGGAAGGAAAATAAAATCATTTTTCCCAGAGGTTCAGGGCATGTATGCCTCCCAGTGGCCTTAAGAGCAGTTTCACTATTGCCTTCAGTGGCGGAGGAGGAGACTGTGAACAGTGGGTTTTACAAATGGACTATGTATATGCTACATGGATAAGAATAATGCTAGTGCTCCAGTATGTGGTACATTACAGGCTGAGACTGGTTTTCCAGTATTATGGAACAATTTAGAATCATAGAATGATAGAATCACTCAGGTTGGAAAAGACCTTAAAGATCATCAAGTCCAACCACAACCTGGCTATACAACCCTAACAGCCCTCTGCTAAATCATGTCCCTGAGCACCAATCCAAACAGTTTTTAAACACATCCAGGGATGGCCTCCCTGGGGTACCCATTCCAGTGCTTAACAACCCTTTCTGTAAAGAAGTTTGTCCTGGTATCCAAAACTAAACTTACCCTGGTGCAACTTGAGGCCATTTCCCCTCATCCTGTCACCAGTGAGAAGAGACCAACCCTGCTCTGCTGTAAGCACCTTTCAGACATTGGAGGAGAGCAATCAGGTCTGCCCTCAGCCTCCTTTTCCCCAGACTGAACAGCTCCAGTTCCTTCAGTCTCTCCTCGTAGAGCATTTTCTCCAAGCCAGTGCCGAGCACAGGGCAGGATGACTTCCCTGGTCTTGCTCACCACACCATTCCTGATCCAAGCCAGGATGCCATTGGCCTTCTTGGCACCTGGGCACACTGCTGGCTCATCTTCAGCCAACTGTCCATCAATACACCAAAGTCCCTTTCCATCAGGCAGCTTCCAGCCACTCCTCCCCAAGCCTGTAGGGTTGCCTGGGGTTGTTGTGACCAAAATGCAGGACCCAATACTTGGCTGTATTGAAACTCATACAGTTTGTCTTGGCCAATCAATCCAGTCTGTCCAGGTCCCTCTGTATTGCCTTTCTCCCCTCAGGCAGATCAACACTCCCTCCCAACTTGGTGTCACCAACAAACTTACTGAGGGTGCACTCAATCCCCTCATCAACAGCCCCAGTTCCAAGCCCTGGGGGACACCGCTTGTGACCGGCTGCCAACTGGATTTAACTGCACTGATCACAACAATTTGGGCCCGGCCATCCAGCCAGTGTTTCACCCAGTGGAGCGTATGTGGGCAGCCAGCTTCTCCACAAGAATGCTGTGAGAGACAGTGTCAAAGACTTTACTGAAGTCCAGTCCAGGTAGACCACACTGACAGCCTTACCTTCATCCACTATGCGGGTCACCTTGTCATAGAATGAAATCAGGTTTGTCAGACAGGATCTACCATTTGTAAACCCATGCTGACTGGGCCTGATCTCTTGGTTGATCTTTAACTGGCCCATGATGGCTCCTGAGATTATCCATTCCATAACCTTCCCCGGCACCAAGGTGAGACTGGTAGGTCTGTAGCTACCAGGATCATCTTTCTGGCCCTTTTTGAAGATGGGCATCACATTTGCCAGTCTCCAGTCCACTGGGACATTTCTGGTTAACCAGGACTGCTGAAGAATGATGGAGAGTGGCTTGGCAACCACATCCGCCAACTCCCTCACTGCTCTAGGTGCAATTCATCTGGTCCCATGGACTTGTGAGCATCCAGCTTTCGGAGCAGGTTCAAAGCCATCTCATCATGGATCATGCAGGGCCTATTGTGTTCCCCATCCCTATCTGCCAGCACAAGGGGCTGTGTGCCCAGGGAGTAACAAGTCTTTACTATTAAAGACTGAGGCAAAGAAGGCATTAAGTACCTCAGCCTTATCCTGATCCTTGGTCACCAAGTTGCCATTGGTGTCCAACAGTGGGTGGAGATTCTCCCTAGCCCTCCTCCTGCTGTTGATGTATTTATGGAAATATTTATTGTTGTCCTTTACCTCAGTGGCCAAGTTCAGTTCTAGCTGGGCTTTGGCCTTTCTAATTTTCTCCCTGCACAGCTTCATTACGGACCTGTAATCATCATAAGTAGCTTGCCCATGCTTCCAGAGACCATAAACTTTTTTCCTTTTGCTCCTGAGTTCCAAACAAAGGTCTCTGTTCAGCCAGTCCGGCCTCCTTGCCTGTCGGCTCATCTTCTGTGGCTGGGGGATGATCAGCTCCTGCACCTTTAAAATAACTTCCTTAAAGTATTCCCAGCCTTCCTAGGCTCCCATGCTCTCCAAAACATCCTCCCAAGGGACCCTCAACCATGGTCCTAAAGAGGTTAAAGTCTGCCCTCTGGAAGTCCAAGGTGGGAGTTCTTCTGACTCCCCTCCGTGGTTCAAGAGTTTATCAAGTTATTAAGTGATGAGAAGAAATTGATGACATATTTTGCACACAGAATCTGTAATTAAATATATATATATATATAAGATCAAGTTTAAGGATAACAAGCTTGAGGTACTTCACAAAGATATCTCAGGTTGTCAACAAAAAGGGAAATAGCACCAGAACTGAACTGTCCTTGTTGTCCACTTGCAGACAACATATTCAGTCCTTGCATATAGGATTTTCTTTTTTTTTTTCAAAAGACCAGGTCTCTTCCAAATCATCTGGCATACTTGCATATTTGGTATTAAATTCACTGGGAGTAGGGATAGGACCATGATGGATCAATATCGAGTGTAATCCTCTTTTGGCCTAAGCATTTTCATTTATTTTTCTCTTCTAATTCATGTTGTCTTCTTAGGGCACTCTTTCCTGTGCAGATTCCAAAATAGGATACATGCCAAACAGTGTTCTTCGCATGTCTCTCGTATTGCATATACTTAATGAGTTTGAACATAATTTATTACCAGTAGAGAGCACTCTGAAATTAGAATTAATATTGGACGTTCCATGAAGAAATTATGTTTTAGCCATAAATGCAATGCGCAGTGCAGAATTAAACAGATTAATTTTTAAGCATACAATGTATGTACTTGAAAAAGTAGCTTATTTTTGCCATTCTTTAAAGACCAAAGATTTGAATTTTCTAAACACAGTGTAAAAGAAAACATGGTACTGTTCTTTAGTTTAACCTTTACAAGTATGACTACTAGACGTCATATTTCTATCTTTCCCTTATTTTTTTTTTATTCAGGGATCTACTGTAAATAGTATTTACAGCACGTGGCTTTTTCTTTGTTTCCAAACTTGAAAATTATTTGATTAACACTGAATAGTGATGAGCTTTCATTTCAGTTTACTTAAATTATTTTTATTAATTTTCAGATTACAACCTAAAGCCTGTTTTTCATCAGTAACTTCATATAGCGTTTCATTCATACTATTGAAAGACATAAGAAAAATAAAACATTGCCATAATCAATAAACTTAAGTACTGACTTTCAGTCCTGCTTTGTTTAGGATGCGTTTATCTATGTACTAAATCACATCATCATTGCAATTCTGTCCATCTTGCAGTTTTTTAATTTTCCTTACCATGTGTTCTAATTACTCTACTCTTCTTGAACTTGACAGGGCTTGCTTTCAAATTCTGTTCTGGTATTTTGCTTCGCCCTATAATGTAATGGTGGTTTTTAAATTCTACCCAGTCCTTCTTGTGCTGGAGGGCTCTAATTTTACTACATGACCCAGCAAAAGGATGAGACAATTAAGGATAAACTCCAGAATTTAGTTTTTGTGGAGGTAAGAGCAGCTTACCTATCCATATAAAAAACATAGAGAATTTTATGCAGTGCAGTGTGTGCAGCTCCATCCAGACAGATTCTACTTTTCTTAGGCTCTTCTGGCTGAACCTCACTTTCTGTGTATTTCTCTTTGTACTTGTGTGGCTGGACATCCATACAGTTCCCTGTGCCAGGGTGCTCTGTCATCCAGTTGGACAAAAACACTATTGCACTCTGAGATGAAGCTGTGGATAAAGATCCACAGGAAACCTGCCTCTTCACTGTATGCAGAAGAAAGATTAAATGGAGCTGAAGCACAGTCGAGATTAACTTTCATGTACTTAATACAGGTTAATGCATAGCTGAGAGTTTTATATATAAACGGTTAGGCAGTTCAGGCAAAATAAGACATGTAGGAACAGAGCTGAATCAACAGTGTAGGCTTCTCAAGAGAGAGAGAGATGAAAGAGAAAGGTGTGTACTGTATATATTCATTAGCATATGAACAAATAAGTGTGTGACCCATACCTCTGAATGACTAATCCAAATTAACTCCTTTCATCACTGAAGAGTCTTTTAAGGCCTATCCAACATAGACCAAATTTATTTCAACTTCGCTAGTCATCAACACACTGATTTGGGTCTACAGGAATCTTTCTGATAACAACATCATTAAAATAGAATCATTTAGTTCTAAATGTTATGGAATGTGTGCCTGGTGTGCCAAATGCTAATGCATGGATGTCTTTACAGCACTTTGGTGGGGTAAAGGGAGATCTAGGTGTTTAATTTACATACTTGTTGAAATGGTAAATGTAATCATGTCAAAATGAGAAATCGATTTTTTGCTGTGGCTGTCTGTAGAACACCAGTGTACCAGTTAAAAAAAATAACACAGGTAAGAGCCATGTTGAATTGTATTTTTTTTTAATTTTTATGGATCCTCTCAGGGAAAACTGCTTAATTTTAAGGGAAATGAAGAGAAGTATTAAGGAAGCTCTGTCCTAATGAAACAAAACATTAATGTTAGGGGAAATAAAGAGGCTTTATTTTCACGCTGATAAATTGCACCCTGGAACAAAATTTGTAGTTCTGCTCTAACACCATTTTGTAGTTTGTTCTTGCACAGCAATTTTTACGTATTGTCTATGTTAAATTGATATATATGCAAATACAAGCTTAAGAAACAACTTTTTTGTCTTGCTGCCAAAAGTACTGGTGAGACAGAGATATTAAGACAAAAAATTTTACACATTTCAACTGTGTCAGTAGCCCTGCACCAATGCGCTTATTAACCTTTAGTTAGAAAGGGCTTTTATCACAGTTTAAACTTTCCTTACAGAATATGGTTGGCAGGATTTAAAAAACAAAACAAAAATTTATACAGAAGACTTGATAATCACCGATTGCTTTGGATTCCAGATTCCTGGTTTATTTATTAGTAGGCTTTCCTATTTGAATGATATAAATAACCAAGGCAAAGACCCAGCTTGCAAGAAGCTATCTGGGTCTTTATCACTGAACAGAAGCTGTCACTTCATGGGTGTGGTTCACTTGCTTCTTTCATGTATTTCTTGCTCTAGCATCAGCCGAGCCTCATCCCATGAGAACTTGTGGCTGCTGTTTTTCTCAGAGCTTCCTTATCTCAGGTTCCAGGGTTGTCTTTTTTTAGCTCACTTGTTGTGTTGCAATCTCTCTGTGGACTCCCCAAACTGCAGTGTGATAGGGCAGCTGAAGGGCATTGTTTAACTCTGTATCTTGGCTCAGATATGTTTCACCTCTCTGGTTTTTGGAGGGAACTGATAATTAAAGATGAGAGGCTTGTCACTGTAGCATAATGTAGGAATACTTCAGAATCAAAAAGCTAACGTTGCAGTACTTGAGAGGAAATGAAAGTTCAAGGATGTCCGCATTATTAATCACTTGTATTTCTGTCTGTGACAAAAATAATCTGTATTTGGTATGGCTCTGCATGAATATTCACATTTTAAAAAATACCAGTGTATTCTTTTACCAGTTTCCTCTTAATGGCTTTGCTGTTCTCTAGACACCTATGAAAATCTCACCTGATGAAAAGAGATTTGTATCTAAATTTGCCAACAATAAATAAGAATACCTGTTGCCTAAATTTGATGTGCAATCTGTAGATTATAAATTCTCAGAGATAGAGATTGTCTTTTGTCCTGTGCTAGTAGGATACCTAGAGCAATAGTGTCATTGTAATTGACTGTAGGAGAATAGGTATTGAAACCTAATATTTCAACAGCTACAGTACACAAAATGTGTTTTGAAAGATGATATATAAAGGCTCTATTGCAATCTGTAGTTGGTAAACAATATAAAAATAACAAATACGACACTTCCCTTGTCTCTTCTGTGCCCACAGTCAAGAAAACATAAAGCTCTAGATTTAGGGAAATCAGTGTTAGAAAATACTCTGCTACAAGCAATAGTATGCAGAAACTTAGTTTTACCTTTGCAAATGTACTTCTTAATTAAGACTTCAGTTAAGGCTGAATGATATTCCCTCACTTAAAATGAAATGAAATGAAATGAAATGAAATGAAATAAAATAAAATAAAATAAAATAAAATAAAATAAAATAAAATAAAATAAAA
>NW_024962270.1:16390366-16476805 GCF_019238085.1 Lagopus leucura | reverse complement strand
AATAAAATAAAATAAAATAAAATAAAATAAAATAAAATAAAATAAAACATGCCAATTTAAATTAATTTTAATATAGAATATAAATTGTTTATTCTTAACTACGGTTAATGGTAAGAATTGCAGTTCAAAGCACTGGATAAAAGAAACTTAGCTTTGGAGATGTACTGGAATTGGTTCTAAAGCCTACTCTAGGAGACAAACGGTGCACCTATGAGCTAAACTTGGTTTACTCTTCTGCTGCTCTGGCTCCCTTGGCATCAGCCTCTCATTCGCAGGCCACTGACATAAAAGCTTGGAGGAAAAAAGAGGAAGAAGGGGAAGCAGATTACCAAGTTGCTTCTATGGCAAAAGCTCTTTCTGCCCCCGTGTATCCACCCAAGTAGTGCAAGCAGAAGCACCAACCAGCTTTAAAGGTCACATCAGAGCCAAGCTGAAGAGCAGCTGATATATATGTAGCTTGGTCCTGGTTCAGCTGCATGGAGAAAATCCAGGAAGAAACACATACCAAGTTTATTATTGCTGTTCCCTCTCCTCCCTTCCATGGTATTTGTCCTTGCTAATGATGGCAACCCCTTTCACTGTTGACTGGCCACAGGGAACTACTTGTCCCCAGAGAATTTTGCCCTTCATGTTTCTCTACCTTGAACTCATCAGCTAGCATGCCAGTAAGTTTTTCTGTTTTGTGAGACATTATCTTTATGGACTGCTCTTTTTGTGTATAGCCTATGCAGTGTGTGCTGTGATTTTAGCTTCACTTTCCTACCTTATTTGCTTGTTAATTTCACCCTCTAAGTTGTATTATTTAAACACATCCTTAATAAAATTTGCTTAAAAATTATGGTAATGAGCACACTGTCAGAGAGTATTGAGTATTAGCATATAATTTGGGTAGTTTACATTATCTTTATGGCACTAAAAAATGATTCCCCTCACACAGTGAAGGGCAATAGTGAATAAAATGTCTTACTGAAGGGTACACGTGTCTAGCAGAGCTGAAGGGTACACGTGTCTAGCAGAGCTATCTTGTGAGCTTGCTGTGTAGTAAGTTCATCACCCTGGCATAAACAGCAGTTAAATACAATCTTTTCCATTTCTTACAATGCCATCTGAAATTTCTTGATTTTGTGTATTTGGGCTCTTGATCTTTTACACTTCTATAAGAAAATGGATGTGTGAAAGCTTCCCTCTGCTTTTGCACAAACAGGTGCATTGTGGAAGCAAGCAAGCATGGAAGGAAAGAAGGAATGGTCCTTTTTGCTGGCAACACCACAAAGGTATGAAGTCAATTGCCCTAAAAAAAATTGTAGACAAAATGAAGTACTTTTAATTCTTCCTTCTTGCCCCTGCTGTTCTTGACCTGACAGGCAGCCTGCCCATGCTTTTTTTTATTAGTTTAATCTGGATTCTTCATTCACCCACTTGCAAGTTCTAGCTCTTTTATGATAGAACTGTGGCTGACCTTTGTTAAGCTGATGTTGGATGTGGTTCTTGGTAGCTAAGCCTCATCTTTTATTTGCAAGGCTCAGACCAGCATGCTCTATTTGAACGCATGCAAGATAAAAACTCTGATTATCTTCCTGAAGTTAAAGCTGTTCCCATACCTGCTAACAATTTGAAGGTTTTATTAGAATTATTTAAACTGTTTCCTTTTGAAATAGAAGGAATGTTCATGTTAGCCAGGAGGCACTCTCTTACCACCAAAAGCTTGCATTTCTTTAAAGATTTTTCTTTCTGTGTGCTCTAGACAGAACTCAGATAATACATAACTGTTATTCAAAGGTGTCATAAAAATGACACTTCTGACTCAGAAAAAATGCCTTGCTTGTTGATGCACTGTATTTCTTGCAGCTTTATATCCAGCTAGGTTTTTGCGTTGTCACTGCACCTTAAGTTCAAAAGTGTAGAGATTTTTCCATCGTACTCTCTTAATCCTTTCTGGATTTGTTCAGAAAGTATTTTCTTCCTGCAGGTTTCCCAGTACTGCCAGAAATGTTTGTCCTTCAGTCCAACACACTTCTGTCAGTCATGCTAATTCAAATCCCTTATGTGGGATCCAAACAAAATAATTTTTGCTCTTTCCATTCTAACCTATCTAGTGTCATAATGATACTTGCCTGAAACTGGTGGTGAGCAGACCTCTCAACGTTTTACAGAGATTAATGAATTTGTCTTCTCAATGTCCCCCAGAGGCAGGAAAGCTTTGTGCAGAAAAGGAAACTGGGAATCCAGGGAGATTAATGGATCTGGTGAAGATTACAAGGGAAGTAGTGGCACAGAGGTGATGAGATTTCTTATCTCCCAGTTCTGTCCTTGCATCAGCAGTCATCTTGCCAGGAAAAAATTGCTGTTTCTATTACTACTAAAAGATTGGGGTTTTTTTGTTTGTTTGTTTGTTTGTTTGTTTTTATTTACTGCTGAATATAGCCTATTTGGCTTGTTACTGATGGAAAAAAATGATACTGATACTGATTAAAAGCTATGTATTCCCTGAGAAACAGATAATTTCAAGTAATAACAAATGCAGAATGCAAGGAGATACCTGTATACTTATGGATGTTCAGGGTGAGAAAATATAGGCAGGGATTTCTTTTGCTCTGAGTTCATCTTGCAAGTTGATTCATAATAGACAAAATGTCAAGGACGCAGAAGTGCAGAGAGCTACTTATATTGAGGCTACTTATTTATTAGTTCCTTGTTTGCTATTGTATACATCAGACCAAATGTCACCATTAAGTAGAATATTTCCACTATGACAATTTTGTAGTTGTTAAGGATAAGACCAAATTCTGCATGCCCCTGAGCTACTGGAAATTCAGACATTACTCTCCATCCCAGTGCATAATGTTTGTTCCAGGCAGATGATCAAGTAAATTGGAAAAGATTCCTGTAGTAATATGGAGAAGCAAACCAGGTATTATTCATACATCGCTGAGCATACTTTACTCTCACTGATTTAAAAGTGTTCTTCCCTGGAAAGGGACCTTATGTTTTATCAGTTCTCAACTACCAACATGTTAAATATAATTTAGTACCCTATACACAAAAGTAATGTGTGGTTGAAACTTATTTCTGATTGCAATCTGTTCTGACATGTCAGTACATCTTATGACCCTCTTTATTAGTACATTTTTTCTTTGTGAGGGCTGAGGAAACTTAGGAACACCATTGCTTTCCTTTAAGGAATGTGAAACAGTTTACTTCCTGGTGACTTTTTCAAGTACATCCAATTAATGAAATTTATTTCAACTTATTTTGTATTTAAGTGAAGGATTCCACCTTCAAGGCAAAAATATATTGAACAAGCCTTTCAGAAAACTTTAATCACATTTGGGTGGGGTTGCTTTTTTTTTTTTTTTTCCCTTTTAATTTTACACACCGTAAATTCCTTAAGTTTAATTTTTTTTAAATTTTATTGACTGTAGTTGGTTTGTTTGTTTGTTTGTTTTTTACTACTATTTTTAGTTTAGTTTAGTTTAGTTTAGTTGAGTTGAGTTTGCAGCACCTTCTAGAAATTCTTGATATCAGGTGGCCGGTTTCCATGAATACTCTGGGTCATCCTTGCAAAGACAAAAATCTGTCAAAAAAAATTAAAGACCCCACTGAATTTAAATACAGAGTTTACAAATGTAAAGTTCAGAACCTCCTTGGCACCCGAACAATCAAAAAGAGGTGAAATTTCTTGCTGCATGGACATAGTGACAGAAGTGATATTTGCTCTTTAGACTCAAGAATTGATTTCTTCAGTGGCAATGTCTCTAGTGAGATGCAGCAAACTTAAGCCTACTTTATATATTAAATATTAGAAATAGTAAATATTTTCTGGTCATGTAGATGTGAATGTAGCTATTCTCATTTGAGCATACCATTAAGTAAGTTCCTCTGCTTTCTCTATCTAATTAAGATTTATCAAAAACAAATGAGGACTGTGCTTGGAAACAGTTCCTTCATTCCTATGCCAGAGGCAGCTTTTCTGATGCTAGATGAGGTCACTTATGATGTTGTTCATATCATCATCCCACACAACTTTGCATGAGCGACTCCTGCAATATTATTTTCCTCTGGAATTCTATCAGCCTTTACAGTCTAGATACTTTCATGCAGAAATATTATTTTCCTCCCCTCACAAAGTTCCTGAGTTGCATGTTATCTCAGGGATGCAAACCACCAACACAACCCTCATTATTCATATTCACATAGTTTTCTAAATCTATTCTGTTATCTTGTTTTTCTTTTCTTTTTTTTGGGAGTTCTGATTAGCTTAGACAACTTGCCAGACTTCCCTGCAGCTTATTTCAGTGTTTGACTGATCCTGATGAAGCTTTCATTTACTGTCTCTAGTGTCATAGAATCATAGAACCATACAACCATACAATCATAGAATGGCCTGGGTTGAAAAGGGCTATAATGATCATCTAGTTTCAACCTCCTGCCATGTGCAGGTCACCAACCACCAGCCCAGGCTGCTCAGAGCCACATCCAGCCTGGCCTTGAATGCTTCCAGGGATGGGGCATCCACAGCTTCCTGGGGCAACCTGTTCCAGTGCCTCACCACCCTGTGTGAAAAATTTCCTCCTAATATCCAACCTAAACCTCCCCTGTCTCAGTTTAAAACCATTCCCCTTGTTCTATCACTATTCACCCTTGCAAACAGCCATTCCCCCTCCTGTTTCTATGCTCCCTTCAAGTACTGGAAGGCCACAATGAGGTCTCCCCACAGCCTTCTCTTCTCCAAGCTAAACAAGCCCAGTTCCCTCAACCTTTCCTCACAGCAGAGCTGCTCCAGCCCTCTGCTCATCTCAGTGCCTCCTCTGGACCCGCTCCCAGAGCTCCACGTCCTTCCTGTGCTGGGGGCCCCAGGCCTGGATGCAGCGCTGCAGATGGGGCCTCACAAGAGCTGAGTAGAGGGGGACGATCACCTCCCTCTCCCTGCTGGCTGCCCCTTTTTTAATGCAGCCCAGAACACAGCTGGCCTTCTGGACTGCAGGCGCTCACTGCTGGCTCATGTCCAGCTTCTTGTCCACCAGGATCCCCAAGTCCTTCTCCGCAGGGCTGCTTTCAAGGAGATCTTCCTCCAGTTTGTATAAATACCTGGGATTGCCCTGACTGAAGTGCAGCACCCTGCACTTGGCCTAGTTGAATCTCACTAGGTTCTCATGGGCCCACTTCTCCAGTCTGTCCAGGTCCTTCTGGATGCTTCCCTTCCCTCCAATGTATCGACTGCACCACTCAGCTTGGTGTCATCTTCAAAATTGCTGAGGGTGCACTCGATTCCATCATCTGTCACTGATGCTGAAGAGCACCGGTCCCAAGGCCGATCCCCGAGGGACATCGTTTGTGACCAGCCTTTACCCTGACACAGAACCACTGATCACAATCCTTTGGCTGTGTCCAGCCAGCAAATTTCTAATCCATCGAACAGTCCATCCTTCAAATCCATACCTCTCCAATTTAGAGAGAAGGATGTGATGAGGGACCATGTCAAAGGCCTTGCAGAAGTCCAGGTAGATGACATCCATTGCCCTTCCCCCATCCACCAAAACCATCACTCCATCATAGAAGGCCACCAGATTAGTCAGGCAAGATCTGCCCTTGGTGAAGCCATGCTGGCTGTTTTGGATCACTTCTTTGTGTCATATGTGCCTTAACATAGTTTCTAGGAGGATCTGCTCCATGATCTTCCCAGACACAGATGTGAGGCTCACTGGCCTGTAGTTCCCTGGATCTTCCTTTCTCCCTTTCTTAAAAATGGGATAACGTTTCCCTTTTTCTGTCACAGGGACTTCACCAGACAGCCATGATTTTTCAAATATGATGGAGAGCAGCTCAGCAACCGCATCAGCCATCTCTTTCAGAACCCTAGGATGGATGTCATCTGGCCCCCTGGACATATAGCCATTCAATTTCACGAGGTCTTGGACTTGTTCCACTGTTACAGTGGGACAGAATCCACTCCCCTCACCTAGAGACTCAGGGTCTTGGCAGACAAGGGAAGCCTGACCACTCGTGAAGACTGAGGCAAAGCACTCAGCTTTTTCTATGTCTGAGGAACCCATTACCTTTCTTCACAGGGGGAACACTGTCCTTGGTCTGTCTCCTCCTGCCTATGTACCTGTACAACCCTTTCTTGTTATCTTTCACATCCCTTGCCAAGTTCAGCTCCATCTGTGCCTTGGCTTTCCTAATCCTATTTCTACACACAAGGACAACAGCCCTGTATGCCTCCCAGGCTACATAGCCCTGCTTCCACTTTCTGTCCATTTCCCTCTTTTCTCTCAGTTTAAGCTGCAGGTCCTTGCACACCCACAACAGTCGCCTGCCTCCCCTGCTCGACTTCTGCTTGGGGATGGAGAGCTGTTGCACTCTCAGAAGGGTGTCCTTAAAGAGCTGCCAGCTTTGTTCTGTGCCCATGCTCTTAAGGACAGTTTCCCAGGGGAACCCACTCAGCAGTTCCTTGAGCAGCTGGAAGTATGCTCTCCTAAAGCACAGGATGCTATCTCTGCTTTTTGTCAGGCCTGCATTCTTCAGGATCACAAACTGCACCAGGGCACGGTCACTACAGCCCAGTCTGCCTCCAGTCTTAATCTCTCTGATGCTCTCCTCTGCATTGGTGAGCGCTAGGTCCAGTAAAGCTTCACCTCGGGTTGGTCCACCTATTACCTGGACCAGGAAGTCATTCTAAGCAGACTCCAGGAATCTCCTGGATTGTCTGCCACCCACTGTGCTGCTCTCCCAGCAGGTATCTGGGTGGTTGAAATCCCCCATCACGACAAGAGCCTGCGAGCACAAAACCTCCTGCAGCTGAAGCAAGAAGGCCTCATCAACAGGCTTCCCTGATCAGGTGGCCTGTAGCAGACCCCAGCCACTAGATGCCCTTTACTGAACTGATCCTTGATTTTAACCCACAAGCTCTCGAACTGATCGTGGCTGTTCCTCAGACACAGCTCTTCACAATTTATCCACTTCCTAACATAGAGGGCAACTCCACCACCCCTCCTAGCCTGTCTATTCCTTTTGAAAAGCCTGTAGTACACAATCAGGGTATTCCAATCATGGGATTCATCCCACCATGTTTCCATGATAGCTGTTAGATCATACTTTCCCAATTGCACCATGGTTTCTAGCTCCTCCTGTTTATCTCCCATGCTGCATGCATTAGTATAGAGGCACTTTAACTTATTGCCCTCATTACCTTCTCAGAGGAGCCCTCCCTAGTACCTCCAGGATGAGACTGGGGTTTTCCCTTACTGTCTCCCAAGGTGACAGCGTACCCACATGCTTCTTTGTCACTCAGTGCACCTCTTCCCCCATCATATCTAGTTTGAAGCCCTGCTAACCAGCCCAGCCAGCTTGTTTCCAAGAATGTTTTTGCCCTTATAGTCAGTCAGCTCTCATCCACCATCAGCATTCCCCCTTTCATGTCCATGTCCAGCACGGTCAATTTCTCAACCACACTACTTTCAGCTGAGGATATCTTTATTTTTTTTTTTCTTTTTCTTTCCAATGAGCTCATCTTGCCATGAAGTACTTTCTCTCCAGCTGTCCTAAAGTTTGTCCCCATGCCCTGTTGTTATTCCCCCTGAAAAAGGCACAAGGGTATACCCCCTATATTTTGGTCCTTAAGCCAGAGTGAGGAGGAAAAAAAAAAAAAGACTTATCAACTTTGATTTTATGTTTTCCTTCAGTTCTGTCTCCCTTATGTGTCTTTTTTTCTTTGTTGTTCATTTCTTACCTATGTATGTATTTTAGTTTTTCAAACGTGTCTCACAACATGAAAAATGTATTTTGTGAAGGCAGCTGTGCAGATGCTGCCCAAGCCACTGAACATACAGGAGCAAGGCAATGCTATTGCCAATGCCTCTCCTTCTCTGCTTGCTGCTCTTGCTCCAGAGTACTTGAAGGAAAGCTAGGGGCAAAATGGTGGGATAATGTGATTGGAGACAGTGAAAAAAAAAAAAAAAAAAAAAAAAGTAGTCAACGTAAAGCATGAGCTTTGGTTGGCTGCTGGCAGATCTGGAGAGACCGCTGCCGACCTCTGGTGCGACCAGGAGCTCCGCTCCCGCCCCTCAGGGCCCCGCGGGCGCTGGCCGAGGTACTGAAGCGGGGCTGGGGGCGGCGCCTCTCCCTCGGGGCCCGGGACAGCGAGTGGCATAATTTTGTGTCATTCAAAAAGTACTTCTAAGGTATTAGAAATATTAAGGTATTGTCACCTTCTATTACGTTTTGGTAACTTTTAAAGGGAGTTTTTGTGCATAAGAAGAGCAGAGAATGTGTTAGAAAATGTATTATTTGAAAATGTTTCTTACAGAAAGTTTTTCAGGCCTAGTGAAATCACTTTTTTTTTTTTTTCTTTAGAAAAAATATACATCTTTAAAATCTTTTCAGCATTTGAAGATATTTGAAGAAAACAACAGCACATTAACTTTGAAACAGATCTAAATAGTTTCTGTCAGAAACCATTAATTATATATTTTGTATGCTGTTTATTTTCAAGTATCAGAAGACCATCTGGAGTAATCAGAAACTTAGCAGTAGGAAGTACCAAGCTGGATCTTCTCTTGCACTGTGAAATAGTTCTAGCATCACTTCTGATCAGAGTGCATTGATCTGGCAAACACTTATAGTCACAAAATAACTCCATACTTTGGAACATGAACTTAGCATCCTAAGCTACAGTGAACGTTCAGGAGAATATAATTTCTATATGTACTGCGTAACTGAGTCTTTCAATCCAAGAAATAAAAAAATAAACTTCCCAACATTCAATTTTTACATTTCTCTGCCATACTGAGAGATTAATATCAATACACATACATGCATGAAACTGTGACAGTGATGGAAGGGTTATGCAATGGCCTTCTTGTTAAGCAGTTATGCTTGAGGATTTAAGCACCTCTATTTTACCCTAATCTTAGGTAATATTGTTCAGTTAGTTTAAATATACCATCTGCAACCACAGAGCATCTGAATCAAGACAGGAAACAGAAGCTAGGCTCTAACATTCTTGTGCTTTACTAATTGTATTTTCACTTCATAATAAAGAATGTTCACGAGGGAGCTGTAACGTCCCCAGTTTAGCCAATAATTTTTATTCTTGATGAGCTTTATTCAGCTATGATTCTGTCCTCAGCTTTTGTAATTTTATTTACCGCTATGCTTATTTGTAAAAATGGGAAAATCAATACAGTACTGGGGGAGTGTAGTGAAAGAAAAAAAAAAACCTTCAGAAACAGTACAATAAATTTACAGTGAGATAGAAAACTCCAGACACAAAAAATAGATAAATGCCTGATGATAAACACTGAAGGCAAAATCTGAATCACTCATTGATTCATCATGTCTTTTATTCAGTATTTATAGGATCAAACAAAGAAGATAAAAGGAAGATATAATCTTGGTAGCCTAGCGGGAATTTTACAGTCACCAGAACCAAAGACCTACCTTTTGCAGTCTGAACACAGCATTCTGCTCTAAAAATTTGTATTCAATAGTTACCTAAAAGGTGTTGTGGATTCATCTAAGCATTAGATTAGCTTATCTGTCTTGGGAAACTTCATTATCTGTAGCCTGAGCTTACTCCTCCATCTTTGTGTTTGGGTTTATGACTTATTTCTTTCAGAAATGAGGTAAAATGACTATGTCATAGAAACTCCTTTTCATCCTCCTCCTATTAGCTCAGAGTGTTGATTATTCATATGAAATATAATAGAAACACAGATCTACAATTTTCATTAAAGTATATGCTGACGTTTGGGAAGATGTGTTTGTATGTGTTATTTTTGGTTGTACTGTATTTTCACTTTTTAAAACTACTTTGTCATCTAGAAAATCATACTTTTCAAGAAGACAAATAGCCAATATTTATTTGTATACACAGTTTAGCATTCCTTTTACTTAAGGGGCAAACATGGTCTTCAAGGAAGTATAAAATCTTTGACCCAAATAACCTCAGATTGTAGAACAAAGAAAAATGCATAGACTCCAAAATATATACCACAATGGTAACTGTCAAAGTTCTGCTCGTTTTTATTGTTGATTTATTTATTTGTTTATTTATTGATGGGCACCTCTGAGCAACAGTGGTAAGAAGAACTGGCTGATGGTGTAGTTCTATGTAATGTGCTGCCACATCAGCTCCTTTGTGAACTGGTACCTTCTGATGGGTCCTGACCCAAATGAGAGTAATAGAAAAGCGTACCAATTTCTCTAGAATGGGTACAATTTTACATGGATGGTAACACTGAGCAAACCTCTTGGTCTCCTAAGGGTCTCTTTCTCTTTTTCTTCTCTTTTTCTCTTTTTCTCTTTCTCTTTCTCTTTCTTTCTCTTTCCCTTTCTCCCTTTCCCTTTCCCTTTCCCTTTCCCTTTCCCTTTCACATTCCTCTCCCCTCCCCTCCCTTCTCCTCCCCTCCCCTCTCTTCACATCTACTCCCATCCACTCCCCTCCCCTTTTAGCATATTATTTTATTCTTTTCCTTATTTTCTATGTTTGGCTTTTATATAATAAACTGTTATTGGTTTAGGATCTGGGTCTAAAAGACTGCTTACTTTTGTTGCTTATGCACCCTGATTCTGTAGTTAAACCACAGCTCTCTCTTTCCACTAGACTTAAATTGGATTTTTATTTAACATCCAAATACTTTAGAGGGTTTCTTTAATCTCTGCTGCTTTAGCTCATTAAGTGCAAAAGAATTGTAAGTATCACTCACTCTCATTGAAAAAACAGCCTGTTGTAACTTTACATTTATCTTGAAGGCTTCTTTTGTTCCCAAAAATTAGTTTACATTTTGCCTATATTAGTTATTCCCCCAGATACTGTGTCCCAGACAGCCTGGTATTCAAGAGTCCTTGCAAATACAGAAGAATAACACCAAAGACTCTCTACAAAGACCTCATTGTAAGACTAAAAGGATTTCCTGTGAATAAGAGCTACACATGGACTTAACACTGCTGGGAGAAAGAACATACAAGGAGAAACCAACTACACAGTGAAGCCAAGACATTACTGTTTTTTAATGATTTCTTTGTAGATAGGTGGAAGAGGTCTTTTCTGAAGGAGCTCATGATAATATAGTGTACCCAAGAACACAAGGGAGAATGCTGTATGGAAGGAAAAAAGGAAACCTTGAAGGAAAAGAAGCAGCACTGAGTTTTCTCTGTCTTTCTGTTCTCTTCTACTCACTTAGATGAGGTGTGAATGTAACAGATAGGCAATGCATACTTCTTCTGCAGAGAGGAACTGTAGCAGGATATAAAGGTTTCTTATTTCTACATTATGGTGACAGTTCAAAGGGTTAGCAGAACACAACTTAAAGTAACATCACTCTCAAGGCAAATGTCACAGGACTGCTCACTAGAGCACAGGCAGAGAGTGCCTGTAAGGAATATTTAGTAACCATTTCTAGAACTGCTTGAAAAGTTATATTTTGCACAAATATTTTAAATTAAAAAATAATCTTGACAAATGGACTTAAAGGAAACCTGGTAGGAATTTAGGAGTAGGTGTGGATTTTCTTAAGTTAAACTTCAGAATGCATTTCTACAGGAAAAATAAAAGCCATTTATCTATTTTTTTTTTCTTATTTTAATGACTGTCTACCCTTAATTGCTTTAAATAAACTCACATTTAACATTATTAACAGGGAACCTTATTATTATCATACATCAGTGCAAAACAGGAATAATTTCAACATGAAAATCCATGAAGGATAGAAGATTTTGGAGTTAGCCTTTCTCATATTCAATATTACTATGCTTATGCAATTTTGGAGAAAATTAATCCCCAGCTAAATGTGTCTCACACTGTAGAGGGAAACTGATACCCATTCTGTAGTAATTTTAATATGAAATAAAAATCAGTGTTGATTTGATTTTGACCAGATCTCCATTGCTGATCCATAGGATAACTTCAATTTTAGTTCTAAAATGTATTTTAGCTCTGGAGTTGGGTATTAAAAAATGTCTTCAGTATAGAAAATAAAGCTTAGTTACCTGTACCTGTATGAGCTATTTACTTCAGGCTGCACTTCACTAGCTGATAAGGAATTTTCCATGGTACTTAGAAATGAAGAGATACTCTGAGGATCTGGCTCTTCTCTGTTAGATTAAAGTAGAACAATCAGGCCTTTTCATACTTCTTTTTTTCTTCTGCTTTATTTAATAAGACCTTACTCATGTTTTGTTTTCTCTGAAGTCTCAGTGTCAAATCTTGCAGCTGTTGGACCTAACTGATTGCATGCTGAACTATACTGATGTAATCTTGTTCTCTCTCTTTCTTTGACCTTTCCACCTGTCTCCTACATGTATTCAGCCTCTCATTTTTATGAGAAAAAACAAAAGCTACTCATACTCGAATCACAGTGACCTTGGAATATCAGTTGGCAAGAAACTATCACAATTTGCATTCTGAGCCATAAATGGTGTCAATCAATGGCATGAGAAATAGTTGTACACCAGAAAGTTCAGAGAGTGACTGTTCCTCAGGCTGAGAGCATGATAGGGTAGGTAGGTGTCCACTAACTGAAACTTACATAGATGAGCACCTAACAGAATACTTGACCACACACATAGTTGCCAGATACAATTTCAGATCATCGTTTTTTTTTCAAACTACAATATTAGTTTTGATAAACATGCAGAGACAGATGGCATTTTGTTGGCTTTGCAAAGCAGACGAATAATTTGCTGAGCTGTAGCTAGTGTAAAGAGAAGCCAAGTAAGTTGAAGATGAGGTGAAAGCAAAGCATCTGTCAGGCCTTGTATGCCAACGTTTAGAAACCGCAGATGAGCTACTATTTCCACACAAAAAAAAGTAGTGACTGTTAGAGATCTGTATAAAAAATATGGCATTTGATAACAATGCCACAACAGATGTCGTTGAGTCCATGCTTGATTTTTACTACTGCTCAGTGCATTTTTGGAAGAGATGCTTGCTCTGCACAGCTTGTATGGAATATGTTCATTATAATCGCACAGAATCACAGAATCGCTGAATGGCCTGGGTTGGAAGGGACCTCAAGGATCGTGAATCTCCAACCCCCCTGCCACGTGCAGGTCCACCATTTAATACTAGACCAGGCTGCCCATCCAATCTGGCCTTGAAAACCTCCAGGGATGGGGCATCCACAACCACTCTGGGCAGCTGTTCCAGCACCTCACCACTCTCATAGTAATGAGCTTCCCCCTGATTTCCAACCTAAACCTTCCCTCCTTCGACTTAAAACTATAGAAGTTTATTTTTCAGGAAACAATGAGATGGAAAATTTGTAGCTAACCAGATATTGTCCTTCTTTATCAGGCTTCCTTAGTGATTAGGGTGGAAGAGTTTATTCTTTGATTTCTTTTCAATTATTTTTATGTGAGAGAAGTGCCTACAGATACAACTATATACTATATATAATCTTAAGCGAACTCTCTATTAAAATATAATGAAAACTTTTAGGTTGCTCTCACTATCCAATATTACATTTTCCAACATGTTTCATAGAAAATGTGTAATTATATCTTTCCTATTCAAAGAAATACTTCTCTTCACACTAATCCTATTCTTTCTCATCTTCTTTGATGAGAGAGAACAATGTTTCAAAAACTTTCCTTTAAGAGAAAAGCTTGTGAAAGAAACCCATGGAGTACTATAGCCTACTTGACTTTTTCTCCTTGGTAATAGATGCAGCAATTTAATGAAAGCATCTTCTATCTAGGTCAAAATTATTTGAGGCATGCATACTTTTATATATATATAATTATTAAATACTTGCTAAGGTATGGTGGCCCCTGCACAGTCTGCATTGTGTGTTGAGAGTATGAAGGGCACAGTGGGAGTGGGTGAAGGGGAGCACTTGCTTCTCGAAGATGTCAACCTGACCAAATCTAAGCATACATATCTAAGCAGCAGGTCCACGGAACAGTGAGAGAGAGACTGAAGAGTGCACAACAGCACTTTGGAGAGTGTCAAGAACAGAAGAAGGCTTCCTCAGACACTGGAGCCTCCCATAGCAAACCTGTGTGCAGCGGTGCATGAACTGCAGTGTTTGCAGCAGGAACCTGAGACTAAACAGCTGCTTACTTTTATTACATTACTGTTGTTTTTTATTTGTTGGTTGTGAACAGTGATTCAAAAGTTACATTGCTGGATGCAGGGGTGGGGGAGGAGAGAATTCAGCCGTAGCATGGTGATCAGCAGATTGTGTTGCTCCAAGGATGCAGCACTGCTCTGTTCTTACCAAAGCCTGTCAGTAGGACTTAACTATAGTCAAAAGTTCAATTTGAGCCAAAAAATGGCATCAGGTAAATTGGATAGAAGTTGAATCAGAGGGGAAAATAGAGAAACTGTTAATAAAAGCAACATACAGCAGTGCTTGATAGATTCTTTTTGCTACATAAAACCCAGTGGCAAGGAAGAGTGATAACCTGAGATTTTAGTATAAAGTGATTTAACCATGGATTAGCAGATGCTCTCAGGCAAGGGAGTACTCTTCAACCTTGCCAGTTCTTCAAAAACTTTCATTTGCCAACTACCATTACCTCTGCCTTATCCATACTGAACTGAAGTCTAACATGTTATCATCCAGCACCTGATTTTTTGCCAAGTATCATAAAAGCAGACATTTTTCACATAGTGGATTTAATTCACTGATTTTCTATCTATCTCATAACATTCAAATGGGTGCATAAAACACATGGTTAGAGACTAACATTAACATATTGTCTCGCTCCAATTTATCGGAGGGAGAAAAGGTTCTTTTGGTACGTGTATACCTGGTGGTGAGATTAAGACACAACGGATCAAATGTTAGCCTGACCAGTTTATTACAAATCCTTTTTGCTTAGGGATATGGGGAAGGGAAGATAGGTGATAGAAAAGAGATAGGAAAAAAAGCAAGGAGTCTTTGTAGAGAGCAAGAGAGAGATGGTCACCACCATGGGTCCAGCAAGGTTTGTATGTCACTGTGGGGGATGGGAGAGAGCCAGGAAGCTTCACACCAAACAGGATCTGGGGGTTGTTCCAAAGAGGTTTTTCCCCTCAGGGAATTCCTCCATCGGAGGTTTCTTTCCTTTGGGAGTTCTTCTCCAAAGTTCTTAGTTTAGTGAGGGCCTTTTATCTCCCATTTCTCAGTTGTTTTTTCTTCTTTTCTGTTAGTGTGACATATCTGGCCCAACAGATAAGCCAGCAGGGAGTGGTGCTTTGGTTGCCATGCACAAGCATTACTGCCTTTTGCAGTGGTCAGATCCTACAACCCACATCCCCGAAAAGCACTGCTTGTCCCACTTCTGCTTCTCTTTACAATCATAAGCAGAAGTACTGAGGCATGGTGACACTCACCACTCGCCCCCCTAGATAATCAGCAGTTGTCAATTAGTCTCCTCACCAGAAAGACCTCACAGAGCAAGCTTTGAGACAAAAAACAGTTTTCTTTTATATGTTTTATAATATGTCTTTCACACATATTTTATATGGTTATCATTGAGTTTAAATTGAGTACCATAACAGAGATCTGCTATTTTCAAAATGCCCGTGTCTCTGATTTTACAGTGCATTTTGTAGAGTGTTCGTGACCTGCCTTCTTTACATATTCTGTTTTCATCGTATTCTTTTCTCCATGAGTGTGAAATGCAAGCTTATGTTGGGTACTTAAATCAAGCCTTCTTAAGGGCTGTGTTTAAAAGTAAACATTAATACACAGGACGTTTATGTAAGTGCAAGAGTGGAATAAATGCATTTGAGACAGACAGAGAGAAAAACAGCCATCTAGCTTTTTACTGCTTCACCAGTAGAGGAAAAGCGGGCTCACTGAATGTCCCTTTTTTTTTGCCTGAAAGTTCATTTATTCAACATGCTAGCTACAAGAACTTTGTACAATCCAGACAACCTGCACAAAAAGTCTTCATTTGATAAATGTGCTGTTGATGGTATCTTTGGATGATATTTTTAGAGGCAGTTTAGGATTCGTTATAGGGAGCAGTTCTAACTGCATGTATATGGCTAGAAATCACAGCGACTTATAAATTTGTCTTTGCAATACAAAAATTGAAGTTAAATAGGAAGATGAATAGGGGTGCTCACAGCAGTCTAGGGGAAGAAATGATTCTGTGAGTTAAGGTGCAACAGTTTGATTTTCAAGCAGTTCAAGGACTTCATCCAGAATATTTAACTTAATATCCATAGAGTCATATGCTATCTTTGACTCCTTGTCTATTTGTGTGATTTTGAATGTGTGTGTGTGTTTTAATTTGTGAGCGGGTCATATTTTCCTTATGGCACAGTGAGAGGTTTAAAAACCTATTACAAATTCTGAAAGTCTTGGATCCAATAGCAAAGATCAAGGCTGTGTCATAAAAATAATGCCTTGGAGTCTCAGACTTTCTTGAATTATTAACATTGCTGGTCAGTTCTAAAAACAACAAAATAAGATGCAAAGGCATCAGAGTTAGATTATCATGCTGTAAATAAGTGGTAGCAATTGCATTTTAATTTGCTAGAATTTTTGCATTCAAAATACATGTTTAAAAGACAAGAAGATGAGCACAGAAACATCATACTTTCAATTTCATGTCATTAAAGGTGATCCAAGAAACAAATATAATTTTGTTCTGCATTGCTTTCCTTGAGCACTGTTTTGCTTTAATACTGAGCATAATAGATGACTATGCTTCTGGTTATATAATAGATTTCATTTGTTAGAATGATGTTCTGATGAGCCACTTGTGCTATGCCAGCTTGAAGTGGATTTGATCTTTTTTTTCTCAAAGTCTGTTATTTTTCCGCATATTCTGTGTGCTGTGGTTCCCACTGACCTTCATTTGCTCATACATTTTATTAGTGCAACTTAGAATAAATCTGTTAGATTTAGAGTAAAGTTGTTAATGTTGTTTTCAACCTTAACACAATGAATATCATGCAAATCACTGTGCATACAGAGTCACTTCAGTCTCTGTGAGTTTGGAGCAATGTTTTATTAGGGTACAATTTATGAACCCCTTTGTCATCTAGGATGAATTATTTCCTTTCAGCTGATACCTTCAGTCAGAGGAGCACCCTTTGCACCAAGAACTTGGAAAAAAAAGGAACAGATAAAACAAAGTTATGGGCTCCAGTGAGCTCTATTTCTGAAGATGATTTCACTCCTAGCAAAGTGTGAGACAAAAAAAAAAAAAAAAAAAAAAAAAAAAAAAAAGATTAAAATCTAGTTTGCTTGCTCTCTCTCTTCATATATTCATATCTGCAGCTGATCAGCAGAATAAGAGTTCTGGGTCCATATCTTCCACCACTCTACTTAGCTCAGCGAAATTATTTTAGTTGATGTGAATGCATATATTCCATAACAATTCTGGCCATAGATTTAGACGTTAAAAATAAAAAGAGATCTGATTTCATTTATTTATTTATTTACTTATTTAAATAAAAACAAACAATAAAAGACCCGTAAACCAGTACATCTTCCCAACAAATAAGATTTAACTCATACCAGGTGTTTTGTTTTGCCTGTGAACTGTCTCTTTTATTGGCACTACAGGAAGGTACCATTGGATGTGACAGCTGATGAGTTAAGTAAGGCCTTAAGAACCAAAGAAAAAGCTTTTTTTTTCCAATGTACTGGACCTAGTTGTCAGCTGTTTACATTGACATCAGTCGAGTTATTTTTGTTATTTGTATTTGTATTTTTGTTATATGTATTTGTTATTTTTTTCAGTTCTATCATTTAGGAATCTTCTGATGATAATTTTTTCCACTTCCCAGCATCACTCATGGATTTAATATTAAGTGCATTTAGCTGGGAATCAAGTATCTCCACCCACTTATTGGTACTTCCTTCTGGCATCTGTGCTAGGTAAACTGTATTTGTATTTGTGTTATCCCAAACACAGAGGATATTTTTCAGATTTTCAGAGATAATTTGGGCCTAAGAAATGTGTGAATGTGTCCTTCATATTCATTACTTTGAGATATTCCAGAAATGCACCACTGTGGCACGAGCCACCAGTCCCTTGGGCTGCACAAAAAAGCACTGCTAGCATCTCAAAGGGAGACAATCTTCCCATCTACTCGCCTGTGGGGAAGCTACATTTGTGAGTCCTGGTCTGAGCTCCCCTGCATAAGAAAGATACGAACATACTAGAGAGAGTGTAGGAAAGGGCCATTAAGATGATTAAGGGTTTGTAGCATCTGCCGTAGGAAGGGAGGCTGAGAGAGCTGGGACTGCTCAGCTGAGAGAATAGGAGGGTCAGGGAGATCTTGTTAGTGTGCATAAATACCTGACAGATGGAGCCAGGATCTTTTCAGGAATTATTGGTAACAAAACAAGGGACAATGCGTATAAACTAAAATGCAGACAATTTCATTCAAAAATAAGAATACATTTTTATTTTTTATTTATTTTAAAAATTGTGAGGGTGGTCAAACATGGAACAGATGGCTCAGAGAGTTTGTGGAGTCTCCATCTCTGGAAATAATAAAAACCTGACTGGATGTGTGGACGTGGCCCTGGGCAATCTTCTCCAGCTCATCTTGCTCTGGGCAGCAGATTAGGGTGGCCAGTTTCTGGATATGACTTCCCTACTCAGCTCTCCTGCAATGAGACACCAGCCCCTGCTACTTTCAGTCTGTTGCAAATGCAATACTAGATCTATGGCATCCTATGTGCCCATCTGCTAGAATGGCATTATGCCCACTCAGAAGGTGCTATGCCAGTTTCAACAAGGCACAGGTGCCAACCAAACGTAGATTTAGAAATATACCCTGCAGAAGATCCTCCTGGTAGTAAGTAATGCCAAATTAGGCCCACATGCTTCATTAAGAGGGATCACATCTGTCGAGGCTTGTGAGCACTGTACCATCAATTACAGCCTTTATCCTCTCTTTCTTTATCCTGAAAGCTTTAGTGAATAGGAAGTAAAATTTATGAGCCAATCAAAGGCCTTGAGAAAATCTGGGCTTTTCTCTAGTGATCTGTGTCTTGAAATCTCAACTTTCAAACTGCTTGTGTTTATATCTCTCCGTTAGACATACTTCAGTATACACTAGAATTGTAATTTTAGGCCACGAGAGGAAGATTATCTGCAATTCATTTTGTACCTCTTAGACCATGAAGCACTTTTTGCACCAGTACCTTCATTTAGTAGAAGAAAATACACTACTTTGTTGCTACCTTATTTGTCCACAAGTTTCACTTAAGATATAAAAAGATCACAAAACTCAGTCTGTTGGCCACCATGCTACCTGTTTTACATGGTCTACTGCTGTGTGTGAAATGAAAACAGATTATACTGCTCAACTTATACTATGAGAAGAACTGATGACCCAGAAAGTGCTGTTAAATCCTCTTACCTCAAGAAACTGGGCACTGACTGGTGGCAAAGTGCTCAGTGCTGCCAAGCTTACTTGGGAGCAATTATCTGTTTCTGTTGTAGTCTAAAGGATATTTGTCCTTCATGCCACACAGGCTAATTTGGGAGCTTGCTATGCCATAAAGACATTTCCCTAGTCTTCTTGTTGTTTGCCCTGAGTTACTTGACCACTTACTGGGTTTCCCTCTGGCTCTTCCTAAAAGTTCTGATCTAACATTATGCAGTCCTGCATAAATAGTTTAACTAACCTTACAGTGAAGGTGAAAAACGTAACGCAAGAAACTCTCTTGAGGAGAGCATTCTAAAACAATGTGTTTCATGATTTTCCTTCAGGAGTAGTTATGGGGAAGTAGGCACTGCTATGGACCTGTCTGCACCTCATACAAGCACAAGTCCAGACAAAGCTCCATGTTCTGTCATTGTGCTTCCTAGCACAGCCAAGAAAGGTAGCACTGACTCCTGCTTAGGCAGCCCCTAACAGCAGCAGGAGGGGACAGCTGGAGGCCCAGGCACTGAGCGCCAAGTGCTGTTATGGTTTTCTAACTATGCCCCATGATACTTTAGCTGATAGGCAAACCAGCTGTGGTTCAGGAGTTGTAATTTTGATGGTTTTTATTCCACATCTGCAACATTAAGAGAAATATGTTTTAAAATGTTGGTGAGTTCTATAGACTGAATTTTATTCTCACAGTGATACATATATTGATATCCAAATAGCCTATTATTTATGCACCATTAAGCATTCTGCTCATGGCCTTTTCCCACATCTTTCCATCTGAACCTGGAGAACATGCATCTGTCATATGGTTCACTTATTTATTCTTTAAGAGTTAAAACAATAAAAATAGCACAGCAGGGTCTTGTCCATAAGCAATGGAAACACTACTGTAAAATCAGTACTATTTCTGTTTTTATTATGTGATCACTTCTTTGTTGTTAATCACTTGCCCTACTTAATTCATTCATTATACTCAAAAGCTTTGAGATTAAACCCCCAGGCAAGATAGCTTCATATGAGTCCTTTCTTTTTTATCTGTTCCAAGTTAGATTAAGTCTAGGTCCTGTTTAATGAGGTGCCACTTGCTGGCTTTTCATGCAGAAAGATTTCTTCATACTCAGCGGTATGTATATACCATATAAATTATAAAACATTTTACTTTTTTCTGAATTTCTAACTAATAAGACCTGCAGAAAACACCATTATTACAAGTCCCCTGGGATATGAGTGGTTGGCTCCTTCCGATTTCATTTTATTTTCTTTGATATTAATCTTAGTGTTCATATACACACACACACATATATAAGATTTATGTCATTCCATAGGAATTTTGTTATCAGTAATAGAGACAAGACTTCTTTCTTGTCTTTGCATTCAGCTCAGGAAGTCAGCTGTTGGAATGTCTCCACCTGCCATTCAACGTTTAACTGTTTGTCCATGCATCCCATGCATACTGTTCCTGCACTTCGGGCCTCATAGAGCCAGCGTGATTTAGGCATGGCAAGATTTATGGTCAACTGTCAACAACAGCTAAGGGAGTGTGATAGGTGCCTCACTCCACAGTCTGACAAAGCACATTTGTGATGATGCTGACCAGAGTTAGTCTCCAACACGGGTCTGAGAATGAAATTTATACCCCTGTATTTTGTGTTTGCTGCCCTTCTATGGGGCTCCTTTTCAGCCCCTGTCCTATGGCTAAAAAATCTGTTCAATCCTGGCAAATTCCTGACGCTAATGGGGCTTCCTCTAAATTCATAGATCTGTTTGTGCTTACTCAGCTTTGATTAGTGACTCCATGCTAGACTTCTATCCATGCTCTTGGCTTCTGCGCATTCCTTCCTAATTCTAAAAAACTGTTTAGCTGAAAATGCCATGCATAGACATATCATCCCCATCTGTATGTTCACACATGTTACAGATGGCATTTTCTTTATGCTAACCATGAACGTTAGTATATACGAGGACAGACTGGCTAGGCTGCCAAATCTCACCTTTCTGGAAACAGGGGACATACCTGTTTTGTAAATGTATTTTCTTTAAGATAGGGAAGCAGACAATAAAAATAAGAGTTCAGCTATCTTTGCAAAAGCCTATTACACTGAAATAATTGGCTATTTTAGCCACAGAATAGCAGCTTCATCCTGCTGAAAGTGATCAGAAAGTCTTGGTTGTGAAAAGGCTTCTCTGAAGTCTTTTTATTTTTTTCTCCTCCTTTCAGAATTTGAAACTGAACTCCTTACTAAAATCATAGGCAGCAATGATTTCCAGGAATGCAGTGATGTCCAGGAAGGCAGTGATGTCCAGGAAGGACCATGTTCCATGGTCTTTGGAGAGATCTTGTCGTTACTTGCCTACTGAATTTAGGATCTTTGTTACCTTAATCCAAAATGAAGCTGCTCTTAAAAGGTTATTCAAGTTATGGTAATTATGTTCAATTAAGAATTATTTATTCAAAATTAGTTGTATTAACTTAAGCCCATCTAGAAAATATTCTTATGAAATTTCTGAATGCTACTGAATTTATTGGGAAGATAAATGGTAGTCTTTAACCTGGTTTTCTGGTGATTCTTTAGCAGTTCATCTGTACTGATGTTATCAGTCATATGGTCTTTGCCTTTAGGCTCTTTTTCAGTATTTGTTTACCCTGAGCTGTTTTGAGATTCTTACAAGACATCTTATGAACACCTTTGTGCAAGTGGAAAACATGATTTTTGTGCCTCCTGGATTCGTCTGTCTTGACATGCTCCTTGATGCAGCCTTTGATTATTGAGAGCAGTCAGGAGTCTAATGTTAAGGGATTATTATACAGCAAAAATAATAACAAATGAACCAGTAGAGTTTCAGCTGTGATCCAGATCAGTTCTACAGGTAAGTAATTATTACTAGTTTTAATACCCAGATTCAAATTTAGAATCAACATCTTATAAAATGTGAAGAATATGGTATAAGGACCAGATTGCTCAAGAAGTAAAAACTGAATAACCTTACTTTTCTGCAGTACTCACAGATAATCAAGATATTCAAGAGACAACAAACATTATGTATGCAAGTACTGGTATATAAATATCATCTTCAATAAGTGATCGACAGTTTTCTACTTTGTGAATCTACAAAATTTCATGTTTATGTTCTTCAAAAACTTCATAATAAAAAAACATATTAACTGACTGTTTTCCTTTCTTCCACTCTCCATTGCCAGCTTGAGCCATCTGTAATATATCCAGACCAGGAATGGAAATAACAAAAAGAGCTGCAGTGCTTTCAGTTCAAGGGATTGGTAGTGTTTCACAGTAGGCTTGCCCCCCACAGCCAGCTTTAGAGAAGAGATCGGTTGCTTTTCAACAGCATAGTGTGATGTTATCAAATATTTTGAACTGTAATCTTGCAATTACTATTAATGTTGCATTAAAAGATTATTTAATGAAGGAGATCATGCAGAGAACAAGCAATATAATGGCTCTGAGGAACTTGCCTCCCACATACCTGGAAAACCTCCCTACTGCTACAGGAGGAGGAAGAACAGCCAGTGCCAGTTCTAAACAATAGGTTCCAAATGTATCTGTTAAGACCTGTTGCTTTTGGCAACAGAGTCTGACTCAAAGGCATGAATTTAAATTTTAAAAAGTGGTAGTGAGTGATTAAAGACAACACAGAATATTCTAGTTTTTGCTGCACATTGTTTAGTATTCAAAGATTGTTTTGGAGGTGTTGGATGTCTGAGCATTCCTTTCTGCCATGTATTGTTTAAACTCTCTATGCATTTTGCGGCCTGATCCTGGAAAAAAAAAAAAAAAAAGAAAGAAAGCACAGGTAATTAAAAAACAGATGCAGTTACCCTGGTATAATAAAATTCATTGGAGTAGCGGAAGAATGAAGGCTTTACTTCTGCTTCAGAACTGAAACACATCAGGGCTGCTCTAAAAGTAATGCTGGCCCATGACATCAGAGTCTGATGTTGATTTTTTGGCAGTAGAGTCTGAACCCTCCCAGCAAGATTCCACTACATTTGTTGCCATATGACAGATGGCAGCAGAGGGGCAGTCTGACAAAACTGCATCTGACGTGGAAGTGTTTATGAAGAAATGGTGTGGAATTGAATTCCTCCATGCAGAAAAAAATGGCACCCACTGACATTCATTGACACTTGCTGAAGGATGTGAGCACAGTGAGGGGTGGATGGTGCATTTCAGCAGTGGTGACAGCATCATGAAAGACAAGCCACATTCCAGACTGCTATGCACAGCTGTCACACCATGAAATGAAGAGCATCTTGACCAACCCATCTGAGCAAATTGACTAATGGTGGTGACTGTGTCAAAAAATACAATTTTTTATCTGAGAATTATCTTTATCAAATAGTGCTATTGTTCTCTTTGTATCTGCTGTAGTTTTCATGGAAATAAATTAGAGGTATTACTTTCAGAGCAACCCATATGCTCCATGTTGTGAATTATGCATCTGTTGCTCTAGTGCTCAGATGGTAGGACCCTAATATGGCATATTTTCCTGTGGTACCTACGATGATGACTGCCTGGCATTTCCTTAAATCTTTGCTTCATATACCTGTTTTTCTCTTTGCAACACACTGAAAAATGATTTAAGTGTGATGATGTCAATGCGTGGCTAAATCCAGGCAATCCAGGAGTTGCACAGAGAATTACAGATTGCAGATCCTTTCAGAAATTTGTCCATGTTAAAGAACACATTAAATATGAACACATGTACCAATTACAAAAAAAAACCCAATAATTTAAAAAAGTGTTTTGGTGGAATCGCAGCTACAATAGTATTCTAAAGATGTAGGCAGGGCAAGTTATATAAGAAGAAGAATTTATTTTTAATTAATCTAATATTGTAAAAGTGGGCAAATGTTTTATGCAGTCTTCCTTCCATCGAGCTTTGTGTACTGAAGGAAAATTCACCACACTATTTCACTCTTCATTCAAAAGAGCCAATACAACTACTCTTCAAAAAAAAATCATGTCCTTCATCTCAGTTTTTCACAATATCTTTTCAGTTTGTGGGGTTTTTTTTTGTTTGTTCATTTGTTTTAATTTTGTATTCTGCTTCCTGTGATTAAAAGCAAGCTGTTTACACAATGTTTATTTCTAAGCAAAGAAAATCCTCCATCTGAACAAATCCAGTTGTTTTACATGACCATGAATCAATACAAGTTCATATCCTTTTTTGTTCATGTTCACATGCCAATGTTTCCACCCGATTCATTAAGCAGCTCTCTGCTCCTCTCAACATTATTGGTGCTCGTATTTATAAACCACAGGTAATTAGAAATAATATTTCAAACTTTTGGGATATTAATCAATGAAAAAAATATTACCTGTGAAATTTTCTATGATAGGCACAACTGTCAGACAATGCTATTCTTACTACACTATTTTTGGTTTCAATAGTCATAGTAGAAATTCAATATTTTACAGGAAAATTCAATACTTCATCTGATGACTGATGTATTTTTTTTAGTATAAATATTACTTTGTTTAACCTCACAATGTCTTTGGGGGAAAAATTTGACTAATTCAAGCACCTTTTAAATATGAGGAAATAGCATATGTGATTTTCAGTGCATAATTCAGTCTCTCAAGAAACTGTGAGAAGATTGAGAAGACTACCTCTATCTTCCTTTGCAATGACAATTTTTCACAGAATCCATATTCCAGTAGGTATTGCAATCTTCAAAAATGGCCCCGAATTCATGTGAGCATGAATGATTTTTCCTGAGAAACCAAACATCAGGCATAATTGATAAGGGGTGTGGAAACATGACTGCATTTAAATTCGTGAAAAACTATAACCCAATTTCTGTTTGGTTATTCTATTCTATCGCATGTCTTTGTTGATAAACCACTGCAACGTGTTGTCTGCCCTCTTGCCTTCATATATTTTTTAAAAAATGGACCAGAAGAAATTAGTGGAAGACAGCACATATGTTAGAAAAAAATCAGAGAAGTAGGTAAGGAAAAAGAAAATTATAGGAGAAATCCACAGCAGAACAGTAGCATTCATCATCTGTTTTCCAGTTCTCTTACCAAATGTTAAGTATGCAGCTAAGAGTAAAGAGTCCATTGTGATAGGTGCTATTGAATTTACCCAACACCAGCCTTTTAAACACAGTCATTTTTCTTTTCCTCACAAGCTTTGAAAGTTAAACATTTGAATTTACAGAACTACAACCAGTTTTATGATGGTTCAGTATTTGTTGCTCTTGTCATCTCAACTGTGATTTTATGATGTGATTATGATGAACACTGTGATGTTCAATACAAATCCTGTTTCATGCAGAAGTATCTCTCTTCCAAATCAAAAGAAGCAAAAAGTAACCCTTCTTCCATTCCTAAAATATACTATTCATATGTTAATTGATTCTATCAAAATTTAAAAGAAAATATGCAACTATACCACAGAGGTGCAAAATCATTAGCCAAATTTTCAGTGTTATGTACAGCTTGGAAATGGAATCTTTCATCATTAGTGACCAACAATTCTTGGATGATCACAGTTTGCATAAAGTAGTAATTACGAAGGAAAAGCTTTACAGTGTTTTAATCACTTTTCTTTTTATTTCTTCCTTTCAATTATTTATTTTTATCTGTTATCTGGCTACATCTTCTGTTTTATACAGAGACTTTATTTTCAGATTTTATTTTCAAGAATTTTGGAGTTGAGACGCCTAGTTTCCAGCTAGTATTGGCAAACACAGCTAGGAAGTAAGTTTCTTCAAGTGCAGTGCTATGTCTTTATGTCAAAATGAAGTATTTTACCATGTAAGGCCAGGCACACTGAATCAGGAATCTGATATTTGTGCATGAATTTTCACAGGCCCTTTAAGTCACACTTCTCTCACTTCTACACTAAGCTCACTTATAAATGCAGTTATTATACTTTGATCACTAGTCCAGTAATCAGTGAGATGGATTAGAGTAGGAAAGTTTTACGAATTATCTAATATAAGCATGTTAAAAACAGCTATTAAAGTTTACCTACTGTCATTTCAGCCTGCTCCCCTTATGTATGGAAGATTCAAATAGCTAAGATAACACAAATGGAATATAAACCTTTGCTATTCCATCTTCTGCTTTTAGATTATTCTGGAATCTCCAGAAAGGATTTTTTTGCTAACAGTAAAAATTAATTCAGCAATTGTCATTAAAAGCAATGACTGTAAAAAAGATTTACTTCAAAAAACGTATCTGTGTAGATTCAGACTCATCATACCATAGCAGAATTCTGCAGTTATGCTGCTCATTCAGTTTCTTAGGATTTTGTACCCATGCAGCAGAGTGACAAATCACAGGTGAGCTTGATTTTCTTGGCTTGATACATCTTGTGCCTCTCTGAAAAAAGAGTGAGAATCTGAGGATCACTGGTTGTATGTGTAAGTTTGCAAATGTGCATATTTGAACTGAAAACTGAGGTTTTCATTTCTTATGTCTCCCTGATCATAATGATTGACACTTCTAAGTGGAATTTATTGTAAAGTTTATTTTGGTGCAGTCAGTACATGTGCTTGCTCTCCCTTTTGAGAATGGCTGGATGGCTGCTAGATTCATGCATCACCACTGCACTGGTAATGTTTCCATTGGCACACACTGGCAGCTTCTGTTCTCTATAGATTTTAGCATCCTTCCCTGAACATCTTTGAAATTTACATGAGGGAGTATGGACCTGAGTGGCATCCACCTGGGGTCCTTTTCTATACAGAATTCCAATAGGAAGTATTTAATTTTCCTGATAAAGTGAGTAAAATTTTACTTGAGAGAAGTTATTTATTGTACCCATCTAAACCCGTGTTTTGTCCCCTTCTCAGAAGTCCTAGAAAAAAATGGTTTGGTTTATAATCAAGAAAATAACAATGCTTGCTTAAGAACTTAAGTAAATAAAAATAAGGGTGGGTTTGGTCCACTTTTGTTCCATTTAACTTCATTCGTTAAAGCATGTAAGCAGAGTGCTCCATGTTCCCTGGGAAGGGACTGCTGAACCTGGGATGAAGGCAGTGATCAAAACTGTTTCATTCTTTGCAAATTATTGACCAGCTCATTTGCTGGTGTTTTACTCGTTGCATCTTCCTTACAGAAGCTGTGGCCCATAATGTATCTGTTTCTTCTGATCTACTTTGTTACACCTATCGTAAGGTATGCTTCTGCAATTAATATCTTCCTTTTTACCCCTCTCGTAGCTCACTTGTAAGGTTTCGTCTATTCTTCTCCTACTATTTCTTCATCACTTCAATAGCCTAAAGCTGCATTTTATTGCAGCCTAGGTAGCTTGCACACATTAAAGAGTAAATTCTGAATGATTGGACATAACTAGTACTTATCATAGTAAATAGCATATTCATCTCTTCTGTAGTCAGATAATTTCATACTGTGAAGCGTTTTTACTTTCTGAAATGTCAACACTTAAACTTTGTCATGATTTTCCCATGCGGAGATGTTGAAAAGGCCTTTCCTGAAACACAGCTTGGAAATGTAACCTGCACATTATATTTAAACCATTTTTTATAGCACTTAAAAATTGGATGAACATGTACAGTACTCACACAGTACAGACAGTGTACTTTTTTCATTTTTCCCTCCAGGTCCTGGTTTTAATGAGTTTCTTCAGTTTCGAATTTGATTTTTTTTTTTTTTTTTTTTTAAGTTTCTTGCCTGTTTTGTGAAAGCATTTCTCTGTTATTAGGCTTCATAACTGCAGAAATTGTTGCTTTCAGTTATCTCTCTGTGGTGACATACATCACTATGAAAACTCAGGCACCATACATATCACTTCCTAACCTTGAACTGAATGGCACCAAAGCTATTCTGAAGTTTAATAGTTTCTTGGATCATGGCTTTGCAGAGGAAAAGCTCTTTTTTACAGGGATAAGATGGAGTGTCATTTTAGGAAGAACTTTATGAACTTGGAGAGAGGGGGAAATGAATAATCATAAGTAGTTTGAAATGTGTTCAATGCATTTATTCCAGTTCTGAAAAGAACCATACAACAGGATGCCTGCAGGTTAGGCACCGTACATAGGAGAGATTCCTATCCTTTCGTTCTTAGTGCAGGATTTCTAGTGCAGGATGAATCTGAAAGTACTAGAAAAGCTTTTTTTTGAAAGAACTCCACAAGGAGGGAAAAAAAATAATTAAGAAAAAACACAAATTAGGTTAAAAATTATAAATTGATAAATTTCTGCCAGCTTCTATTGAGGCTATTAGAAGGACTGGCACCAGAGTCTGTGTATGGCCTCCACTGTTACTTGGGGAGGCTTGGAGAGAAGGTGGCAAAAAGCAGACAAAAGATGATCTCAGGCTCTGCTAAGCATGACCAGTGGGGAATTTCTTCAGAAACACCAGTGGATGACAGATTATGCCAATTAAGGATTTCATTCCAGAACTTTCCATCATAATCTGGGTCTTCTTTGTTTAAAAAGCACTCAAGCATGCTTGTTTGTTTGTTTTTTTTTATGTAATCAAGTATTCAAGGCACACACCATCTGACACAGTTTGTTTATGATCCATGGATTCAAGCCACCATATTATTTTTCAATAGCACTGAAAAGAAGGAGAAAAGAACTCTGTCTGTCTGTCTCCTCTATGGTAGTTACAGAACCTCAATTGGGTTAATAATTGTTGCATGCATAAATATATCTTAGTTTGGACTGATCAGTCATTTTGTTGGTTTGGACTCTAATTAGTTTTAGGAGGTGTTTGCCTAGCAGAGGAACAACAGAGGACTGTTATTTCATAAAACTGTATCTGAAGTTGCTATTTTTCTGTGTTTGAAGATTAGTATTACTTCATGTTACATGTAAGCAAAAAGTGAAAAAAACTCTCCCTTTATCATGTGTTAGTTTCAAATGCACAGATAAATGTTTATAAAGGCTAATTTATACCTATAAAGACCTACCAAGGATAAGACTGCTTCTACTTTGTGTTTTATATTAACAATGTTCTAATATACCCAGCCTACAAACCTGCAGGGCCCTACCCACATAGCCAATCACTGAAGAACCATGGCAGCATCACCTGGGAGTGCAGATTTTTTTAGGCTTTAAATTACAAGAGGGAAGGTTTAGATTAGATAATAAAAGAAAAAGTTTCACTCAGAGGGTGGTGATTCCATGGCAGTGTTGCCCAGAGCTGTGGGTGCCCATCCCTGGAGATGCCCAATGCTGGGCTGGGTGGACCCTGGGCAGTCAGAGCTGGGGGTGAGGGGGCAGCCAGCAGGATGTTGAGGCTGGGTGGGATTTAAGAGTTTAAGGTCCCTTCCAACCTAAGGCATCCCACGATTCCATGATAATGACTTTTGCCCATTTGTCCATTTTGGACAGGAAGCAATTATAGCTGGTGAATAATACATGGCATCCTATGTATGCTTTCACTCTGTGTTTATGGTTACTGAAGGAGATTTCCTTTCAGCACGCTTCCCTTCACTGAAGGAAGAACAGTCTTACATGCAGTTAGTCCTTGCTGTTTTGATCATTTAATGTCCAAGCAAGCACTGCAATATAGCACTTATTCATTTTATCTGGATTTATTTCTACTCCATTGTGCTGATAGCTGAATACCTCCACTCGTGCAGTTATGTTTCATTAACTGGAGTTTAAACTATTACTTTCATGGTTTTAATGGAGAATCTGGTACTGAAAATGCAGGGACCTATGACCTCTCAGGTAACTTGGGGCTGGCAGTGATCAGAACTTGCAAAGGGCTTCATGCAGGAGTCTGTAGGAGCTATTGTCTAGCCACAGAGTTAGAAGGAGTCTTATATGCCCAAGAAGTAGAAAGTATGGGTGCTGTTTCCAGAAATACTGAATCCCACTGGAAGTAAAAGTTATTTATGGTTTTGAGACTCTATCTGCCATGTGAAAACCATGTAGCAGTCACCAGTATGACTCTGCTCCTGAGTTAGCATGCCTTGGGCTGACATTCAACATCCATTCCTGGATAGCTCCTAAGTACCTGTGAGTGGTTTGTATGCAAGAGATCATAATGGCACATGGTATGCTGTCTTGCACCTTTGGTAATTTCACTGTGTCCTTGTTAAGTCACTGGAAACTTGGCAAAAGAAAATTTTCAGACTATTGTAACCTCCATCTCGCACTTCAATAAATGGGCAGTTAATTGAGGAGAGATTTGCACTGTATTATTTTTTGTTGTTAACTACTCCACTCACCCATTAATGTCAAAAGACATCTTAGAAATTGTTGCTGAATTAAATCAAGAATTCTGCTGCTTTCTGTATGCCCTCAGAGCCTTTGTCAAGGAGTTATCTCTAGATCTGTGTTCCTGACAGGGGCACAGGCCCGGAAAAAAAATAAAAGAAAAAGAGAGAAGGAACAAAAAAGTGTTAACTCTGGTCCAGCCCAGCCCCGGGACCAATAAGGCAGGACATCATGGGCCCTGGGAGAGGGAAAAAGGGGGTAAGGGTAGGGAGGTAGTAGATGGGTCTAAATAAACAGAGCAGTGGCAATAGTCTGAGGAGGAACATTAGTTTACCAGCTATGATCTTGGAATGCACGATAATACAGTACAACTCAATACGGTTGGAACTGATACCAACAAGTCAAACAAAATGAGAGAACGTCCAAAACTAAGGCCTTACTCTGTAGACTGCAGGGGAACCACGTGCTTCTCTGCCATGGACCAGGAGACGGCAAGCAAAAGGGAGAACAGCTGGTGTCCTGCCAGAAGCTGCAGTTTTTCCTCCTTTGGGCCAGAAGTACTCTGGGGAGTGTTGCTCCTCCCCTCCATCTGAGAATCAAAATGCCCCAAAAAAGGCAGTCCACAGAATCAGAACATTCACTCCTTATTTCCCACTGCTTTACGTGATGTTCTGATGTGAAATACCAACAACAAAAATCACAAAGCCACAACACTCTGGAAGCATGCTCTCCATGCATGTGTGTGGTACATAGTGTGACAGAACCAATCTGTCCTGAGTCCAGGACCTATCACCTGCAAAACATACATGGCTGCATAAGCACACCTCCCTGGCTTTGAAAAGGTGAGCTGAATTTTGTGCGCAGAATGAATAAACCAGGCTTGCAGTGGGAACAGCTGAGCCAGAAAGGTGAGAGACCTGAAAGAGAGGAAGAAAAGTTATAAACCTGGGCCTGATTCTGTTTTAAAGGTCACACTTTGCAAAATTTCTGTGGCAAAAGCTTAAAGGATAATGACAGCCTGTCAAAGTATGCTGTATTTGAAGCAATTGAGTTAATGTTTGAGACTCTGAAAATCAGAAAAGTAGGTTGGCATAATTATATTAAGATATCTTAGAGTGCCATGTTGCAAGACTGAATTTTAAACTGCTAATTTAAATTAATAAAGATTCAAGAGTTCATAATTTGTTTATTTATTGAAATCAAATGCAGTCCATGTTTCTAACTAATTGAAAAGTATACTTGTGATAGAGAAAATATTTAATTTGGGCAGGCAAGCAACCAGACTTCCAAATAAAGATGATGAATTGCAAATTCTCAATCTTAACCCCTGTAGGCTTACTCCTTTAAAAGCAGCATTTGAGTGATATAGTATAGCTGGTAGCAAAACAAGTATATCACCACAAGTATATGGTATATATAGTATACACCACTGTGTATACAATATATCACCACAAGTAGGAAATCCCATTGCTGTACTATGAACCTTTTATTTTGCTTCATTCATTTATTTTTCAAAATGATGTTTTCCTTCTTTAGAATAAAGAAGTTCTTACCATTGCACGTGGGCTGAACCTCTAATAAATAATTGGCTGTTCATCTGCCATTTGCAAAAATTCCTGGAGATCAGCTCACCTTTTATTTCACTTACGTGTAGCATTTTCATGAGCATAAATGCATTCATGATTTTGCAACCTCTTCCCCTTCCAAGTGTAAAAAGCATATTTCTGTTACATACAGACATACATACAGTATTCAGCATACAAGATCAAAAGCAGAGAGGCCTTTTCTGTCTTTAATTTATAAAGCACGTGTCCAACAACAGCAACAAAATCAGTGCCAGGAGAAGAAGTCCATAGGGAAGCAGTAATTTGTGTGTCTGCACATTATTCTGTGCCTATGCACATATTAACCCTCGTATACAGTAAATTGTGTTACCATGGCAGCCCAGGCATGGAAAGTTGGGTATCTCTAACAATCACCAATGGGGAATATGCATGTTCTGGCAAATGCGGAAGGGTGGGTTTTTTTTTCTGTTTGTTTTACTTTGTTTGTGTGTGTTTTGTTTTATTTTGTTTTTGTTTCTGGGAGGAAATAAAGCACTATAATTGAGGATGGGAAAACCAGGCTGCAGAAGGGAGGAAACGGGGGGAACCTCCAGAAGAACTCCTTCTCTCCATTTCCCATGCACCAGCACCACTATGACTCCACTATGGGCAGGAATGTTGTAGCTTTTATTCAGACAAAACTGCCATTAAAATCCTGTCTTATGGTTATCATTCCATATACTTTTCATTGAGGTTTTTGTGGGGCACTTTGCTTTTGTGTCCACTTTTGAAATTGAACTTATTTCTTTTTGATAAAACCAGCTTGTCAAGGGTGAGCTGTTATCAGTGATGCTTACAGTTCCTCAGCACTGCGTATTATCATATTCTGCATTACATTTATAGTTGTATGTACAATTTTGCCAAACTTCAGCTTCACAGCTGACATTTTGAAATTGACGCTATTTGCCTCAGATAATTCTTTTTTTATGTTTAAACAAAAGGAGTTCAGCCTTACAGTGAAGTCATACTAAAGGGAAAATATTTTTTAATGCCACTGTACATTTTTTAACAGTATTTCAGACTATCACCTGCTGGCTTGAATTGTAGTCTTAACATTTGCAATACAGAAACGGCAGCATCAAACAATGATGAAGTACAATAGAGAGATGTATGTTAGTGTTGTACCACACAAAACCCAACACTGAGTAGTGTGGATGTAGGGTCAGTGCTACAGGAGAATCATCAGTGGTATAGAAAGGAGAAGAAAAGGAAAAAGGCAAGACAGACACTCCCAAGAGCTTGTTGTACTGGCTGAAGTTTAATGGAAAAGCACTGCTTCTGTCAGCTGGCATACTACATAATAATGTTAGCGTCACTATAAGCAGGTTGTGGTTTATTGCTTCAATCTCTTATGTACTGGCGAGGGAATTAACAAGATTGATGCATTAGGATCTTAGATCTCAGTCAAATTAGGTGACAAAGATGGTGATGAAAAAAATGCACGTTCTTTGAAGGAGCACAACTCCATCAGAAACTTGTTACATCCTAACATCAAGCCATTTGATGAGCTGCTGATTTAACAGCACCTTAGCAGGCAGTAGTTACATTGATAGGGGCAACTACTTAATCAGGCCCTTAAAGACATTATGTTCCAAGTGATTTAAAGGATATTGTGCTTTGTTAAGTGTACCGTGAGTATGAATATGTTCTGTCTGAAGAGAATGCAAAAATGAGGATGCAAGTGTCATTTATACTGTTAGATACTTTATTTGAGTCCACACTAAAAAAAGACTACAAATATGAAACAAATGCTAAAATTTTGAAAATTGTACTTCCTGGAAAGAAAGTGATTAGTGGAAAAGACAAAAGCAAATATCAGCTACCATGTTCCATGGATTTGCACTGTGGAGAAAAAGTGCTGTAAAGTATAGAAGAGGAGATTTCTGAAGATGGAACAATAAGGAAAGTGCTTGATTTCTACTGTCTGTCTTCTGCAACTTGGAGGATTTCCCTCATAATCATGGATGTATCCAGGAATGCCAACTGCCTTTCAGAACTTGTCTTGCATAACAAATGGAACAAGGAATACGTCTTGGATAATGTACCAAACAAGTGCAAAGTGACTCGGTATGGAGGGTCTGTCACTGCTTGTAGATCTGATACTGCATACAGTATCTGGTAGATATCAGTGAAAAGTCAGCATGGGAGTCACTATCTTAAGTCTCATAGGCAACATTTAAATTAACAAAAATGTGAGGAGGCAGAATTAGTGTATTAGAAATACCTGATGCTGGAGGATGACTGAGGTAGAGTATTTCATGCCAACTGTCTAATCCAAGTCCAAAATTACCACAGTTTTTTCATGATATTTGCCTCTAGATCTAGGCTGGTGATGGCACCTTGTAGCTTACCTACCTCTGCTTACAAGAGTCTGCAGATTACATCCTTCCCTTGCTCTAGAGTCAACGTGCCAGATGCTCTGCTTAAAATCCACAACATGTTGCAATTAGTCCGAGTGGCTGGAAATTAGCCAAGGTTGGACTGTCCAGTTCTTCCCAGTAAGTCCAGTTCACTGCTGGGGCTGTGTGGTGCAGGCAGCAGAGCACAGGGCTGGGCACAGTGGACAGCTGTAGTATTGCAGCATCTCTGGCTGACAACATGAACAAAGAATTCACAAACTTTTGAAAAAGGACAGAACTCTTAGGCCCATCACAGAAAGCACAAAAATGAATGAGTGGAAATAAAAACAGGCCTTGCTCAGGTCATGGGAGATATTCATTTTGTTGAGGAGAAAATGAGGCAAGGCAGAGTCATTAGGAAGGCTCCTTACAAAAGCAGGAGTTACTTGGGAAATTACAGTGTCATTGACTAGAATACATCTAGTACAAAAGGGAGATATAATAAGAGGAAAGCAGTTATGCACCCAAGCCCAAAAATGTAGCATTGCACTCATCCTGAGAGGTAATCATTCCTGTCATTACTAAGCTGTAAGATCACTCAGTCCTGGCTTGAAATCCAGGAGTTCAACACATCAGTCAGATAGTGTTTCATAACCCTCTGCTACTGTGGCTCCTCAGGAGTTCAATAAAAAACAGCCAAATTGTGGCTTCAAGACATCCAGTAAATCCTATGGTTCCTAGCAAACCTTATAAGTAATGACTCACAGACATCCTTAATTTAAATAAGTTTTCTTTTTGTTACTGCCTTGAAGAGTCCTTTGAAAGTGTAATGGTTCTTTCTTAGGAACTGACCCATTGATACTGGCAATTTTGTCTCCAGAACAGAAATCCTATGGGCAAACAGTGTATAAAATACCACAGATTTCCATCTTCTTTTAAGTCACCCTTGGTGACTTAAGGCTCCCCTTAATTGCTATAGTTGTATTTTGTTTTTGTACATGATCCGTATCACTTAACTGAACTATGCTTTTGTAATTAGTGTGACAGAAATGGCAGGTATCACACTGCCAGAATGGTGATAAAAGTAGCCAGAGGAAATTGTTATCAGAGCAGAATACAGTAATATGACATCTTGCCTGCAATAGGGACTGGCAGCAGCAGAGAAATCCTAAGCACAGAATGACTCTCTCACCACTACGCCTATGTGCAGCCACTAATGACTTTACCACAGTTACTCATCAACATTATATCTAGTTCAGTGTCATAGAAACCATTCAGATTGTTTCTAGAATTACCTTACAGACCCAAGACATGATATACTGGCTTGGAGAAAAGGTCTTGCACTCTATCTATGCAGCAGCTGGAGAAATAGAGAAGTAAATGTTTTAGTTATTTACCACAGAGTCTGACAAAATGCAGAACCCTCTGACATCCTTAGAGGAAGAAAAAAAAAACCAATGACAACCCATGCCAAAAAGTCAGTCTTGGAGAATGAAATGGAAAGTCCTATATTTCATTGAAAGATTCAATGCAAAACATGACAGAAAGTATAATGCCTAGAGTTACATAGTTGAGGACTTCTACCCTAAGCTGCATAAGTTCTTAAAAATGTCTTGAACCATTCTGGTGACCTTAACAATCCCTGCACCTCAGAACAGTAGACAGTAGACTTGTCACTACTTATTACCAAAAATATGAAGGCTGATTTCCCTAAACTAAACCTAACTTCTGTGTTTTCACCAGTGTCTCTTTCCTAATACAGACTATTCTTCCTTACTTATGGGCCACAAGTCAATAACCTTTTGACCTTCTCTGGCCCCGGAGTTTCTGGAGTCTCCGGCTGCAGGATGAGTTCTGGAGTCTCAGTATCTTTGCAAAAGTGCTTCTGGATCATTTCCAGGCTGTCAACAAGCTCTTTAAATGTGTAGATTGAATACTTATGACTTAATGCCGTGTCAGAGGGCAATTTACTAATTCCCTACTTCATGTTCTCAGGGGAGCATTAATAAACATCCTGGACGTATCTGTCCATATCTGCTGGGATGTGCACAGTATGGCTGTTTCCCAGTCCCAGAACGTACAGTTATCATTTGTGTTACAGACTGAGCAGAGACAGTGTAGATGAGATGGACAACAGTATCCTCCTAGATGAATATTGCCTTCATTGCTATGCTTTTTTGAGTAATTCACTTGCTTCTGTGCATTCTATGCTTGGCTTGGGTGCCTCACCCAGGTCTTAATTTAACAAGCTGGAGAGCTCCAGAGCAAACAAGGCACTAACTTGCTGTAATGTCTGGGAGGACAGCACTTCTTGAAGGGCAAGTTAAAAACCTACAGATTTAAAAAGTGCAAATTCAGATATCTAGAGACTTAAACTAGGCTTCACATAAGACATTTTAGGAGTTATGCTCTTGTACATAAATGCCTAAATTCCCATGTTCCACTGCAGGCTTATTAGTCCCTCTGTGGATTTAGTCCTGATAAAAGGCCTGATTCAAGAACCACCAGGCTGTACTTAATAATAAATCAATAAGCATGAAACACAGACTTTGGTTTGAGGCCCAGCCAAAACTGAAGTCAAATAAGGAAAGAATACACATGTCTTTGGGGACTGCAGATCAGCAAATTGGTGCTGAATAAGAAAAGAGCAATAGAAGAAGAAACCGAGAGAGGAAAGAAACCTTGGACTTTAAGGAATTGCCCACTCTCTCAAAAGCATTGCCAACATTTTTCAACAAGTGTGGGCTATTAAAATACATTCCCTCAAAGGTGTTCTGTTTGGCTTGGTGGAAATCTTGAAATTACAGTTTTTACGCTTGATAAATGCTTAGTTAGAAATTGCCATATAACATTAAAATCTATCACACCTGGATTTCATATATGTTTCTTTATACAGCTGCCTTCCACCAAAATGGCTGATGAGGTGAAAACTTGGAACAACTTCCCAGATTAGTTACATACTTCACATAGAAGTTCCTATTTCAATGAAAACAGTCTGCCACAGTCACAGAAAGTTCACAGACAATGTTCACCATCGTTTCAAGTAAAACAGATACAGTCCAACTGCAAAATCTGACTTGAAGTTTCCATCTGAAGTGGAAACAGCCAACCAACATGTACTTCTACACATCCCTTACTGTTCTTTGACATTTTCTGCAACTGTGTAGTAACCTGCTTGCACATCAAGGTCTGGAATGACTTTCCTGTCAATCCCTACCCTCTGTAACTTTTTAAATCTACTGAAATATTAATAATTATAGTAATGATAGTAGTAATAATGTATTTACCAAACTGAGGAATTTCTGTTCTACACTGATATTCTAGCTCACGCTTTAAGCTACAAATGAACTTGAATGAGGGTAATTGTGATTACTCAGAAAGTGATTACTCAGACTGTAAACCCTGTGGGACAGCCACTATCTCTATTTTGTGTTTGCATAACACTTAGATGCACCAAGGTCCAAATCTCCTGTGGAAGATCACCACCTGTGCTGATACAAACTAACTAATCTCTGATGGCTTAATGCCATCAGCACTGTAGAATCTATTTTCTCTCAATTTCTTTCACCACTTATTTCAAAGATCTTAGGAGCAATGAGAGCACAACAAGCACAGGAGGTTATGTAGAATAGCTCTTCTTGTTTTGCTTTGCTTCGTTTTGTTTTGTTTAAAACAGGGAGATCGTGTTGGCACAAAGTGGGAATCGTCTTTAGCACTATTCTTCCCATTCTCATCAATTTCCTTCCTTTGGCTTCTCCCTGAAGGAATGAAGGATAATTGGGCAACTCTTTCCCACAATGATTGATGCTCTATGAGTCTCAAGACATTTCGGGGATCAGAAAAATATGAAAGCAATAATTTCAGATTCCGAATTTCATTTCCTTTTTTTTTTTTTTTCCTAAAAATCAAGCAGGAGTGTCAAAGATGTTTGAGGAAAAATAAATAAATAAATAGATAGATAGATAGATAGATAGATAGATAAATAGATAAATAGATAAATAGATAAATAACTTGCTACCTGTCTTACTCACTGGAGAATCATTTAAAATCCGCTTTGTTTTGTAATTATTGGCTGTCATGTGTATTTCAGTGACTGATAGAATGGCCCTTTATGAGAAAGACTTTTGTATTGACGAAAATGCCACATTTTATTTCATTTTACCAATAAGGAGAAGAGTGATTATTGGAGACACTGGCTCGTTTCAATGTCTGGGGTACTCCTATGTGCAGTAATCAGGTTTTTGCTCTTGTTACTCTTCTATTGCAGTCTCAGACCCATACCACAGAACATTTTGAAATTCAAATTCTTACCAGTTTCACTGTTTTCCTTAGAAATCCGAGTTCTGGCAACGTGCACATGTTCTGGAAACGTGTGGAACTTAATTGTTCTGGGTGCTGAAAAAGCAGGAAAGAGGTGATTTCTCAGGCTCAGTATGAGACCATCAAAAGAGGGAACAGAAATACTTTCCTGTGATTTAATCGAACACTGAACCAAAAGAGATTAAATCATAGAATCATAGAACCACCAAGTTTGGAAAAGGTGTCTGAGGTCATAGAGTCCAACTGTCCACCTACCACCAACATTTCCCATTAAACCATGTCCCTCAGTACAACATCTCAACAATCACTAAACACCTTCAGGGTTGGTGACTCCCTGTAGTCAGATACTCCTAATCTCAAATACTGTGCTTTGCAACTGAACTCATGATGATAAAATAATGCGAAAAGGTTTATATATATATGCAGTCCAGTTAATTTAATTGAATAATGGGAGAAAATCACAGCCTGTTTACATATATTCTATGAACAGGAAATAAAGCTATATTAAATTATGTAAATTATTCTCTGTGAGCTGTTCACTCTTTTCCCATAGTAATGCTATTTGTCACCCTAAGACCCTGTATGCATGTGTAAACCAAAGCACATATTTATAAATGAAAATAATATACACAACATGAGCTTTTTCTCTGTAGAGAAGTCTAGCGCTGCCCATTTACACTGTGCACTTAATTAATCAGTGATTGATGCCTATTTGGAGAGCTAACAAAAGTTACTACCTTTTCCTGTGTGAACTGGCCATCCACTTGACCTCAGTATTTTAGCCAAAGAATGAGTACAGTCTTTTTTCAACAAAAAGGAAAACCTTTTCTGTTCTTGTGTTTTCTAAATTTTGGTCCTCATGTTTTCTTCCCCCTGCCAGGTGGGTTTCCCAGCTATTATCGGACACAACAGGAGGAAAAAATGTTTCAAGATTTTTTTACTTATGAAAGAAGATCTTCCCTACAGCCTGCTCCCTTTTCAAGAGAGGAGGCAAGTAGAAGAAATGAAGAAACATCCCAGTTGTTGCTTGTGGCTTCTAACAAGTGTCTGGGTGTCTGCATAGGAATACAGAGACTGCATATGCAACTTCTTCACAAGCAGTTTTCAAACATTTTAAAGCCAGAGCAATGTCATTCTTTTCTTCAAAGTCACCATTGCTAGATTTTTTGCATTAATAAATACTAAATTCTGTGGAAAAAGGAAAGAAAAAGATTTGGAGCACATCCTTCTCTGATGATTTGTTTGCTTGCTGTCACTGTTAAATACATAAACTCCTCTCAAATACAAGTACTTCCTTTTCCCTCTTTATTTCCTTGTGTGTTTTCCACAGTGACAGGAAATCCTACGGTGATCTACAGAGTTGCTGAACTCCCTGCCTTGCCTTGATTTACATTTCATGCATGTAGGCAGGCTGTAAATTAAAACAGCCACTTGGAGAAATTTAGCCACCTTCAATAGGATTCAAGCTTCGAATAAAATATGGCAGATATCTGAGCAAACAAGTGCCATCATGCAATCAAGAGTGGAAAAAAAAAAAAACCAAAACGCCAACTTAATTTCCATTCTGATCAAGAACATGGATTTTCTTTGGTACAACTAGGTTCAAATATTGACTTCTAGGTATCTCATAGGGACACGTGAAATCTCCATGTTAGGTATTTTACTCCAGCAAGGGTTTGCATACTCCCCTAGGCAGCAGCACCTGCTTGCTTCTCTGTGTTGTACTGCCAGTCTAAGATAACATCTCTTTTGTGTGATAGAAATTAGAAATCATACAGAAAACACTCAGCTGTGGGTATTTTAAAAGAAGAAGAGAAAGAAGAAGATGATATTCCTGAAACAAGTAAATGGGAGCAGGAGCTGCAGATCCCATTCACAGCTAGGGAAATGCCAGTTGCATCCCCATTTCGGATTAGTAGATGATGTCAATTGCATTTTACAAGCAATTAGAGGAACTTCCAGAGTTTCCACATGCACTCTGCGATTTGGCAGCATGACAGAATTGGAGAGATTTTAATGTTAGTGCTGAAAGATTGTAAAATCATGCCTTGCGATGTAGAAAATGGAACTTCTTCAAAAACTGCATTAATGAGCTCGTTTTACTAAAACTTCATTAAACCAGGCATATAATCTGTGCAAACTTAGTGTGCTTCTCAATTACATGGAAACAGAGTGTGCTCTGACAAGTAAGGAGCCAGCGGCCATTGCTGATTGTGTCACGCCTGGAAGGCTAAACTATTACAGATGTCTCCTTTTATGACTTTTTGAAGCTATAGGTGAAGAATCTGTGTGAGGTGTCTGTGTCATGTGGCTGTAGGTTGATCAGAAGTCTGGGGATCCACTGGTTTGTGGGACAGGCTGGCACAGGCAGCAGCATACATTTGAGTCTGCACTGCCCTGGCTCAAGGCACATTGCTTTTAAAGGTAAAGATGCAAGTAGATGTTTCTCTAATTGCCAGAAACAAAGATATTAGATTCCACTCTATGGAAACAGAACAGGAAACTCACTTTTTGACTTCCCTTCCCACAGGAGGTAACTTATACCTGTATATGTGGCCATTTATCTTCTTCCTGCCTGAAAATCTCTGTCCTTCACTCATGATGCATTGGACAGGAATGGAGTGGTGTCTGCACAGTGCACTCCTCTGCTGTGATGAGGAGTCAGAGAATCGTGGTCCCGTGGATGCCACTATTAGTGTTACAGCTGACTGTATGGTATAGATATTTTCCATAAAGTGCTTTGTTTCATTTCTCAGCCTTGAGTGATCCAGTACAAAACGTGTTGGAAATAAATGCAGTTTTATGACATTTCTGGTCTCAGAATATTTTTGTCAATCTATACTTTTTTCCCCTTATGACTAGTGATCACTGGGAGATTTGGGAGCACTAACTTAATCTTAGAGTGTTAAATGCAGTAAAGGAAAAGAGGGGGTTGAAAAAAAAATTAAATTAGCTTGAATCAGCTTCGTAATTTTCTGTTTTCAGTTAGTTTCAATTATGAAAATTTAATTCTTCATCCTATTTCAGAGATTTGTTTAAAGCTTATGACATGATAAACATTGGAAAGAAAGCACTGGAAAGATCAAGTGCTGTGTTGCAGTCCTGTTCCCGTTGGTGATATAAACAATGCTTGTGCATCATCTGATGGACTTTTGCTTATCTCTTTATTTAAACTCCACTGAGAACATATTGTATGTATTCTAATCACTAACCAAAGAGTCCAGTTTCCAGGAGAATATGTGGCTTGCTTGCCTGCATTTTGTTTTATTATATCATCCCATTCTTCAAGCGTCCTGTTGTTTTATGTACCAGTAGTGCCACGTTCTGTCTTGTGGGACACAATGTGCTATAACAATTAAGACCTGAACATCAAAGTTGAGTCAGCTTATATGGATGAAGGGAAAGTAATACAGGTGATGAAACAGCAGTCCTGGGATACCAAAGACATTATCCAGCCTTCATCAGTGAATGTAATGGATATAAAAAGAGAGGTGGTGATTTGGTCATTTTCTATATATCTTCTAATGTGGCTTATGTGGTTTAAAACAAAATTTAAATATATGATACAGGAATTTCAAAAGATATACAACAAAAAATTCTATTTATTGATCAGCTAATGGTTTAGAGCTTCAAATTAGAGACATCAAAAGGAAGGCATTTTTCAGAAAGTGTTTGTCCACTGAGAAAATTGCCATCACTATAAAGTTGGAACAAGATGTGCCTTTATTATGGTTAGAAACACTGAAGAGAAACAGATGATTCCTGGATCTGGTTACTGCTGCTAACAAAATTTCCAGGACATCACTAGCAAGCAAATGACACATTCAGACTGGCCATGATAACTCCATATCATATCTAGACATGGCATGAAAGAACCTCCCTATGAAGGTTTATTATTTCTGTACTGCATATGGTCTCTCATTATAACATAAAAAAAAAAAGGTGTAAATATGCAAGTATATGAAAGAGAACTTGAGGAGGTTATGCAAATAAACTTGCTATGCCTGTTTTGCTTGGGTATAGCATGGTCGGTTCAAGGCAGCTTTACTTCCTGGGAAAAGGTCAAGTCTTACAGAAAGTTTGTAAATAATGGTATGTTTAAGAACTATCTGCAAAAGCCTATGTGTAATCTAGTAGTGTGGTGTTAACTGTAACGTTAACATTAGGACAGTGGCAGCAAAACTGACGTTGGAAACAAGATGATGTTACCAGGACAGAGGAGCCATGTACCGTATGGACAGAACCACTTTGAAATTCTTTTGCAACCAGCTTCCTGGCTGTGGGCGTGAAGGAGATTTAGGAAGATTATCTGGGTGAAATGAATGGAACAGAGAGACTGAGAGAAAGGGGTGTTTAAAGGGCTCCTCAGGTAGGATGGCAGAAGTGAGAAAACGCCGAGTGTTACTTAAAAGTATTCTAGGTTCGAAGCCGGGGCTGCACAAACTGGTGGATAAAATGGAGAAATTGTAACTACTTCCTGCTGTTCCACCAGGCCTTCAGGGTGAGCAGATCTCGCTCTGGAAAGGTTCTAGTTGAATGCAGTGATTGTCTGGTAATTAAATGGTGCTTCTGTGTATGGTAGATTTCCAAAGTGGATTTGTCTTGGATTAACATCAGCTTGTATGTGAAGAAAGTGAACAAAATCTAGCCTTAAAACTTCCGTGCAATTTTTTTCTGTTCATTTTCTGTAACATAGAGCCAATGCAAAATTAAACTATGCAGCGAAATTATCAGCCATTTGGCAGTGGTTCAGGCAAGAAATACTTTTTAAAAACATATGATACTATAAGCACGAAACATCTCCGAGCAGCTGTATTCAAGGAAAAGCAAGAGTTGTAAAGCTAATAGCAGTTGTGTAAGAGGCAAAATAGCATGTATAGCTAAGGGTTTGGTGTGAGTAGACTCTTTGGAAGCTGATATGTTAGAAAAAGTGGTAAAGCAGTCATAATAATATATTAAGAACCATCAGAAAGTTCTTTCTCTATAATTTTTCCAGAACTCTGGAATGATTCTTCCTTTTTCAGCAGAACCACCCGCATAGGTTGGACTGCAGACCAAGACATGTTAAGAGCCAGGATAGCAATTATTTCTGAACACAGAATGTAAATTTTCTCAAGGCAGTAAGAGCTCAAAGGCTGGCCTCAACCTGCCATTACAGCATTCTGGGCAGTTCATAATTTTTGCTTCCATATAGAAGGAAGTAAAATTTACTTTGAGAATCCATATTCTGTTTCTTTTTGTGTCCTTTCTAACTATATAAGTAGTGCATTTGTTCTTCTTTTTTTCTTTTTATTTAACATTTGTGTCTATGGCTTTTCTGTCAGCCTAAAATACATTGCATTATCGTTGAATCCTTTTTTTTTTTTTTTTTTTTTTTCCATCTTTGAGAGAATCTTTGCAGGGGAAGCGTAGGTTCAAAAGATTTTAAGTAGTTCTTGGTGGGGTCTGAACCAGTGTTTGGAAAGATCTGTTGCAATCTGACTGAGATTAAATGTTTTCCCTGAGGCCAGAAGCCTTTAAATAACAGGTCAGTTCTAAAGATGAGTCACTGGTGTTGAGAAAAAGCTGACCAAAGAACAGTCAAACTGCGTTGCTGGTGCAAAATTGTGTAGGGAGTGGTGACAATTTTATTTAAGAAATGGAGAACATACTTTTCTTCAATCCAATCATATTTCCAAAGAGAAACACTAAAAATAAAATAAAAACTTTCTCAAGAGGTTTATTTTTCTGTTTTTACCCAAAACAAAGTAGATATTTTGCTACTGAATAAAACCTCTCCTTTTTCTGCATTCTCCAGTGGAGTTTCAGTTTCCCAATTAATACAGTCTACGTTCAGAAATTGTATAATTTCTTCAGGTGTTGTCTGTAGCTACTTTGTTCCTTATCATCTGTGGAGCACAATCCTGCTTCAAAGAGACAAAAATGGTCCTGCAAGCCATGGAGTGCAATCTTCCTCTCTCTCGACATGCAGAATGTATGATGGCCTGCTTTTTTTGCACTCTGATGTGATAGGATATAGAATGTGTGTAGGTTTTCAGAGAATTCTGCAAAGCCCACAGCCATGGTCCTCATCCCATGGTGTCTGGTGATGACCTATGTCAGCTGAGAAATGGGTTTGAGGACAAGAAACAGCCTGAGCTCTCACATTCAGTGACAAAAAAAAAAAAAAGCTCTATCAAAACTCCAAAAGTAAATGAAATGCACATCCTGCTTATATTCAAATTATTGTTCACTTGGATTGCAATGGAAAGTTGATTGATTCTCTCTTAATCCTTTTTTCGACTCAGCTATCTTTTTAAAACCCCCAAATACTTTTCTTCTGGACCAGAAAAGTTAGGTATCCGTCAAAGCACACTTAGACAGCTGTGGTAGGAGCAGGGGGTTCCAGAAGAACTTCCCCAACCACCAGAGAATGGAAGAGGGTAGGATATTGGTAGTAAAGTGAATTTGAATTGTACTCAACTCTCTGTCAGAGAGCTTATGGTTTCTGTGAAGATTTAGAGAAATTAATTAATCTCTCAGTCTTGTGAACTTCATTTTCAAACTACATCTGGCTAGTCTATTTTTGCTTGTAAAGTGAATCTGCACAATTAGTTGTGGTGCAATATTTTTTGTTGCTCTGTTTTCACAGCATAGCTTAAAAAATCTAGCCCTGTAATAAATAACAGCTCAGTAGACTTTGAGCTCCCTGTCAGTGAATCTCTTTTAGTGCCATCTTATTCATTTCTGAAACTCCAGTTCCTCATTGTAGCTTATTATTATGTTACTGTTCTGAAAGATGATGTAGGTAATTGCACTGGTCCCTTAGCTAACTATAAATTCATTTTAGTTTCTTAATAATAATGAAATTGCCATAGATACCTCACAACATTTTTCTTCAGAAATAAACATTTAAGTAGAGTTTTGCAGAAAGTAATCCTGGGCTACCCTGTGGCAACAATTATAATTAAAATATAACTGTTTGATTATATAATTGAAATTGCTTCCATTTGATTAGGTTGGATCCCTTCCATAGCCATCCTCCTCTTGTTGAATAACTCAGCCTTTGTGCTCTAGGAACATTTATGTAGATGCAGCCATCGGCTAAAGAATACATCTGCTTCAATCCACCAGTAAGGAAAACACTTGAATGTAACACTAATAATTGAAAAATTCTGGTTTATGTGTAATTAGATAGCTTCACAATCCTGCTAGAGATGCTGGGTCAGTGCTTGAGAAAGAAAGAGAGAAAGAAAGAGAGAAAGAAAGAGAGAAAGAAAGAAAGAAAGAAAGAAAGAAAGAAAGAAAGAAAGAAAGAAAGAAAGAAAGAAAGAAAGAAAGAAAGAAAGAAAGAAAGAAAGAAAGAAAGAAAGAAAGAAAGAAAGAAAGAGAAAGAAAGAAAGAAAGAAAGAAAGAAAGAAAGAAAGAAAGAAAGAAAGAAAGAAAGAAAGAAAGAAAGAAAGAAAGAAAGAAAGAAAGAAAGAAAGAAAGAAAGAAAGAAAGAAAGAAAGAAAGAAAGAAAGAAAAGCAAGCAACAAAATAACTGCACAAAAAACAGTGACGAGCACAGCTCACCTCTCTGCTCCACCAAAAATCAATCTAACCATGTGCACCCAGGGTCACACTCTCCCTTTGTTCATGGGTGCTTTTTTTTTTTCCTTAGATCTAGAGCTAACTATGAGAGTTTTTCTTGTCCATTATTCCATCCAAATGGCAGAAAACATGAGCCACTTGATTTCCTTCAAGTCTTCCCCAAGAATGTTGCTATGATATAGGATGGTGTAATACGGCATGACTTGTGACATCTCCTGCAAGGGAACAAAAGACAGACAGACATCTGCTGTGCACACCCCAGAAAGTAGGAGAGAAACACAAATATATCAATTTCTGAGAAGATCAAGGCACTGGTGGCAGTGGGACACTTCTCTGGTGAAGGCTGAGTGGATGTTACATTCCTCCTCAACTGCAGGCACTATGCGGAGGAAAAAGCATGCACGGCTTAGATATAGGGGCCTGAAATGTCTGTTTAACATGTATAGTTCATCAAAAGCCATCCATGAATGCTACAGACCAGGTAGCTGGTATTCTTTTCTACGATCTGAGGGAGCTCATAAGCTGTGAAAGGGCACAGCGTGTAGAAAGTAACTGATAATTTAAATTACATGGTTTGTAATCAAGTTGGGTTTATCTGGAAGCAGAAACATAAAGCAGCTCTAAATATTGCCAGAAATGTGCAGAAGAAATAAAGTAAATTTGACAGTATAATTACAGCTTCCTTTTATGAATCCATCAATGATATTTAAATGCACACAAACATGAGTTTTTACAAAAGGATTTGTGAAAATTCCAAATTGAATTGAAATTCACAGGACTGAGAAGAAAAATCAAATGGCTTATGTTTTGATTGGTTTATAGTGAATACACATGGAGTCCTATTGTAGAACACCGCATACAAAGCATGACATTCAATTAAACATTGGTTAGTGATTTCTTCATTTAGTGACAATCATGAAACAACAAAGTTGGAACATAAGAAAAGGACTGTGGAATATATTTCAGTTCAGGTTGAAAGCTGAATTGAATAATGAATTGAAATGCCAAGTCGATCATTAATAGATCAACTTGAATTAGAATTCAATACTTTAAAATCATTTAATCATTTTTATAATTATTTTGTGACACAGAGTGAGCAAAGGGTCAAAATACACAACTGTGAGTATATTTTGACTAATGTAAATATTGGAATGAATGGTTTAGATGCATGTCACCTGGAATACATAGCAACTTTCTCAATGATTATTTTGCTTGCTTTCAAGGAAATTAAATAGCCAAGACAGTTCTAAAATAAGCAATTGACCTGTCACAGGATAGAGGGACTGATTATTCTATTGTCTTCATTTCACTGTACTAAGTACACAGCAGAGCAGTCTTTCAGAGGTGTCTAAAGCCTAGCTCAGCCATTTCCAGCCCTAGCCCACAAAGCTCTGAGAACATTGTGATACCTCTAAGCTTTTATAAAATGAACCATGGCTGATTAAGAATCAAGCCTTAATCACCTTCAGACAGTGGATGCTATGTAGCACAACTTTTTATATTGAGGCTGAGCAGGAAGAATGTCGGAAGTACATAAGCCCTTCACTTTAGAAACATTAACATTTTACAACACGCTGAACTGTTACAAGGGTCATGTACTTGCTAATTTACTCATTGCTGTCTTCCACATATGACAGGTGACTCATGCAGGAATGAAAGGGCTGGTAATATTCTGCATGAAAGCTGGGAGAACCACCGGGTCAGCCAGCTGAATGACTACTATGTGTTGATAGTTTCCTGATGTTTTTCTCAGTAAGGACTGAAGCTCTATTTTTAGAGGACATGGATATCACTTGAAATTTTAAGCTTATCTGTGCTTTGTCAAAAGCATGGGGAGAAATTATTTTTGGTAGGTGTCTGTACAAGAATAGAGGGTCAGCCACAGCAGGATTTGCTTGCTCTGTGATCTACACGCAGGACTTTTAAGGAATCCAGAGAGAGTTCTCTGAGGGGCTGATTGCCCAGTTAAAGCATTTCCCCTATTAGGCTCTCTGTGTCATCCAGTATTTAGAAAATATGCACCTGAGAATCAGGAACATAAAAACCATACTTTGACTTTTCATACATTTAAAAGGAAAAGAAAATGAGATTGTTTCCTAAGCAGTGTGATTTCTGACTACAGTACTTAATGTTGGTAGTAATACTAGGCTTTTGTTAATAGTAGACAACAGGGAAATAGTCTGCTTGCTTCCTGGGTACTGTAGGATGTAATTAAAGTTCTAGCAACACAAAATAATTCTCTCTGAGCACAACTGGGTGAAGTATGACTACTAACATTAGTACCCAAGTAGAGGAAAGCAGAAATGATCCACTGATATATCAAATAAGATTAAATCTTTGAGAAGGTCAGTCAGATACTACTCTACATGCTGTTCTTCAAACCAACACTGTCTCCAATGCCCCAGAGAAGAGTAAACACAACGCTACAAACCTACACTGACCAGAAGCCCCAGAACTGCCTATATTCATCTTACTATGATCAGCTTTTAGTAATTTGAATGCAACTTCTGCAACTGCCTGTGATGTGTGACAGGTACATTGTGCATCCAGGAATGGCAGATGGAATGGACCCTGGCCCCACAGAACTGCTCTCCATTTCATTTGATAATGCAATGTTCAGTTCACCCTTCCGGAGGACCAGATATAGAAACTACTTTTGCTTTCCCTCTTGGTCAGAAGAGCTTGTCACTGACAATAGTACAGATTATGTGTCTGCCAAAAGGAGAAATGCCTGTTGAAAATCTGAGCCAGAACTCTAAATATTCTTTTGAAGGAAAAACAACTTAATTGTAAGGCTAGAAAATTAATTAATAATTTTCTGGAATAATTAATATGCTTGGTTTTCACACTTAGGAAACTGATTCCAGCACACAAAGTAAGGTATTAAATTGAAATTAGCTACTCTTATTTCAGTTACTAATACAGCCGCTCTCCACACCATGTCTTGTGGGACCCTTCCAACATCTGTTAGAAAAAATGAAAACAAATCAGCCCAAAGTTTCTGCATGATCTAATTGTAAATCTCCAGTAACTTCTTGGGTTTTATCCAAAACAACTTGAGTTCCAATTTTTCCAGTTTTCCTTATGCTGGTAAGTCAACCACCCATGTTATTACTGGGAAACATGAATCTGTGTTATGTTCCCTCACTGAGGTCTTTGAGTCAATAATCCCAGCAGTGCCTCAGCTTTTTTAGAAGTCCTGTTCTCTTCTTTCAACACGCTTTACTTTCGACACAGTGCCAAAAACTACAGCAAGCTTTTAGAGGTGCCAGAGTTACGATAATTAATGCTTAAAGAGTTGTAGAAAGGATGTAAGAGCTCATACTTCAGGGTTTCAAACATTTTCCCACTCTCAGAGATTAAGATGAACCCATCAAGGGGAGTAGATTATTCGTTTTTTTTTTTTTTTTTTTTTTTTTTTTTTTTTGCCAAAACCAAGATTTCTTATGCATTTATCCAAGGCATCTTGTTCTGGCTGTCATCAGAGACAAGAAACTGGACTAGCTGGCCTCTAGCCCTAATTTAGTCTGGTAAGTCATATGCTGGAAATAAAAGAGAACAGGATTGCTGTATCTTTTGATTCTTGTTAGGCATGCTAGCACAGAAATGATCACAGCAGCTGATTCCACAGAAGGTAAATGGGGTAGAGCAAGACAGTACCACACCATCAGGATTTCCAAAACGAAACTTTCATTTCCAAGCATTCAGACCAGTACTTCTGAAATCCCATTCTAGCCACAAGCTTTTCATGTTTAAATGATTTCACTAATAAGACTGCAACCAGAAATAATTCCATGAGAAAACAAAGCCTAGCTGGATCTTGCACCAGTCAAGATCATGCACAGGTTTACAAGCAACGCTCTTTTTCTGAAACCACGAGAGCCTACAAGTTCAGGAGTCAGGGCCTCGTTCACTCTCCAGAAGTTTGCTGCCTTCAGAAACACTGTGAGCATACATTTTGTGTTCATTCTTCTGTCATGTGCCTGTTCCTACAAGCATCTTTTGTCCAGTGCAGGTCCTGGTGAGGATGCTGCCCCTCACATGGTTTGGGCCCCAGGCAGTGCACCGCATGCTCCCTTTGTTGTGGGCCAACAGGGGGTTGATCTCTTTGGAAGATTTCCATTTTATTAGAGTGTGAGCTCCAACTGTTTGTCAGCATTGAGAACAAGGTTGTGACCCTCTGAAAAAATTTTGGCTGAAAAATGAAATTTCCTCTCCATACAGGAAACCACAAAAGAGAATAGTTCTATAGTACTTCAATTCAAATAAATCCAGGTATTCCAGTAATTCTATGGTCTCCAGTAAAAATATCAAATAAAGCTGTCGTATACTTTTCTCCCAGCTGCTTAGATACTGTCTCTTTTCCCTGCTTACCCATGCAGCATAGTCTGAAATGCTAACGTACATCCAAGGTTATGCTCTTGTGGTTCAGGCTCCATGGCTTGCTCAGTAAATGAGGTCAGAGCAGCTCTGCCTGCTAATATCTTTGTAACTCTTGCTGCTCAGTGAGAGCAGTTGGGATGTGATGCAATGAAAGCTCATAACAATATAATTAACTGCTTGGTAAGGCAAAAATCATATGGCACAGAAAAGGTGCACTTGGTAAAGAACATACAGTGGTTCTGTTACAGACTGTTACAGAACGTTTGTGCTGTCAGAAAGGTTTACTGCAAAGGAAGATAAAAGACAAAGATTAATAAAATGTAAAAATGCTTACTTGGAAGAATTTGGATCTTAAGAGGAGACAGGTCTGATTAACCAGTGCATGGAAGATGAGTATTCTTATGGCTGCCTTTGTACTAAACATGAAATCTTATTGTCTCTGCTTCCTTCAGAACTGTAGAAGCTTGTCTTCACCCATGCCAAGGTCTTCCATTATCACCTCTTGGTAGAGCTGTGTTTCAATAGAGAGGCATTTAAATGGCAGTTGGTCATTTATTTCAATTTGTCTCTGAAGCAGATCTCTCTGCTCATCCACTGCCTGTGGAACTGTGAGAGTGGCAGAGCACTGGAACAGAGAGATTGTGGAGAGATGATGGAGTCTCCTTCTCTGGAGATGTTCAAGACCCGCCTGGATGCCTACTTGTGCTTCCTACTGAAGGGAACTGATTTAGCAGGGAGTTGATCTCCATGACCTCTTGAGGTCCCTTCCTACCCCCACAAATCTGTGACTCTATGGTTCTGTGATTTTCACCCTTTTGTACATAGCTCACAGTTTCAGCACAGTGCCATGGACTCAAGCCCCCCAAACATTTTAAACAAATCGGACATGAGACACTGACACAAGCAATAAATCTCAAGGACATCTCAGTGATAGTATGTGCTGCTTTAGCTTAAAAGTAACTTAAAGAATTAAAATTAGTTATGAATGGTACAGACACTGTCAGTCTGTATAATTTATCTTACATTATTTACTACATTACTTTATCTTATAGACAGCTCAGAAGACCAATTCACTTCAAACAAACAAACAAACAAGCAGTAAAACAAAGCAAAAACCAGAAATGGATTAAAGGATTGAATATTTAACTGTTCACAGGGAACCAAACACTTTCCTGGTAGAAGCAACTGAGTCTGATCTACTCTGAGCAATTCCCACAATCTTCAATAGACCTCCATCACGGCTAAGCTCCACCCAAACTATTTTCAAGTCTTCTCTGAAGGAGACTCTATTAAAATTAGAGTACCTTGACCTCCACTGGCGGGAGACAAAAGTCCAATGTATTTTTCTTACTAACTGGCACATCCACAATGATTTTCATTTCAATGCATGCTCTTGGAAACATGATTTGACGAGTAGCAAAGTTCATTGATTAGAGCTTGTGTACAGACACCTTTGCCTCTTAGTACAGTTTTTGCAGATAATCACTCAGCAGGAGCCAGCAGCTACTTATAAAAGAGAAATCCAGAAATGTATGGGTGAATATCTACACTCAGGAAACATTTATCCAGCCGCATACTTGAGCATTAATTTTACATACAGGAAGAGAGATTTCCCTTTTGATGATGGTAGTTCCTGCAACAAAGAGATTGAATGGTCTGAACACTTCATACTATTTATTATTACCAAATGGGCAGGAGAAATTGAGTGACCTTCTAGGTTAATAAGAATTTTGAACAATGATTTCATTGAGATATAATTCAGTGTTCAGGAGGCATAAGACTCTTATCTTAATAATATATAGATATTTAAAAATAACATTTTATGAGTATTAAATCTATTATCACAATAAGACACTTAAGTGTGTGAACTAGTGTGAATTAATTCACACCTAGTCGCAGGGATGGCTTTTAGCCCTTTGGCCCCATACTTGACAATATGCTAGGCTTGAATTAATGCACTGTAATTCACAGCTTGTCATGTCTTATTGCCTAAGCATATCCCTGAAGTGTTTTCACCAATATATAGGCTGGCTTCTCATTTTCTCATAGAGGAGTGGCTTCAGTTCTTCCCAATTACAACTGCTCTCCAATGCTGTGACCTCCAAGAAAGGCTTTGCACTTCCAACCACCATCATCTGGTGTAGCCTGTTTGGGGACATACTGCTACTACCTTTGCAGCCTTGGTGTGTTATGCATAAACACAAATTTCAGTGGTGTATCTTCCTTATAACATGAAGCATGAAGTACGCTCAGTGTCATTGCTTCCAAATAGATACTCTGTTTGGAAAACAGCAGGCCTATTCATGCTTTGCTAAAGCTTGAGAGTTACGGTGAGTAAAATGTTGTACTACATCAGCATGGTACTGGGAAATATCAGAGTTCACATACAGTAGAAAATGAGATTTCTCCTCTGTTCTTGCCTGACAGAAATAATACTGAATAAACTATCTAAGGCAGACAGTGACTCATCCACTGCAGAACTGTTCAAGAGAACTTTGCTTTGTTGTGTGGGAAAACACTACTCTTGTAATGCTGCTATAGACTGCTTCATCTTGATTTATCCTCTCATTCTGGAAGTACAAGCATTGTTTGTTGCATCCACCTGGATGGTGGCCTCGCATAACCTGCTGATTTTTTGCTTATTCATTTGTTTGGTCAGTTGACTTTTCGGATTCATTTGATCCCATTTGGCACCCCCACTTAGAGTCTAGTATGGGAATCCCCAAGAAAGGAAAGAGCCCCAGTTTTGAAGTGAACCCTTGGAAAAATAGCTGAGGAGATGAGAAAATTTGAGAATTTAAAAAACAAAAACAAAACAAAACAAAACAAAAAAACAACAAGAAAATGACAAAAAAAAAAAAAAAAAAAAAAAAAAAAAAAAAAAAAACAAGCCTGTGTTAAGCGAGGAGCTTGATAGGTGTGGTGATAAATCTGAATAAATAAAGGAGAGTTGCTGCAAGACATGGAGGTAACACTTTTGCTGAGCTATGTTGGAAGAAAGCCCTGACTGTTTGCCAAAGTAAGACAGCAGCTGTGAAACACTGGGTGTGGATGCTCAGCAGTAATCTGCTTTAACCCTGTACATAATCACATTGTGCAGTGTCCAGTCCATGTTCAGTAGGTGGCAAAACACATTAACTATGTGTCACACAGGCATAAAATATGCATAACCTGTTTCTTTCCTTCTGCAGAAATTCACATAAAGACAGCAGTGGTTCTCCCGTCCATATCAGAAACCATGAGAAGGTGAGTCAGGTCTTGGCACAACCATGCAACTCTTTCCAGACCACGCCACAGGGCTGTATTCTTTCCTGTTCTCACTCCAGCGCTCTTCTCACTGCTTCCTTCGCATAAATCGCCAAAGCAACCTTTCAGTGACAGAATGAAGATGGCCTGAAAGTTGTAAAGTACAATGGAGTTTATCAAGCTGTGAATTCTGCAGGAATACGTATTTCCCCAGAAAAATCCGGAACATCTCAGCAGAATTATTCAAATATAAGGATACTTCCAGGGCTGCCAGCTCTACTTTTTTCAGTTGTTGCAGTCTTTTTTTTCTTTTCAAATGTGGATTCCCAAATTAATTAATCGGTACCTTAATATGCATGACTTTTTTTCTTTGAGTTCTGAGTATACTCACTTGATGCAGATGTCACCTCTTCAGAAAATAAAGGTGTGCTAAACACAGAGATTAGTTCTGTGTTTAAGAAGATGGTATCAGGCATTTGGATTGGAAAATGTTGTCAACACATTTCTTTCAAGGTACACCTCTCCCAATCCAGCATGCATATACAAAAGCTGATGATTAACTATACACATCATGTATATGTATAGGAGTTCATTATTTCTATTTACCGGGTAAAATAATGGAATCAGTCCGATCTGAGAAAGGTTCTGCATGTAATTTGAGGGAATCTATGTTTAATTTAGTAGGTCGTGTATCTGTCTCAAGTGGAGACTACAGTATCTGGTTTAAAGTGATCTATGGTATCAGACTTATTATGTAGCTTTTATTTTTAGCCAGGAAAGGATTTAACAGTTGACACTCCTATTTAAGTATGAAATACATCAAGTTTATTGCCCAGCCCAGCCTGCTGGCTGCACAAGACGTGCTAATTTACAAACAGCCTTGGGACTTCCATTCTCCAGGTTGTCTGGGGCAGTGTGAAGTGGCAGGCTGGGGGCATAAAGTCATCATGATCCTGCAGCAAGCTAGTCTGATCTATGGACAGTATTGTTGGTGAGGCTGTAAAGCTGATTGGAGGACGGGTTGATCACTGCGCCGGGAAAAGTTATGAAGCAGAACAGGGCAGAGGGAATCCAGAGCGAAAAATAACTCATGCTTGAGTGCTCCAAAAAGTGTATCACATGCTCTGCTTTAATGCTTGGTAAGAAATAATATAGCCAGATAGTGGGACCAACAGAGCTGGTCTGTGGCGAAGGAGAAAAAATAAACAAGCAATAACAAAATAATACAAAAAATTTCTGATGTCTGAAGGGGAATATATAAGGGATCACAGTGTACACCGAGGCATCACAAGAGCTTCCATGTGACACTATTGTTGCTGGTTGCAACGTCTTAATGATTTGGATATAGCAAGAGACTCAAAGAATATCGTATTTCATGTGATGAGTAGCTGCTCCCTTGATCCTTCCTTGTCTGACCTGCCTGTTCCTCACTACATCCATCGCAGTAGCTGGTTTCCAGTTAGAAATCAATAGCAAGAAGCTGAGTGTCAGTACAGTTTCCAGCTTAATGATGTGACTTTCATTTTGCTTGTGTAATAACAGTGGCAAAATAGAGAGATGTCATAAAGGACTTATCTGTATTCTAATTAACTCAACTTTTGCTTCTGGCCTGGTCTGTAGGTTTTCTTGGCACAGGAATGAATCCTCTCAGGTGCAGAGAAATGAAAGTGTAATATCTAGTCATCGTAATTGCACAAGTGAAAGCTGCTATATAAACAGAATTATTCTGCTAAAATTGCACTTCTCCTAGGAACCTTGTTTTACCTTTGCAAATGGCTTTGCTAGAGTGATACTAAACTTCCTTGTACGGCCTGGCTACACAAAGACTGCTGTGCCAGAACTGAGAAATATTAACACACCTACACAAGCGAAAATCTTCAACAGCAGGTATAGCTCTGGTCAGTGAGATAAAGCTTAGTATTTTTTTCCCCCTTTATTTTACCTCATTTATATCTACCAGCAAAATCAATATCTCTTCACCAGAAGTACAGCTATAAAAATCCCAATAAATCCATCTTCAAGTGCAAGTTTTCTCTGAAAATGATGCTGTAACAAAGTCATCACATGGTTCCATGTCAATTGCTGAACAAATCTTCTTCATTTGCAATTAAAAGCTAGCATTTCTAATTGGCAGCTGTAATAAGCCTCTACCTGAACTCTGGCAGCCCAGACTGGGTCACCCTTCCTCACGCATCCTCACCAGCTGAAATCTGCCCTGCATTATCCTGGGTTCTCACATGGTGAGAATAAATGGAGGCATAATTTTGCCTTTCATGCTGCAGAAATGTATTTTGTATAAAAGGGAGGAAAGCAAGTTCAAGTGACAGAGTTTTGCTTCTCTGGTCTTGTAGAGCTTATTTATTCTCTCACATATTTACTCAGGTAATGCCACAGATTCTTTGGGGTATCACAGACAAGGAGGGCAGGCTATTTCCATGGGGCAGTGTTTTGGCAACCTTAATAATGAAAATAACTGCAATCATATTTTCTTTTTCTTCCTTCCCTTCTCTCCTGAAGGTTATGGGCCTGGTCTTAGCTTCAGTTTCCCAGTGAACTTAGCCTCCTAATGAACAGCAGTTTGGTTTGCAGGTAAGGTGGGAGGAGGATACTGCCAAGAAGATGATGTCCAGGAAAGTTTAAATGGCTCCCCTCAGTTTCTATACCTCCAATAACGCTTTTGTAATAAATCCCAAATGTCACTTGTCAAATAAAACAAGACTTGTGTTCGCACAGGATTACATTAGAACAGTAAATCAGACACAATTGAACCATCCCATTTATACATAATTTTAAAGTAAAAAAATAAAAAAATAATAACAAAATCAAACAGTAATGTGTTCTATGGAAAGACAAATTTAATGCAGTTCTAAAAATATCTTCATTGAATGCATAAAAGAATGTATGGGCTAGCATTTTCTGAATACAGAAAGGACAAACTAGAGTGTTTATACCTGCAGCCACTGAACTAAACACTCTTTCTGACACCAAGGGTTTGCTTTTACTAACAGTTATTAGGTCTTTAGTCACATGTACAGGAAAATATTCGAAGGCTCTGTTCTGTGCTGGTCTTATCACTTTAAATTACACTTCCCACTTGTTCTTGAAATAGCACCAACATAACACCACTGGGTTTGATATTTTAACATACAATCACTCTCATAGATGATTTCTCAAATGGAGGGCTTAGAATCATACTATTGTTTGTTGAAAAAATATGTACAAAAATATTCATTTCCTATTCATGAATTTTATTAATCTTTATAGTCAAATATAATCACTACCAGAATGCCTCACAGTAAAAGAAGCTGAGAAAAGGCAGGTACACTTTCCTGGAAGGTAATGTCCCACAGGTATGTTCAGAGAAGTTTTTACTGAGATCTTCCATCCCAGAAAGTGAGGAAAACAATCAGGCACTAAGAAGCTACTGGGGCTGCACACACATCCTGCCCACAGGGCAACCCTAGTGGCCCTTGTGAACGCACACAGGATGTGGGTAGCAAAGAAACACATGCAGGATGTACACAGTTGTTTCACACTGACAGTATCGCCGATTACAAGGTGACAGAGCTCTCCTCTGCCACACAGGCCAGTGCCACAGCAAGGTGGGGAATGGGCTCTGGAGAGAGCTCACACTCCTTTGCAGCATGTTTCTGCACCCTGCTGGGTTTATGCCTTTTGCAACTGTAAAAAATAATGTATGCACACCAGGTTTTTCTTAAGGTTTGATGAAAATTAAACATGATATTGGCATTTTTGTGCACCAGCCAGCCTCTGCCTTCAAACAATTTTGTGCTAATATACCTCTTAGAGAAGATTGTGCTTAAGAACAAGTTCAGAGACCTTAGTTTTATTTCTCAAGCAAGCTCTTTTTGGTCTGTATTGCATGTGTTACAAATGAGATTGTTTGGAACTAATGGATGGTGTGCTTCCGTCTGTGTTTTATCATCCTAAGGTTTCTAAATGCATACACTTTGTATTTATAACATAGAGAACTCTAATAAACTTGTGTTATCAACATTTTTTTCATCTTAACATAAATCACAAGCCAAACGAAAGGAAGGGCAGTTTTCCCTGTGTTTAACCAGATTCATTCTCATCGCTGGATGTTCTCCATAACTTTATTTAAAAGCTTTCCTCCAGATTCATTAAACTGCCTTTGACAGGCAGTGGTTTAATAGACATGTGCATGCACACGTGTGCATACATGTATTCGTTTGAATTTGTGCTCTTTCCTTCTGGAATCTGGCAATTGTGATTTGTGTCTGGAAGAATGAACTATCTAAAAAATAGTAAATAACAGGTCATGAAATGAAAAACAGCGCACGTGTTTATCTAGAAAGAAATTCAGTAAACCAAGTTCAGGTTTATAAAGGGAAGAAAATTACCCCAGAGTCTCCACACACTGGATCAGAACTGGCTTGACATATTTAATTATACTGAAAGTTCCTGCCCTTCCAAAGCAAATTGCCACACTTTTACTGGAGCCACCCAGGGAGGTGACAAGGAAGGATCAGGCAGCCTAGAAATGCTGTGGCAGCTCCTTAAATTTCTGAACTAGAGAGAGCTCTCTTTCTAGAGACAGCTCCTTATACCAACAAATTAAAGTGCAGCTGGCTACTGACCATCCCACTCTACTGACTGAATGCCTCAGTCCTTCAGAGGCGTGGGTGGGTGGGAAGTGCCTTTTGAGGAGATAAAGGAAGGAGAGATGGTCAGACAATCAGAAGCGTAAGGAGCTGTAGGTCACACAAAACATATCTTCAGAGTAAGGGTATGCTGGCATACAGGCCACATCTGCTTGCTTTGCTGGGTCTGGGTTGCAGTCCTCCCACAGGTGCAGCTGTCAGCATGCTGAGAATGCTGCATACCAGGATGTATGCAAAAGAGGTGACTCAACACCTCTCTGATTATGATCGTACCAGAAGCTTGGGGGTTTGGTCTTGATAGTGAGCTGATTATTACTTTATCTCCTATCAAACTACATAATTCACAGCAGAATAATATCTGTATGGGTTTTTTTATTTTATTTTTTTTCTGTTGTTTTGGTTTTTTTCTGTTTTTTTTTTTTTTTGTTTGTTTGTTTGTGAGCCATTCTTGCTCTCATTAGTAACTCTGTTAAAAGAGAAAAAATGCCTTCCATCCCACACACCTACTCTCCTTCACACAGATTGCTTCCAACCTTTGCACTTCTCCACAGAGCCCTGAGCCCACTTCAAGGGCTGTATTTTTATAATACTCAAGAATTTATTTCAGATGGATGCAGAAAACCATCTTTGATTCGGATTTCCCCATAAGTGGTTTAACTAGGCCCCCAGCTGAAAATAGACTTTCACAGGAATCCGAAGTAGTTTCTAAGTGCAGCCACGCAGATGGGAAAGCTGCGTCTGAAGATAGTGACACGTGTGAAGGAGGCCACCTGCAGCCACAAGCCTCCATGGCGAGCTGTTTCACAGCCTGAGTGCACGTGAGCTGCTGCTCGGTGCTCAGGAGATCTGTGGGCTCCCCCTCCCCAGCTGCTGAGGATTTGGCCTTGCTTCAGCGAAAATGCGAGTGAATAAATTCTCCTTTGAGTAGATTTTTTGAACAGTTCCTGGGGGCGAAATCTGGATTCTAGTTATTTTTAAGATAGATTCCTAGATAGCTTTTTTTCTGGAAGTATTTTCAAATCATTGAATTGTAGAATCATCAAATGGTTTGGGTTGGAAGGGACCTTTTCGATCATCTAGTTCCAACTCCCCTGCTGTAGGCATGGACACCTCCCTCTAGGCCAGGTTGCTCAAGGACACATTCAGTCTAGCCCTGAAATCATAACCCTAAGTGCTGCCTGAAGGCGCTCTCACCCCTTTTTTTGGGTGTTTCTGGGGATGTTTTTGGGAGCGTTTCACATGGAGGGCATGGCTGCTGAGATACAGGCTAGGAGAGAAAGGAGTCAGACCAGACACAAACTCAGCAGACTGCCCATGCTGCATTGCTGTGCTCCTCCTTCACCCAGGCTGACACCATCTTTAGGCTGTGAACATCCAAGACGATAAATAGCAATGGGTAGTTACCTTCAAAGTGTTCACCAGCAGCCAGGCCATGCAGTCCTCAGCAGGAATTACAGGACGTTCGGTTATGAGGCAGACTGCTTCTTGCTGCGATAGCTGCCTGCTGCTAGTTCTGTCACTAAAGCAATAGGTGTTCGTAATCTTACCTCAAAAAATGCAGATCCAAAATTTTCTGGCTGCAGTGCAGGTGAGTAATAGTGTTCAGTACAAAACCAGTAATTTCCAAAAGCCTCAGCTATCTCAGGGATATCCCCACAACTGTCTCCATTACTAACTAGAAGCTGTCTGGAACTCAGGGGTTCCTTCTCAGCAGCTGCCAGGGTTGCCTTTGGGCCCAGCTGAGCATGCAGCTGGAAGGGTGGCTCCTATGTTCTGGGTGAGGCTGTACAGGGGATCGCCAGGTTAGCTACATGCCTGTAAAAGTGTGAACAAGGAAATTCAACAGGGATGCTTATTTTAGGTGATGAGCAACAGAACCAGAATTCTTGGCCTACAGAGCAGCTTGTTATTATTGTTGACAATCCATTATACTGATAGTGCTGGAATACAGGTACTTTAGAAAATAATTTACACGTTCACCTAGAAACATGTGTAGATATTGCCTCTACCACCCAAGTGAAGTGAGATTTATTCCCACGGCAACAAGTGGCAAAAAAGAAGGCCAACTAGTTGATGACACTGTCAGCGTACTGGATAGCAAATTGCTTTGGAAAGAGAAATGAGAGCACTCTGCTTGAGCAACACATTCCAAGGTACAGTGTGGGCAGTGTAGCCCTAGGAACAGGCCAAATCGTAGCCTAGTATGTGCTATGTGATTTCTTGATGGGATTTTTTGTCTGAATGATACTCAGCTGCTGAGAGTCAAAGAGTTTGAAAAGCAATACTTGTAAGTGCACTGAATGCCAGGAAGAATAGAAACAGATCCTCCTGGGTTCCTTCTTCAAAGATTTGACTCCTGTTTTGCTGATCTTCAGAGGAATATTTAGGTATCTTCCTATAAAAATAAAAGTATGAATGTAATTAATTACATAGGTGTCGTATATAAGTTTCAATTTCTGCTCAACTTGCTCTTTCAGTAAGCCCCTCAAACTTTGTTTTTACTGCATTCTCAGTAAATATGCACATTGAAATGCTCCACTGGTTTTGAAGTTTTTTCTTCCCTCCGAACGTTGCATATTTTCTCAACTACAGACTGTGACAGTTATGAGGCGTTCCTCCCTCTCTAACAAATAATAGTTTCACTTTCAAATTCTTTACTAAATTGTACACTGCACATCCTTTATGAGGCACTGACTTAGCATTTAGAAGAAAAATTGGCCGCAGAAAGTCTGTTATAGTTGTGTGACAAAATTCAGATTGGAGGGAAATAGCTCACAAAAGCATGAATTAAACATCTAATTAAAAGTGTTAAGTCTCATTTTAATTTTGTTTAAAACATCAAAGACAGAATAGCAGCTGCGTGTTTGAAGAATGCAGTGTAACAGGATCCAGTTGGGTACGAACCAAGAACAATCCAAGAGCTCAAGGAAACTTACGTATGGAAATGTGGATTTCTTGGATCCTTGAAGATACGATTTATCAAAGACTGTATGTTTGTAATATCTTCTTTCTAAATGGGTTCTGGAAGGTGGGATTGGCAGAATGACATCTTTCCTAATTTGTGCTGAGTAAATATATATTTAATTAGCTCCACTTTTTTTCAATTAGCAGATGATGTTCTTAATACATTGTTTTGTGCCATGCTGCTAGGTTTGGACTAATGGGTTCACAGGGGTCTGACATAAATGGGCTCATATTTTAAGTGATGACTTTGAAAACGTGCAGTTGTCTTAGCTCAGGATTGCAGTGTCCCACAAGCAGGGGGTCAGAGATACTAATAATTTGGCTCTTTTATCCAGTTATAATTGCAATTCTAAGCCAAAAATATGTACATATTATAAAAAAAAAAAAAAAAAAAAAAGAAAAAAAGAAAAAAAAAGAACCCTTACGATTTTAGAATAGTACTTCTTTGTTTTCCATATTACATATCTCCTTAAAAAGAACATACAGTATGACCTACGAATGTTATCTATTGTTCAATAATGTAACTGGACAGCCTAATATTTGCTCTATGAATAAGAAAATTGGAACAGTAAATTGCTTGGGCCATTTCATGTGATTATGGGGAAAAAATCTTCTTGCCTAATTATAATTGTAATTCAAAATGTATTTTAAAATATTAAAAAGTTATCTGCACTTGCAAAAACTCAATCTAGCCAGAAAGTAATGTATTGTACTTGTATCTCTCCCTGTGGGCCATACTGTGTCAGATGCTGTGCAGACAAGTCATGGTCAGAGAGATCAGCAGTGGAACTCTATGAAATGCAACTCTCTCCTTGTTTCAGTCCCAAATGGTGCAAAAAGCCCGGAGTCTGTGATGCTTCAGTGAACTGCAAGACTAGAGTGGATCTGCTCTCAGAAGTGGTTTTACGCTGGACTAATGGGAATGTTGCTCCTGACTTCCACCAGTTGATAAGAATGAATTAACAAATGGGCTTTTGAAATTGAAGTACCTTCATTTTGAAGCCTGCCTTGATGTTGGGATGGCCACTGTAGAGAGCTTTCTGCTGAAATAACCAATGCTTCTAAGGAAGCAATACCAGCAAAGGACTGTAAATGGTTTTTTAGAGAGCCAAAGCACACATTCAGCAGTGTACATGGACAGTGCTGTAATTTGTGAGGCCTTTTTGTGTGGTAGGATTTTTTTATTTTATTTTATTTGAAAACACTTAACGTTTTGCTGTTTCAGTTTTGCTGAGACTAAAGAGACTTGTCACTAAAATGCTGGGCAGTTTTCAAGGAACATCTGGTGGGAGAAGTTTCATCTCAGCTTGGAAGAACACATGAACATATTTCCTTTTTCATGAAAAACTTTACGGTTTTGGAGTTTTTTCCTCTCTGAAAAATTTCTGGAATCTGATCAAGCACACAAGTTGTGACACAGTTACCATAGGAGCTCTAGATGCTTTTTATTCTAGGTTTTCAGGCACTGAAACCTAACAGGCAAGGAGTTTATGCCTCCCACATCTGAAGAGCAGGGAATCACATATTGAAACAGTTCTGCCCAGCTTCCCCCCTGTTCTGGAGACAGTAATGCAGCTGCCTATGGCTGAAGGTTCCTGTGTGTGGCTCAGAGAAGCAAGCAGAGCACTGCATGAATTTCAATAAGCATGCCTCCCTCTCCATCCACAGTCCCACATGCCTTTCTCAATTTGGTGTCTAGATGGAACAATTAATGTGTGTGGGCTGCATGAAGCCATGGGCAGCTGGAATATGGGTGTCATTTAGCACTGCGAATGCGGAACTTGCTGACAGGCATGTTGGACACAGAGTCAGATTCAGTTCTTTCGCTACAGAGTTCTTGGGCACTAGTCTATGTACATAGAATATATATACTACAGTGCATTTAACTGTGGACTACTCTTTATACTCTGAACAACTCTAGATCTATAAATTATGCCTCATGGTGTAGCTAGGAAAAATCAAGAATGCCTTAGATTAAAGGAGAAAAGAAGATTGTGTTCTAGTAAACATCAATTAAATATTTAAGCAGAAAAAAAAAAGTAGTTTTGTCTCTTTGATTTTAGCTGGTAGCAACTGAAAATACACTTTAGGAGCCTTTTACAAAACAGCTAATTCCTCATTCGCTCCATCTTGAAACCTGAAAACCCAGAGATATTTCTTTGCATAGAAAAGGACTGTATGCAGATAAAAGCAGTAAGGTTGGAAAAGACCTATATGATCACCAGGTCCAACCATCAACCCATCCAGACCATGCCCACTAAATCGTGTCCCTAAATGCATCATTTCCATATTTCTTTAATACCTTCAGGGACCCTGAGTCCACAACAGCCAGTTCCAGTGCCTCATCATTCTGAGAATTTTTTTCCTAATATCCAATCTGAACCTCCCCAAGTGTAACTTAAAACCATTCCTCTTATCCTAATTGCCTGGAGGAAGATGTCAACTCCCACCACACTGCAACCTCCATCCAGGTTTTTGCAGAGAGCAGTAAGATCTCCCCTGAGCCTCCTCTTCTCCCAGTTCCTGAAAAATCCCGGTTCCCTCAGCTGCTCCCCATAGGTTTTATCATCCAGATCTCTCACTAACTCTGTTGCTCATCTCTGGACGCAACTCATGGCCTCGATGTCTTACTTGTAGTGAGGGGCTCAAAACTGAACACAGCACTTGAGCTGTGGCCTTGCCAGTGCTAAGTGCCGAGGGACAATCACCTCTCTAGTCCTGCTGACTATTTCTGATAAAAGCCTTGATGTCCTTGGCTACATGGGCACACTGCTTGCTCATGCTCAGCTGTCAGCTAATGTCCTCAGATCATTTTTCTCCTTGTGGCTATTCAGCCCCTCTGCTCCAAGCCTGTAATGCTACTTGGTATTGTCGTGACCAAATTTCAGGCCCCGGCACTTGATCTTGTTAAAGCTCATACAGTTGACCTCAGCCCAGATATCTAGCCTGTCCAAATCACTCTGTCGGGCCTGCCCTCGGCAGTCAGTACTTTCTCCCAACATGGTGTCATCTGCAAATCTATTGAGGGTGAACTCAGTGCCCTTATCAGGTCATCAGTAAGGATATTAAACCAGATCGGTCCCAGTAACAACCCTTGAGGAACACCTCTAGTGACCAGTCACCAGCTGGTTTTAATTCCATTCACCACCACTCTCTTGGTCCACGCCTCTGGACCATTTTTAACAAACAGAATACATCTGTCCAAGTCACAAGCTGCCAGAATCTCCAGGGGAATACTCTGGAAGACAGTGTTGAAGGCTTTATTCAAGTCTAGGTAGATTATATGCATAGTCTGGTCATGGAAGGAGATCAGGTTTGTCAAGCAGGACCTGCCTGTTACGAATCAGCTCTGGCTGGGCTTGATCCCCTGATTGTCCTGTACGTACTCTGTGATCACACTCAATCTACTCCATAACCTGCTCTGTACTGAGGGTCAGGCTGACAGGCCTGGGTTCCCCAGACACTCATTTCAACCCTTCTTGTAGATGGGCATCATACTGGCAAGTCTCCAGTCCTCTGTGTTCTCACTGGTTGACCAAGAATGCTGATAGAAAGCAGCTTGGCTGTCACCTCTGTCTGTTCCCTCAGCACCATCTGGTGGATCCCATCCATGGACTTATGACAGTTCAGGTGGAGAAGCAGGTCACTACCTGTTTCTTCCTGAATTGTGGGGGTTTATTCTGCTCCTCATCCTTGTCTTCCAGCTCAGTCTGAGTACGCTGAGGATAACTGGTCTGACTACTAAAGACAGAAATAAAGAAGGCATTGAGAACCTCAGTCTTTTCCTCATCCTTGGTAATAATGTTCCCTGCTGTGTCCAATAAACAATAGAGATTCTCCCTAGCCCTCTTCATGCTGTTAATATTTTTGTAAAAACCTTTTTTTATTTTCTTTAAAAACTGTGGCCAGATTAAATTTTTGCTGGTCTTTTGCCTAGTTTTCCCTGTGTGTCTTAGCAACATCCCTTCACTCTTTTCAAGTTCCCTGTCTCTTCTTCCAAAGGCAGAGTATCAGCAAAAGCTCTCTGCTAGCCACACCAGTCTTACTCCTCGCTGGCTCATCTTACAGCACAGGATGATGCCCATGCCTTTGCCCTTCAGGACTGAAATTCCCTGCCCACACACAGTATGCATTAAGTTTTGTAACTTATGCAGTAAAGGTTGAGCAAACCAGCTGTTGCTGGCCACCCCAGAACTAGCCTTACACAGGCTTCAAGTACTGGTTTCAGACCAGCTCCAGCCTGGCCAGGCTGCATATCCTGGCTTGCACTGCAGGGCTGCCCCAGAGTAGGCAAATGGGCTTCCTTTTTGTTGAATCTAAGCTGAGATGTGGCATGGTTGGAAGCATAGTCACTTCAAAAGAGGTGTCATAATCAGAGCTGCTTACAGGCACCCCCATCCTGGGAGCATGGGGCTGATGCTTTTGTGCCCCACTGAAGCTGTCTGGGCTTTTGATCAAGTTGATCCTAAAGCCTATTGCAAGCAGCAGATAAGAACTTTTTATACATGCATAGTTTAAGGTAGTACTTTTATTTTGCAGAGTGCATAAGTTGCTTCCTCCCCTCCTGCCCTCAACACAGGAAAAGGGCTGTACAGAATGAGACTCCTGCAACAGTTCTTAAAATTCTGATTGCTAGAGATGGTTTGTTCTTGACCTAGAGACTACCTTTATTTTTTGGATGAAATTAGGTGACCCCCAACAAGCCTGTCTTTCTTCCCTGCCCTATTAAGACAAACACAAAAAAAGAAGGCAGTGACAGTGACAGTGACAGTTCTAGTTATTATTTACCACATGATTGTCAACATAAGTGATTTCAAGCAAAGCTGCTTCAACTTCTTTTCCTCCTGTATTTTGTGTTTCTTCTTGGAAACACAGAGGGCACTGCTCGTAAACTTGATGGCATTTTTCAATGGAGTATTAGTTTTGTTAAGGGCTGTGTACCACACCAGAATTATATATTTTTGTTTTAAGTCCTATTTGTGATCAAGAAAAGCAGGAGCAAACTGAAATGCACTGGTAACAGTTAGCATCACAGTACATTCATTGCTGCAGGAAATAACCAGATCACTACAGTTATCTCCAGTCATTTTATATCTCTTCAGAAAAGGATGGCACAGGAGGCTCTGTACCACTTGGCACTCACTTTATGTAAGTGAGTGTAGCCAAGGATCGTCATTATTAGTATATTTTTAATTGAGAATACATTGAGTAGGCAAGAAGAAAGATGCTTACTCCAAAGAAACATTAATAGCAGTCTTCTTGCCATGGGGCATCAACCAGAAAATACAGGGATGTATAATTTGTGTGATTTTTATTATTTTTTTTTAAATAAGCCAATAAATACAGAAGTTCCTGTTGCACTGCTGTGTCCAGGCTGTCCTAATTTAATAACATGGGTTCCCTATGCAGCATGGCCTGGCACAGAGGGTGAAGGTACACAGAAACGCTTCCCAGTACTACGTAGAATCATAGAATGGTTTGGGTTGGAAGGGATCTTCAAGAAAATCTAGTTCCAACCCCCATGCTATAGGGGGGCCACTAAACCAGGTGGCTCAAAACTCCATCCAGCCTGGCCTTGAATGCTCCCAGGGATGGGCCATCCATAACCTCAGTGGGCAACCTGTTCCAGTGTCTCACCACCCTCACAGTAAAGAATTTCTTCCTAAAATCTAGTATAAATCTACTCCCTTTCACTTTAAAGCCATTTTCCCCCATTCTGTTGCTATATCCTTATAAAAAGTCGCTCCTCAGCTTTTCTGTAGGCCACTCTCAGGTACTGGAAGGCCATTGTAAGATTCCCCCGGAGTCTTCTCTTCTCTAGGCTGAAGAACCTCAATTTCCTAAGCCTATCCCTCTAGAGGAAGTGCTTCAGCCCTCTGATCATTTTCATGGCCCTCCTCTGGACATACGTTTGTCATACCCTTCAAGTTTCTTTCTCCTACCTTGTGCTAGCTCCTTGCTTTCATTAATAAAAATAGCCAAATATCCTTTAAATCGTGTATGGAGAGAAGCAGTAACTTAAATGAGTCCTGATCAAGCCAAACCTAAGCCAAACCCTGCTCTCACTTCCACCAGAAAAAAAACATCAGTGTCACACAGCTATGCTGACAGGATGCTTCATCACAGCTAACAAACCCCAAGGAACAGCACTGAGTCACCCTGTGCCTGGGGAAACAGCAGCACACTGCTTCTGGCTGCCTTGGTCAGCCCTGGCTCCTCTGCTTCTCATGGTCGGGTGGTGCACATGTGCTTTGCACCTGCAGGTAAATCAAGAAGGTTTTTTCTCTAATCATTCTGCTTAGGGAATTATTTCAATCAGCTTAAATATCTTACATACTGAATATTGACATCAATAAGTATGAAGGCAAATCTTGGTAACTGCTTATTATCAGTGTGTCCTAAGCGTTATCTTGTGGGAAAGAAGACATTACTTGCTAGAAGAATAAAAATTGATTTAAAACAATAGATTATTGAGGCTTTTTTGGTTTGCAGTCCTAAGAGTTTTATAAAATCATATTTTCCGGTTGGGAAGAAGGAGGTTGAGTTTTCTCTGATATTAAAAAGTAAAGACTTGGACACTAAAATTTTGTCTCTTCATCTGCTTGAACTTGATGAAAAAAATTAATAATTTTAAAAATCCTAGCTAAGTTTTGAGAGTGAGGAGGAGAGGTGTAGACTTGATATTAGGATTTAAGGATCAGGTGAGGAGGGAGCAAATTGCTAATGATAGATGTTGGTACAGTGACAGTTACTGCATGGAGAAGGATAGAAGGACAGAAAAAAAAAGCTTTTTTTTACTCCATTTATTCCTGAACACTCTCACAATATTTCTAGGGCCATATGTTTGTGTAGTTCCCTAAACAAGTGAACTTGCATTCCAGATAAGCTAGCAGCAAAATGCATATAGCAAATTAGAACTGGTCCCGCAGTTCTGCAGAGTTGAAACTACCTATGAAGCACATGAGACCCTGGGCCCAATCACAGCCTTTCCTCAGCACTACCTGCAAAATGCTGCAAGTTCTGGAGTAGCTCAGTCTAGGAAACTTCTACCTCTCCACAGGAGACAAGTGCAATATATCAGCCTGTATAATTCTTGAAATGAGTGTTTTTTCAAGGGACAGCTTCTGCCTTCCATCACTGCTGGCATGGGTGATGCTAGGAGTACTGACCTGGCTGCAAAGGGGGTCAGGGCAGAGTGATTTACACAAAGGTCCCTTCCAACCCAAACCATTCTATGATTCTATGATTCATGACAGAACTGAAAACAAATGCTTTGCTATGAATCACATGACCCAAAATGGGAATAGTCTAAGACAGTAAGGGATACTGAAGTGGGCCTTGAAGGAAGTAGGAAAATAGAGATATAATGAAGCCTGATCAAGGGAAGAGTTTTGCAACAATGTAAAGAAGAATTTCAAAATTGTCACAATATTTTATTTAAGTGAAAACAGCTCTATTAAAAAAATCCTGAGTTTGTCAATTTTATTTCAAATTGTGTGTGTGTGTGTGTGTGTGTGGCAGGTGGATGACAATTTAATTTGAAGGGGCACAGAGAGAAAAAGGAGGAAAGCATTTCTTCCATTCCGGTACTGCTCTGCACCCACAGCCAAAAACATAGTCTCAGTTATTTTCTGCCTGAGTGATGGAGGTTTGAAATATATCCATATCTCCATTTCTTTGTTCTACTGTTTCAATTTGTGCTTCTGTTTTTAAAAAGTCTCGCTTTTTCTCAGCTCAAACTTTATTCTCCTGGAACTGGTTTGCTGTCTCTGATTCTATGACGCCATCAAGCATGATTTTCCTGTATATCATTTGGACCTATCATTCTACCTGGGCTAGTCTGTGCATTGACAGCAGAAGCACAGGGCTCCTCTGGCAGCTCTGTCTGCAGCAGTGGCACTGCTACCCACTTCAACCCTGTTCTGGTTGACAGTGTCCCCTGTGCATCATCACCCACCATCACCACCGACTTCACTGCTTGTTGCCTAAATGCTGGCTTAAGAAGGTAAGATGAATGAGCAGCTAATTTTATCGAACGCTGTGTGACTGTGCAGTTTAAGAATTTATTCACCAGAGATGTGATCCTTTGGGCCCATTCGTGCACATGAATCAAATTTTAACACTAAACTTGGTTGGTCAGATGGTTCTGGATAAGAATGTGTGGAGAGAAGCCACTTAGACTTGAAAAAAAAGCAAAGCAGGATGTGATGGAACAAAACTGCTTTGTAAAGAATTGCTTTTCTTCCTGTTAAGGCTAATCTGGAAAACATTACCTGGGTTTGTTTTTCATGTATGTACTGATTAACTAATTTTAAGAATTAATCATTTCCTGAAGCATTAAAATGATAATGTTAACAGTAAGAACACATGAAACAACATAGCAGTGCTTGTCTGAATAATTAAATGCAACTTGGCATATGTGTGTGCCTTATGACAAATAAAGGTAGGTGTGATGTTATGAAAACAATAGGCTGGTTTGCTTTTTGCCACAGAATCTTCACCTGGAACTAACAGCATCCTAAAAGTACAGCAGAGTTGTGAAAACCATGTGTTTCATGCAGGGAAAATAGACACCATGGCCCTGTGCTACCAACAGTCTTGTCAGTAGATGTATCTCCCAGAAGTAAAGAATTAAGTCAAAATGCAAGATACTTGAAAAGTCAATCAAAATTAATTAGGAAAATGTAAATCAATCAATAATACACCAAAAAGTCTTATTATGATCTCAGTTACTTTAAGCATAAACAAGATAATCAGCTACATTTCCTGTCTAGAAATAAGATCGCTGCCAATTAACTTAGGACTTAATTAACTCTCTAAGGTACTGAACTTTGGAATAATCATATACTGTCTTAACATTATTATTAGTTATTGCAGTGACTCTGGTACATTCTTGATTTATTATCATTATTATCTAAGTATTACATTTACACTTATGATGCTATTAAAAAACAGAGCCTTCAATATTACATTAAAGTTAATGCCAGATAAAAGACAGGCATTAAATAAGAGCAGAATTAAACAGACAGGATGAGTTTATATTTGAAACCCACCAGCCCAGCTCTGTTCTTTGCTGGGAAGCATCAGAATAAGAGTTTATACTTTTGGAGGAAACAATTTTCGGCTGCCCAGCTATAATTTTTCTTTATTTCTGGAGAGGAGCGATTGGATTTGCCAGCCCTTTGGCATCTCAGAGAAATCATGATGTAGCAGAGTAATGTAAGCTCTACCTTCTTTTGAAGATCCTTGCTGTTCATCCTTTCTGTAACATAGCCTGGGACAACTTAGGTTTTATTTTTTATTTGGGTCTCAGCAATTTCTTTCTCCTGCCACACGAGTGACCCAGTTTTCATTTTTGCTTCTCTTTTTTTCATAACTACAAGCTTCTCCTTTCCAAGACTGAAAAGGATTTGTTCTGTGTTTGCTGGGAATAAACAGTCCAGTGGAACAAGTGTTCTGTCTTGCACAACAGAGGAGCAGTGAGAGAAATTTTGGATAAGCAAAGACATTTAAAGTTGTTCTTTTGCTCAAAGTGGATGCTAGCTGTTCAGCAGCATATGATAAATGTCTCCAGAACACTGAGAAATAAACCTACACTGTAAGTAATATGCAAGTGTAGCTATTGCCTTGCAAGATGGCAATAACAACACCAGCACGCATCTTCTGTAAATGGGCATTTTGTCTTTTTTATGACTCTAACAAAGTCACTACAAAAGTATTCCAATCTTTTATTTCAGAAATACTGTCACCTTGTCTATCCGTCAAATCCTTTTTGGGTGCCTGTCTGTGCTCTTTCCAGCAGGTAGGACAAGATGATCATGTCTATATGTTTGTCTTTGCTGCGGGTTTAGCTGGCATCTAGGCACTGGCTTCTTTTACAATTTTGTGACAGAGCAGGACAAATGGGACAAGGAAAGGCAATGTGCCCTTCGTACTGATTGTATTTGCAGCTAAAGTGGGCTAACAGCAATGTCTTGTTCCATGAAAGAATCGCCTCAAGAGAAGCTCCCAGCTCCTAGATGCATTATCCTGTGGTTCTGAGGATTTCTTTAATTGTTTGTTTGCTATATCCACACTTTGGAATTAAAACAATCTGGTATCTGCTTCATATCTGGCAACCTAGACATAGAGCGATTTTGGATTTGCAGGCTTTTGAGAAAGAAAAAGGCTCGCAGAGAATCCATTGGTAGGATTAATCTCACATCTTCACCATGTTTGAAGATCAGGAGTTTCCTTGACCATGAAGTGCTCCAGTACCTGTTTTATGACTGACTTGCTAATGATGTATGCATGCATGTGGTGATATTACCCTGAGCTAAACTGGACTTCCTGCATTTCTCCATCCACTGCTGATAGACTGGAGCTGCAGTTAATGTCTCCAGTTCCCCAGCATCTCCAATGGATGATGTATGTATTCAGTACTTTCCACACACATTTCTCCTTAATTCGTGTCTAGATTGGTCACATAATTTTGACACTTTACCCAAATCTAAGAATAGGCTCCCTTCAATGAAGGGAATGTCTATCCAGAGAAGTAATTTGTCAGAATCTGCAAAATTAACAGGTTAGCTGTTGTTTCTAAAAGGCTAAGGGAATAAAAATGAGATGTTTTTGTTCTGGAATAGAAATATCCATTGTGGGAGTGTCCTTTCTGAAAGTGAGCCACAAATAGCTCCCTGGAACAATGTCCTGTGAGGGCTCACCCTTTTCTGCTGTCTAGTGGGATAGATTTCCTTCAAAATATGAAGCATTTAAAACAAAAACCTAATGCTGCCTATGGAGATGTGCTTGATTACTCACTACTTATTATTTTTTTTTTCTTCGAACTGCTTTTAGAGTTTAACACTGTCACTATTAAATTGTTTGTTAAAGCTCCTAGGTCTACTCAAATATATTTGCTGAGCACATTTCCTACAGAAGCCTTTTTACCACTTCTTATGAGAAGACCAAACACTGAAGAATGCCCCCTTTTCAGGTGCAGTCCTAACTACTAATGATACCTGGCTGTAGTTACAGTCATGTGATCATAGGATGGACAAAAGGATTGCTTTTGGTACACTTGTCTGCCCTGCTGGTTGTGCATGGGTGGCTAGCAGAAACCTGTCTGGGAAGAGATCAAAGGGGGCTAGGGATGCCCAGTCCATGTTCTAGTGAAGGGAGCTAGTGGGACAGACACATGAAATGACCCAGGAAAGTGAGAATGATAGAGAGCTCATTTTTTTTTAATACAATAACTCTTTGCCTAGTACCCTTCCTCAAAGTCCTTCTCCCCTGCCTCACTGTTCTCTGTTTCCCAGGGTAAAACCCAATCTAACTCTGGGGTAAACGAAGCCACTGCTGATGTCAAGGGTCACGTCAGCATCTGTCCTTGCATTCTGTGGCTGTGCTGATGCTTTGCCTCCACTTGACTCTGAAACTAGATTGATCGGGGATGAAGTTTCTGCCACAAGTTTCTCTGAGTTAGTGTGTTAATGGCTTCCCATGTGTGGAGAGAAAATAATGTTATTGCTATTGCTGGCTAGTGCAGAAGTACAAATATCTTCAGACTCATTAAAAATTGAGTTATGCCTAGACATTTCCTGGTTATGTGCTTGCTCACAGTCACGCAAAGAACCTATTCAGAGATGGAATAGGGCACATCCAATCTGCCTCCCTTTCCTGTGATTTAAAGGACACTCCTAATCATGACTTTATTATGTCTGCTGCACACTGTATTTCTGAAGGGAGCTTGACTGAGAGTACTGACATTTCTTAATGATATTTTCATCATTTTCCTGGAAATTATACTGTTAGGAAATGTACCATGAGGAATACAGGAAGGAATGGAGAATTTTACTTTCAGACAGACTTAGATGAATAATTTTTGCCACAGTCCGGGGTAAATTTGCTCAAGATATTTCAGAGATGCGCATGGAATATTAGGGGACACATCTGAAACTTCTCCAGAATTTAAATGGGCTTTGGGCTTGACCCTTGAATGCTTAACCTCTTTTTATGCAGACTGTTGTCAAATTGCCTTTTAGACTTCAGCTCTTCATGTTCTCATAGCCTTACAAGCTATGTTTTTTACTGTTGCTCAGGAGCAATTACTGCACTGGGTACACAAGCACAGCATTAGGAGATAAAACTTCCCACACTGTGTGAGGAAGGATGAAGCCTGTGATGGGAGGCCAAGCTGCTGGCAATTAACAGCATTTTTATCTCGTTCAGGTATTTTACTCTATTTGTGTAGCTGGTCGTGTAGGCAGGAGGGATTAAACTTGTGTGAGATAAAATATGGCAGAGAAGAAAGGAAAGCAGAGGAAAAATATGAGATATGTGACACATAACAATGATGTGATTATCTTGGCAGCTCATGAATGGCGCTGCAAATCCCACACACTGCAAACAGTGTTAATTCTGCAGGCAGTGATACTGACTCCCATATTCAGCCTGTCCACATCAGAGGATCTATCACCAGTAATTGTCACAGGGAGAATCCTACTCTGTTAGAAACAAATATCAATGGAGGTGGGAATGGAGCTTGCAGCAGCATAGGAGGTTTACTTTATTTTTATTTTGCTCCATAATGTTGCACAGCACTGTGTATGGACTACAGTTTGGGGGTCCATTCATAGTTTTTTTCACTTCCTTTGCCTATCAATTTTTAATCTGGGTGCAAAGGGACTTCTCATGCAGAAGTGAGACCAACTGCTCTCGCACAGATGACCTCAAACTAGAGGGCAACAGCTGATTGCGTTCCTTTATCAGTAGCACACTGAATGCTAGCAAAAACACAAGCCTATCTGAAATAAATCAAGATAATCTCTTTCAAAACCTTCTTCAGCATCATCCTGAAACTGTGATGTTATTGTTAACTTAATAAAATTGTCTTCTGTTTTCATGATATGATAGACTGCACAAAGTCATCAGGATTTTTTTTTGCATCCTTCATGGCCTTGGATGTTCAAGTTTCAAGTTTCTAGCACTCGAGAAAGTTTAAGTCTAGATCAAACATGTTCACCATACTGCTCCATTTCTTATTACAGTATGAGTTAACACAATATGAAATGATTTGCTTTATCCAATTAATTCTTAAATGTAGCAGAAACCATTTAGTCTTTGACACTATGTTCCACTTCCATACAATTTTATAGAGCTGTCCAAGTTGGGCAATCCTACCAAAGTCGTTTCTGCTCTATGGCATTTAATTCAGCCTTTTTGTATTTTTCAGTCCATGAGTGAACACTAAATCTCTCAATTTCTTCCATGAGTGTATTCTGCAGAGCTCTGTTCTGAACGGTAGCAAAAAGCTACAGCCAACTGTAAATCTAAGGACCAAATGAAAAAATGAAAAAATGCACCTTCCAAGTGGCTAACATAAGTGTATCACACCTGCAATTGCTTTATCCCTGGTTAATGTTTCTATTGCCATTTGAAAATGGTATTTTTGCCTTTCTGCTTATTGAAGATTCCTTCTGCTTAAAAATTCTTCGGTCAGTCAGACTGCACACTCATAAATTGAAGTTATCTAAAAATGAACGTTGCCCCTCTGTATTTTTCCTCTAAGAATCTTTGAAGATTTTAAATGCATGTAAAATAGAGCACATCTTTGAAGACTTTAGACACATGTAAAATAGGGTTTAGCAGAATATGTACAGTTATTGGTGACTAGAGCCAAGCAATCAATCTTAGAATCATCCCTGGAGTGCACTAGCATTTCCTAGCACAGGGGTGCTTTCAGAAAGCAAGTAAATTACTTGTTTAGAGAGATTGAGTTGGTGTACTAACCTGCAAATTTAAAGAGTCAAAAGCCTTTTTCTTCCTACCCCCCTACACAAAAATTAACAACACAAGTGGCATAGTGCTTTTTCGTACTGCTGCTCTCTCTTCAGTAAAATACACTTTATTGCTATTTGGAGGCTTTATACCTTTATGACAACCAGTATCAAGAGTAATATTACACCAATAACTTGGTTTGCTAAGTATTAATACCAGAGAAATTACACTAAGAACACTGTGTGAGCTTAATCGCAATTCACACTTTAATATTTTGATGCAGCTGTAAAAACGTAGAATGAGAAACATTACAATTCTATTAGATACTAATAAATTGTGTTGTGGAGGAGGATATGAGCTGTACTTCCCATAATGAAGTATATTCAACTTCCCATCTCTGTTTTGATCTTGCATGCATGTGATTTCATAGAAACGTTGTACAAGACAAGTCACAATAGAGTGCAGGGTTACATAATTTTATTTCCAAAAATCAGAAACAAAGTAAAACTAATGTAAATCATCTTACTCATGAAATTTTTATGTCATGCAATCTTCTTTATGCAAAATAGGAGATTCTTTAGAAAGAAGCCCACCTTTAGAAATAATTCTTTAGAAAGAATTCCACAGCAATTTAATTTTTTCTTCTGTAGGCTTCAGCTTTTCAGTTGTGAATGTATCTAATAAAATGTACTGTGAGAAATGTTCAGAGGCTCATCCCTTTTCATTTTTTCCTAATAGAAGTGGTATTAAATGTCTATGCATTTCTCTGCTATTTTTATCCATAAGTGAGAGATGAGTGATGGTAGAGATTCTTTCATGGAGCCAAATCTTGCTGGTCTCCTCCATTAACAATACTGTAGTTCTTTGGCCAATCATTTGATGAAGGCCCCAGAGCAGTAACTTAAGTACACAATACTTGAAGCTGTTGCATAATAGCCCACGGAAGGAGAATGCTGTCTGCAGTGTGTATAGTACCAAAGGTACGTGTGTGAAATGAGTTTTTGACCATCACATGGTGTTTCAAAGTACCCGCTTTTGGTCTGTGTGTGTGCATGACAGGAACTGGTTATGCCTCAGTAACCCATTTGCTTTTAATCAGCTGTCTGAGCTGAACAGCTTGCTTAGGTTTGTTGCTGCAAGGTACTAGTTCCCACATTCAGTAACAAGACCTGTAAGAGAAAACAGTCAGGATCTAGGCCTCTCGTGCTGGACACTAGATAGCTAAAAAAGTTGTGGTCTTTAGTCAAAGATCTTGCAATTAAGTTGAGTGGCTGGAGAGGGTAGACTACACTCAAAGATCCCTAACTTCCACTTCTCACATGTTCTGAAGGGTGCTCAAAACATACGTTGTGTTTCCTTAATATCAGCAACAACTGAAAGGAGACTGAGCTAATGGTTTAGCTGTGTGTTCTACTGTCCAGACCAAAATGTGTAGACCTATGTGGCTTGGGAAAAATTACTCAACAGCCTCTCGGCTTCTGTTTCAGTAGCTGGGAAGCAGAAATTACAAGCTCTCTCTCCACCCCAAGTTTATTCTGATGAACTAAAAATGTTACTGGAGTCTATTTTTTGCCTAGATTGTTCTCAAAACGTGGGGGGATGACCCCACTTCTAGGGCACTGATACTGAGGGATACAGTCTGTTGGAGCAAAGCTTTCTTTATCAACAATTAGATTAGACATAAGGAAGAACTTGTTCTCTCAGAGAGTGGTCAGGCACTGTAATGGCTGCCCAGGTGGTGGAGTTGCCGTCTCTGGCAGTGTTCAAGAGGCGTCTGGATGAGGAGCTGCAAGATATGGTTTAGTGCTTATGGTAGCAGTGGTGATGGGAGGACCGTTGAATTGAGGACCGTGATCTGTGATTCTATCATTCTATGAATACGGACAGCCACAAAACATTTTGTTACTGGGGCTTTGGCGTCACTGCTGGCACTGATACAAAACTTCAGGGAGGAGCTGATAAAGATCCAGCTCACATCCTTAGGGTGAGGTGTAGAGCACAGCTTGAATAAGTGACAATCTGTTGGCCTTCTACATATAGCTGATACTGGAAAGTCTTTTTTTTATTCAAATGTGTATGAATCATCACATGTGGGTAGGAGATGATGCCTGTTAACTTGTGCTGTTTTATGGAAGAGATACACAAATCACAGCATCACAGAATTGTAGGGGTTGGAAGGGACCTCCAGAGATCATCAAGTCCAACGCCCTGCCAAAGCAGGTTCCCAAAACCAGGTTGCACAGGTCGGCATCCAGGCAGGTCTTGAACATCTCCAGAGCAGGAGACTCCACCACCTCCCTGGGCAGCCTGTTCCAGTGCTCCGTCACCTCTCTGTAAAGAAGTTCCTTCGCACATTGGTGCAGAACTTCCTATGCTGCAGTTTCCTGCCATTTCCCCTTGTCCTGTCTCCACTCACCACTGAAAAGAGTCCGGCCTCGCCATTCTGCCCCCCACACCTTAGATATTTATAGACCTGGATCAGGTCCCCTCTCAGTCTTCTTTTCTCAAGGCTGAACAGACCCAAAGAGGCTCACAATATCAACATACACCTTTTCTTATGAAGCTTGATTCTCAGAGGTCAGTGTAGTTTTCCAGTGTTCTCAGTGAAAATTCAGGTGAGAATGAGAACAATTTAACTGCACAGATATTTGGACACCACATTGTCAGCCCAGGAAACTTCACCAGCAAGTTATGTGCTTTTGTGGTTCCTAGTTTGTAATCTCTCACCTCCCCTCTTCTATTATTATGGACTTCCTGATCTGTATTTTTTCACTGTTATCTGTTTCCCTGTCTTCTGCCTGACAACCAAGCCTGAACACATTTCTCCCTTTCCCAATTGTAAACCCATTCATGTGTCTTGAATGAGCCTCTTACCCAGGGATCTTCTCAACTAAGACATTCACAGAGTCATTAAACTAACTAATGGTGGAAACTTCAGTAGAAATAATGCTGTAATGAGTCAAGCTTTCATCATCTCACAGAGGAAAACATACTTCACTTGATTCAGATAAATTATATGCCTCTACATATTATGATCAATATTTTAGCAAGACATAGCATTTAACTATGTCATTTTTGAGTAATGAATAATCACGTTCAGTATATGAAAAATGAATAATGACAGATATCACTGGACTGGTACATATTTTACCTCTCAAAACAACGTTTAAATTTTTACAAAAATGTTGTATAATGGATTCGATGACTCAAACTTGTTCCTTCTTCTAATAGGTATCTATCGTTTCATACTATGACAGCACTCAAAGTACAGGCTAACATGACTAACTCTAATAAAGCATACTCATATTTTGACCAAGAAAAGTGAACTTAGTGGTCACAAACTGTACATGATAAAACTGGAATTCAGAAATTGAAGGACTGAGCAGAGCACTAAAATGATCTTCTCATGTTGTATATTGGCATGAGTACAGCTACTTCGCAGCCTTTCTATTCTGTAAAACAGGAGAGGTGTAAAGTACTTTTATCAGAAAGACTACACACACTATTTTTAAATAACATGCAGAAAACAATAGCAGTTGTTGTTTTATTTACTTTATTTACTTGCCTCTGCTTACTGTATCACATTCCTTTTGGCTTTTGTCCAGAGTTTTAAAAGTTTATGCTTAAAATTACATTTTTAAATGCACAAGCCAGGGCTAAGGGAGCTGCTTTCATTTTCCTCTAAAAATGGCAATACAATATCAAGCACCTACTTAAGAAAATCTTTCTCTTCAAAAGGCCTGTTGAATGAATCATCAGCGAATGGACACAGGTCTTAGAAAGATCAGCAAGCATTTGTCACTGTAATCCAGAAAGAAATCTCTCTATGCATAGGTTACTAATTTTTCTCAGTCAAATAATCAGTCACTTGATTACACTGATCTGTGGTTGACTCTTTTCTGTTTACATCTGATCTGCCATCCAGTTTTAAAGTTGCAGTTGGGGTGACAGATCTTGTTCTACGTTTTCATTATCCCTAGGCTGTAGATTGCTGTTCTGCTTTTGACTGATTTCTTTTTTCATTATGTCTATCACATGCCTAAAATTTTATGAACTAAAAATTTATGAACTTGACCACTGACATGGTGATTCCCAATTGTAGCTGGGTTCAATGGTGCAATATTGAAATTCTACCTCTAACAAAAATAAAAAAGTGCCATTTATGAGTATTCCATATTTCTATTTATGAAAACAATGTGTCATTGGCCTCAGTTGTAATTTCTGGGCCTTTAAAATTAGGAGTGTGAACAAGGGTCCACAAGCACTTGGGTCAACTTTTATGGAGTTTTGCACTGAAACCCATAACAAGCACCATTTGATTTTTAGTCACCTAAAAACAGCAAAGAGGTTTCTATTTCTAATGAGGGTGGGGGGAGGTTCAGGTGTCCCCTCAGTGTACCTCATTGTATGAGCTTTCAACGTTTGGTTATTTTAATATAGCCCAGTTAGATTTCTAATATTTCTGCCATTTTACAGAAGAATAATGTCAAGACGATCAGCTATAGTCTTCTCATTATATTTACATAAATGCTATTCTGCTGGCAAATCCTTGCCAAGTGCTGCTTTTTCACTCAGAAAGTGAAATTCCCTTCCCTGTCAATATCAGTGTTTTCCTTCCAGACAAAACAGCTAATAATCTATACTATATAATAGAGACATTTATATTAATACCCTCATAAGAATGATTGCTGACTTTTAGGACTAGTTTTCTACAGTGATAGAGAGCCATTCTAAAATGTATTCTAATAAATTAGATAATTTAAATTAGTTCAATATGTAAGTCACAGTAGCAAATTTTTCACTTAACAGCTCTTCATTATGTAGCTTGGATTTACTCTGGTTCAAGAATCCTGTTCAGTTATTCAATGTTTTTTTTCCTGCAAAACTTTACTTTCAGTAGATGTAATGACATCAGACAGTGGTATAACATTATTTGTTGCCACCTGACTTTTCTAGATGTGGAGATGACTTCATGGGGTGCAGAATCCCATAAATGAACCCGGTAAGCGATATGGCAGAAAGAAAGTGGAACAGCAGTCGAGGCACAAGGATAGAAGCAAACAGCAGTTATACTACTCTCTTCTGGAAATAGATTTTCAGGAGTGTAAGTCATTTAATCACTTTCCAAGATTTTACTCTGTGGTGCCTCCATGCTAGAGCTGTACAAACACATAATAAAAGACAGTCCATACCCCAGTGAGTTTAATGGCCCCCTCATTTTCTCCCCGTTGATGGTGTTTCGCTCCTGCCCTGTCCTCTTGGGTAGGATGAATGCCTCTGTCTCCTGATTCTTTTAGCAGATCTCCAGTTAGCAAGCAGAGTGAATCCTCTAGACTTTGCCATTAACACTACAATCCTTTCAAATCTCACCTGGCAGGTTTCCCAGAAAAGCAAGACATGGTCATTTATGCTGGTTGCCAGGAAAACGGCTGGATAATGCTCATTCTGGCTATTTGTTTGGGATACTGGTTCTCATTTTATGAAATAAATATGCCAGACATCCATCTCTTGAATGAAAAGAATTTGCTGCAATGGTCTTGCATTGTGTTCAGCAGAATCTTTCCAAAGCCTCTCAAAGGCCTTTGATAAACCATCTCAGATGCTAGCGAAGCATCTGTTTCTACTGGTCTTCCATGGCTCATATGGAGACTGAGTCTTCTTTCTTTCCATCTTGTAGCTGGCCATGACTATATTTTTCTCAAGTTAAAATCAGCTTTCGTTTCCCACAGAAAATTGGGAAATTTGGGTTTCTTGTTTCTTGTGGGACAAGACACCCAAATCCACAGCCTTGAATGCACTGCTCTGCGTTTTTCACAGAATCACAGAATGGACAGGGTTGGAAGGGACCTCAAGGATCATGAATCTCCAACCCCTCTGCCACATGCAGAGCCAACAACCTCCCCATTTAATACTAGACCAGGCTGCCCATGGCCCCATCCGATCCATTTTTCAAATGGAAGTGTGGGCTGGCATTGTAAAGGCATATTCTATGTGATAACATGTTTTACACCATAGCAAACTAGAATGCAAGAACTTCATAGAGGCTATCCATCTATGATCTGTGAGCCTGGAGGACTAGATGTGTCTGCCCATGGAAAGCAGACACTTCCTTTTTCTTGCAAGGCAGCCAGGAAAAGTCTAGTCATTTCAGGCTACGTCCCCCAGGTACCAGAAAAACAGTGATGAAATCCTGTGAAGCTGGTAAAACTCGTGAACAATGACTCCAGATGCCTTCAGCTGGGCATGCATTTGCAAAAACAAATTGATTCTGCAGTTTAGTTGGTATGATTTTATTAATGCTTTGTACCACAAAAGAAACACTCCGTCAGCATTCATTTAGCTTCCTCTTAGGGAGAAAGTCTCCTTAAACAAATTTCAGTTTTGTCCGGCCTCTTCCCTGTGTTCATGGAGTATGTCATGGATGTGGACATTATCTACCCTTTTTAATGCATCGCATTTGTCATCAAATTGCTTTGTTTACTTGGTACCAGACACCTAGGTAAATTCTCAAACTGCTGCTGTATTATTATGTTGTTTCCTTATAGTCAACCCCAAACAGCTACAGATTTTGCTCTCAAACAATGCATCTGTTGGAGATGCCATGTTCCGATGTTAGCAGAAGACAGAAAAGCCTACTTTTCTAACGTAGTGACCAGATAATTGAGGTTGTAGTGTATGGATACAATAGAGCCATCTGTTCAGAATAACAGAAGAAAGGGGGGAAAGGAAGAAGAGCTAGAGACCAACTTTTCTATTCCACCTCCATGGTAATGCTATCTGCAGTATATATTATTCTTCTCGTTTCCCTCATAAAAAGGAAAGCTTTGCACAGTCTTATATTTCTGTGAAGTGCTTTAGTGAATATCATCATAAAATCACTGAAGACAAAACAATATTTCAGCAGCTTATATACAGACATATATATAGACATCACTGCTGTAAAGTGCTTCTCTCTTTTGGAAATAGCATGGCAGAAAGAAGGGAACTTGATTTGAAAAGTCTTTTTACCATGTCTTTGCATTTCAATTCTCTGTCTGTGTTTGCGTTCCAAAGTGTTGGTTTGGTAGCTTTGTTTTAAACTGTATTTTAGCTTTGGTTCCACTTGTGGGGAAGATGTCATCATGAAGTCAGTTAAAAAACTACTACAAGAATTGCTTCTGAGTGCCAGGCAAGGAGGTGGCAAGGACCATGACAAGGTTATAAGCAATGGGTTTGATTAAGGGAAGGGACTGCAGCAGATGGCGTCCTGCTTAGTTGCTTGCTTCAGTCTATTGTTTACACTCTGCTGTTAGGCACAGAATAAAACGGTATTCCTTAAATCTTTGGAGAAGATAGATTGCTGCTCTAAACAGTGTATAGGTAAAAACAGAACAAAATAAAAAAAACTACACAAAGAAAAATGAGAGAGAAGGGAAGAAAGTATTCAGTTGTGATGATCTTTTAACATGTCTATTTGAGAGGCCAGTTGCTCTGTTTGGCTGGTTTGGGTTTTCTCCCCCATGAAGCCTTTGCACTTCCAACAGCTGGTACTGTCTAGGTTCTCAGTTCTGCCACCCCCTCTCTTGTTTTTCACAATTGATTTGCATATGTTTTTCAACAGAACTTTTTGGTTACTTATTTCTGAAAAGTGACTTTCTCATAGCTTTTCAATACACGGTGCCTTGGCTAGTTTTGAAAGTTTAGACTGTTCTAAGAGCTTCAAGAGTTGTCTCTCTCATGCACAGGATGACAGTAATAAACAGGAATCCCATTATTGTAGACTTTCTCTCCACTTCATTCTGTTCTGAGTGAGCCAAGTTATCATGGTGAAGCTGTGCCTCCATGAGGTGGGGTCACCTAGCACCAGTGTCTAAGCACTACAGTACTGAAGGGTTTATTCAGCAGGTCAGGAAAATGCTCCTCCTTCTCGCAGTGAGCAAGCATTATCAATGTATTTTCAGATGTGATTATTGTATTAAATTATTCTTGTTTCATTAAATAAGAGTAGCAATGATAATAAGAGAATAGCTCTGCACAGTTAAACAAATCACTCAGGCAACACAGAAATAATATTTGCAATTAAAGCGGCAGACAAATAAATATTACCTACATATGTGCTCTTGAAAATGAGTAACAACATACTTTCATATCTACAATTCTTACATGCTTCCTAATGGGAAATATAGCCATAGCAGCTGTACGTGATGGGCATGCACATCTCAATGGTGACTGTTCTTCTACCTTAGCGGCTTTAGGATATGACAAATTTATGCACATGCCAAGAGCCTGTTCTCATCAAGTAGGGCTAAGTGTTCTTGTGCTGCCTTCAAGTAGATGCTAATGATAACTTAATTTTCAATGTATTAATGTAATCTGTGCACTTTATCTAAAATGCTATAAGTTTGTTCTATATACATGTTTAGTGCAGTATGAATGAGACACAGAAAGAAAAATCAATCATTGCTTCACAGAGAAATATGAACTCTGTTAGCTTCATTTTTCACACTGTGAAAATGACTTGACCTTCCTTTCCTCAGAAATCCAAATATCCCCAATCTGTATTCAACAGCATAGCTGGGCACGAATTTTCCATTAACATTTTCAGGATAGAAAACTGTGATTTCATTTTTGTTGCTCTGTGAAAAATAGGTTTTTGTTGGATCAACTGCAGTGTTTTGAGCAGAAAGGCTTTACGTGCTGTATCACAAGGGTTCAATTCAGCTACCTCTTGCTTTTGACCATGGACAGCTGGCCAGAGTCCCCTTCACCCACTTAGGCCACAGTTCTGCTACTCCATCTGCAGGAATGAGGACAACATTGTGTGGTGGTTGCAGCCCATGCAAAACTCTGTCTTTGGAGAACAGCACTGATCAGGCATATGTGCACAGCACATGCTACAAAGGCCTTAGGAGGTGAGCATGGGATGTAGGTCTGCAAGAAAAAGGATGAACGGGTGCCCCTTCCCTGCTTCAAACTTGATGCTCTTCATCTGCTACTGAGCTTGAGGGAGCACATGGGAAGCCTGGCAGCTTGGGTGCAGCTTGGCAGCTCTCCTGCTTGGAGAGTTGTCTCAGCCTCATTCTTTGCACTGTGGCCAAAGTGGTGGAAGCAACTGAGAGGCTCTTGTGCTCTGCTAGAAGGGAACTCCTCTAGGCTCTCTCCCCACAAAACTCCAGATGAGGGAGGCTCTAAAAGCTGCCTGCACCCCCTGAGGTATGGCAGTGTGCATGGCCCCAGCATGCTCCCCTAGCAAATGCTGAGCTTGGCACTGTGTGCCAAGGTTGGGTGAGTCCAAACGTGGCGCTGGGCAGCTCAGTGTGTGCTGCCTCCCGCTGCCTCACATGACACATGCAGCCAATCATTTAGCTCTGCTTTTTAGTGAAGCTTAAGATGCTGAAGATAGGGGAGTGATCAAATGCAAGTGATGAGGTGGCAGAGTAGGTTTTACTTTTGGGAAAAAGTATCTTTTATGGAGGGCTGGCACAGGTTGCCCAGGGAGGTGGTGGTTCCCTGACCCTGGAGACACCCAAGGTCAGGCTGGACCAGGCTCTGAGCACGTGATGGAGCTGTAGGTGTCCCTGTTCATTGCAGGGGAATTGGACCTGATGGCCTTTAAAGTTTTTTTTCCCAACTCAAACGATTCTATGATTACATCTTTATTATTAATAATGTTTATTTTTTAAAATCCTCTGTGCCTGTTTCTGGAGAAAATTTTGGAGATGTGGCAGCACTAGCCACAAAGCCTGATTTTTTAACAGGAATTTACAAACCAACAAAAATGACAAAACTTGAGCCTGCTTGTGGAGAAAACAGACAGGTGTCAAAAAGGAAATGCTGTAGCACCCACCTGCCTGCACTGGGGACAGGAATGGGGCTGGGGTGTTACTGCTGCCAGCAGGCTGCTGGTGGTTTGGCCTTGCCCAAGCCTCCTCTCCTGGGGTCCATGAGATTTACAATGCAAATGGGGATCTTTCAGTGAAGTCCAAGTTCAGATTAGGAAGACTTTATCATGTTTGATTTCCACTGACAATGGTTCCAGAGTTTTTCCTCAGCAGTCTTCTTTAACGCAATACTGCGTTGCTCAATGCCTCAGGAAGGCAAAAATTTTCAGCTGCACTAGATGCTCTGCCCCTAACACGACTGACATCCTTGGGTTTTTTTCCCAGCTCTCAGTAAACCCATAAAGACAGCTTAGCTGCAGGGCTTGCTGAAGCCTGCTCTCCGAGGTGGCTGCACCTGGCTGCAGGAGCGTTTTGGCTATGAGGTCGGACCCCACCGAACATGGGGTAGCTGTGGCTCTGCCCAGCACTGAGTCTGAGACCCGCTGGTGCATGGGATGGCCAGGATGGGCAGAATTAGCAGAGCTTTTGTCTCATTTTCACAGTCCCGGTAGCAGCACGGTTGTTTGCTCTGGGCAGATATGTGTTTGGAGCCTTAGGAAATGGAGAAAAGTACACGTGGAAAATGGTAAATGTTGGTTACTGCTTAGACGGGAGTGAGATGCAAAAGCACGTGAGCAGGATGCGAGTTTCCAGAGGGCCCAGCCAGCGGCTTGCCCAATCCCCCATGTGAAGAGCGGACTGGGACCCGAGGGGTGCACCCGGTGCCATGCTACCTCTGCTGCTGTGCGGACGGGGCTGTCAGCCGCCTCTCCCGGCCTCGTCCGGACCTCGATTGCTCAGCCGCCCCGCCTGTCCCCGCTGGGGCCGGCCCTGAACCCAGTCGGGGCCGCGTCTCCCCACGACACTGCTCGCGCAAGCGGGACCATTTCGGTTTCCTCGCAGGAGCTGGCTTTGCCAGTGAAACCAGAGGTGCCCATTTCATATTTTTTCTTCCTTCTCCCTCCTCCAAGCCTCGCCGGGACACTCAGAAATTAGCCCGAGGCGTAAACCGGCGCTGCTCGTCCTTTTCCTCCTTTTCCGCCAAACTTCCCCGCGCAATCCCAGCCGAGGGCTGCCAGGCTCCGCCAGATCCCGGCGCTGCTGCCGCGGCGGCTCCATGCCGCGGCTTCGGGCCTCCCCGGCTCCTCCCCTCGCGGTGTGAGCGTGTGCGTGTATGTGGATGTGGATGTGGATGTGTGTGCGCGCGCCAGGGCCGCCGCCGCCGCTGTGCCCGCCTCTCC